>NW_024366381.1:187254-267236 GCF_014805655.1 Passer montanus
CGGCCCCGCCCACCGGTTGCCACGTCCGTGCGGCGCGTGCGGCGGGGCCGGCGCGCGCGGTGAGTGCGGGCTGAGGGGCCCTGAGGGAGCGCGGGGATCCCCGAGGGCTCCGCGCCCTCCGAGGGCTCGGTCCGGGCACGGGCCCCGGCCCCGAGCGGCTGCTGGGGCTCAGGGGCGCTGTGGGACACACCGCCGGGGGGCTGCGGGTTGATGTGGCCGCCCCGAGGGATGGGTGTGAGGGGCTGCGGGTGGAGTGTGAGGGGTGCCCTCAGCAGGGGTGCCCTCAGCGAGCTGAGGGGCTGGTTTGGGGAAGGGTCCTACCCCCGAGGGGCAGCTTCAGGGACCCCCCGAGGCTCTGTGTGAGGTGAGGAGACCCCCGCGAAGGGCTGCGCGTTGAGGGGATCCCCTCAGGGGCTCCGTGTGAGGTGGGGACGGCCCCTGCGGAGGCTGCTCTGTCCCAAGGGGCTGCTTCAGCCCAGGGCAGCCCGCAGGGGCACGGCCGGGCCCGGGCTGGCAGAGCGGGGCTGGCCCGGCACCCACCGACCCTCCCGGCGGGTTTGGGGGTCCCCCCGGGTGGCAGCTCAGCTCAGGGGGTCCCTGGCCGTGCCCTGCTCCCAGCACGACCCCCAGGCTCAGACCCACAGGCCTGAGCTCTCCTTCCCCGCGCCTTAATCATTTTTTTCTTATTTTTAGTTGATGTTATCCTAAATCATATTCTTGCCTCCAGAAAATGAGCATAACTTGCAACTCTGTCCTGCTCCAGCCGTGCCGGAAGTATTTGGGAAAGTGACTCTTAGTTGGTCACTGATTGCTCATAGAGCATTGAAAATTTTATTTTCTCTTTGCGCTTTTGCCTTGGTGTGCTGTAACCCTGAGCTGGAGTTTGAGGGCTGCTTCATTCTGTACAGACGCTGTTTGAACGTTGGTATGGACATTTGGGAATTCTGGGGGACAGAGGAGAAGTGACATTGGGCTGGTTGAGCTGCAGGAACAGAGGAATCTGTAGGAATGTTTCCCTTTGTAATTAATCTTTCCCGCTGCTTCGTTTTGAAAATTCACATGGGGTGAGAGTTTGTGTTGCTGCTGAATTGCTGTAACAGCAAATGTTTGTACTTTTATATGCAAAATCAGGGTGAGAGCTGGGATTCAAAGGCCAGTGTGTTACCAGCAGGTGGCATAAAAAAGATTTTGTGTTGGGTTTTTTTTTAGTTAGGAAATTTCAGTTGGGTTTCTGGAGCCACTTTCACTTTTGAGGCTCATTACACTGCAATGCTCCACAGCAAACATTCTTTTTTGGGCTGTGAGGTGTCTTAGAAAAAAGTGTTTGGGATGACACTTTTTAAAATTTCTGCTGTTTGGCCTGACCACTGGTGTGTGACTGCTGTATTCGTGGTGCAGCTAGGGCAATCTGAAGATTTATAAAGAAATTGGAAGTTTTCATGAGCTCTGCTCATACCAGAACCCTGACCAGGTATTCCACAGGGGACAGAATAAGAATTATTTTAATTTATCATAGAATCCCAGACTTGGAAGGGACCTTAAAGCCCATCTCATTGCCTGAGCAGGGACACCTCCCACTGTCCAGGCAGCTCCAAGCCCTGTCCAGCCTGGCCTTGGATGCAATGAGGAAGAGCTCCCTTTGTCACCCAGAGCAAGCCAACCTCTTCAATCATTAACGGGTGTCCCACTGTCACCTTGGCCCTGTTTCATGGCTGGGCTCTGCAAACACACGGAGCAAACAGCACAGCCCAGGGCTGGGTTGTGCCATCACCTGCTGTGGCATGGGCACAGTAAAGGTTTCTGGGGTGGGACTGCCTGGCAAAAGTGCTCTGTTCCCACTGCAGTTGAGCAGCAGTGCAGATGATGGCTGGGCAGGTCGCTGGGAGGTTCTTTGGGAGTGATGCTTTCCTTGCCAGGGGGCTGTGGAGTTAAATGCCCTCCTCAGAGCCTGCGAGGCTGGACTTTGCCAGGACAAACACACGAGCTCTGGTGAGGGCTGAGCAGATGAAGTGAACAGCAGTGTACTCACCTTCCTGGAGATCCCTGAGGCAAACCCCAGGGCATGGCATGCCACAGGGGCAGCAGCTCATGTAGAGGTTAAACCATGGCTCACCCCTTCCATTCCCTTCCCTTGCAGATCTCTGTCTGCAGCCATGATGCCCGTGGCCACCGTGCTGCCCGACGACACGCCCATGTTTGACCCCAGGCTCCTGCAGGAGCTCGACTGGAGTGAGAACACCACGGCCTTTTCTCCTGCTATTTCTCCACTGGATCCAGGGGATGGGCTGGTCCTGAGACCACTCTGCACAGCTGATTTGAATCGAGGTAGACCCTGGTTTATCATTGCCAGAAATGACAGTGGGGGGCTGAGTTGGTAACTTGTGTTTCTGTAGGAGCTCTCAGTAGATTGGGAGTGCTCATTTTCCCTGATTTGGGTTATTTTTATCAGCAAACAATTTGATGGAATTTTAGAGTGGCAAATGACCCATGGGGATCCTTGAGTCCAACCCCTGAACCTGCACAGGACACCCCAGCAATGCCACAACATCCCTTGGGCTCTGGTAGCCTTGGGGCTGTGACCGTGTCCTGCTTTGTCCTGTGTGACCACAACCCTGAATCTGAGCTTTTGGCATCATGGATTGACTGGTGTCAATCCACGGTGCTGTGTTGGGTGACCCTGAAAATATGATTTACTGTTTTAATCCTAAAATTCAAGTAAAATATTCCAAATAATCCACAAGTTCCCATTCACCATGGTTTTGGAGAGGGAACACAGTTGTTCACACCTTAGCCTTTAATACCAAAACAGCATGAACAAGCATCTTGGTGCATGGATTCTCCTTAAGTTCTGGAATTTGGATTAAAAGGTTGCTTTGGACTCATTATTCCAGGCTCACTTGAGCTTTAGCCAATCCTTCAACATTTTCCCATCCCATTGTCACGTGCTGGTGCCATGGTCCTTCTCCAGACAGCTGTGTTGGATTGTTCCTTGCTGTTTGGAGCTGGCTGTGTGTCTGTCCCTCTCTGAGAGTTGTTTTCCCCCTCCTTTCCTGCCAGGCTTTTTTAAGGTCCTGGGTCAGCTGACGGAAGCAGGAGCTGTGAGCCCGGAGCAGTTCATCAGTGAGTACCTCATCATTCCTTGGCTGTTCCACAGGGCTTGCAGGGAATCAGGATCCTGCAGGGCTGCTCAGGTGTGAGTGCCTGATGCCAGAGGGAGGGATGAGTTCAGCTCCCTCTGGCACTCAGCCTTGCATCCAGCTGCAGCTATCCCCAAGGGCTGCTTGAATTGCTGCTGAAAATGTGAAACTGTTTTTTAGACTGAGCTTTAGCTAGCTGGTAGGATGAATTATTTGGGTTGCTCCAGGCTCCTCCAACCTGGACTGGAACACTCTCCAGGATGGGGCAGCCACAGCTGCTCTGGGCACCCTGTGCCAGCTCCTCATCACCCTCTCAGGGAAGAATTCCTTCCCAATATCCCATCTAACCCTGCCCGCTGGGGCAGCCATTCCCGTGGTGCTGTCCCTCCAGGCCCTTGACCAAAATCCCTTTCCATCTCTCTCTGAACCTTCTTTAGATCCCCTTTAAATCCTATTCCCAGGCCAGACAGGCAGTGGGGAGGCAGCTCAGGGATTGAGGGAGTCACAGGATCTGAGCCAATCCCACCACTAATCCATGTCCCCAGGTGTCACATCCAACAGCTTTGGAATCCCTCCAGGGATGGGCACTCCACCACTGCCCTGGGCAGCTGTGCCAGGGCTGGACAACCCTGTCCATGAAATTCTTCCCTGTGAGGGTGGCACAGGGTGCCCAGAGAAGCTGGAGGTGTCCAGGACCAAGGGCTTGGAGCAGCCTGGGACAGTGGAAGGTGTCCCTGCCCATGGAAGGGGATAATGAGATGAGCTTTAAGGTCCTTCCAGCCCAGAACATTCCATGATTTGATATTGTAGCACCCATGTGCAGAGCTGCTCAGCAAGGGGGGTTTTCTGGGAAAATAAGGAAAAGGAATTTGTGTAATTCCTGCTTTTTCATGGGTTTGTCTGACTCTGGACCATTCATTTTCTGAGTCTTGGGTGCATCATCCCTGTGATCCCACAGTGATTTGCAGTCAGAGACTGCTGCAAAAATCAGATTGAAGTGCAGTTTGCTGAGAGCCTGAATTGCCTGTTCCACACTGTGCCTGCTCCCACAGAAACCTTTGAGCACATGAAGAGGTCTGGAGATTACTACGTCACCGTGGTGGAGGACACCAACCTGGGGCAGATCGTTGCCACGGCAACGCTGGTTATAGAACATAAATTCACTCACTCCTGTGCCAAGGTAAATCCTGCAGCTGGGAAGGGAGGAAAAGATCCTGGCCCTGGCTCTGGGCGTGCTGCTTTTATGGTGTTACTGTGTGGTGACAACCTCAAGTCCTGTCAGGGGAGGTTTGGGTTGGGTATTGGGAAAAATTTCCTTGTGGAAAAGGTGGTCCAGGCCTGTACAGGCTGCTCAGGGCAGTGGTGGAGTGCCCATCCCTGGAGGGATTTAAAATCCGTGTGGATGTGGCACTTGGGGACATGGGTCAGTGGTGGCCTTGGCAGTGCTGGGCTCGATGGTCTTGAAGGGCTTTTCCAACCTTAAAAATGTAAATATTTCAAAAATATATTTTAAAATATCAAGTATTTTGTATATTTAAAAAAATATATCACATCCTTGAGTGCTGAGCTGGTAGTAACAGCAGGCTGTGGCTTTCCCTAAGGAAAAAGGAGCCCTGGGAGATCTGTCCCACTGTGGCAGTGAGCCTGGGAAGGAGTCAGACGTGGCTGTGACAGAGCAGATGGCTGAGGGTCCCCGTGCTGGGAGTCCCAGGCAGGCTGGGAACACAGGGAGCTGCAAGGGCAAGCCCCAGGCTAACAAACACTCCCCTGTGTTTTCAGAGAGGCAGGATAGAAGATGTGGTGGTCAGCGGGGAGTGCAGAGGGAAGCAGCTTGGAAAACTGTGAGTATTCCCCACCTGTGCCATTCAGCAAGCCCTTTACACCTCACACCTTCCTGCCAAGCAGCTGGGAAGGATTCAGCCAGCAGGGATCACCAGCTGGCCATGAAATGATCTGCAGGAAAACACAGAGTGCTGTCAGCCCTCAGTGTTGTGGCTGTGATAACAGAACTCATCAAATATCACTGACCCAGCATTTAACTGCTGATTTTTTGTCTTTTCCAGATTAACGTCCACCCTCACCTTGCTAAGTAAGAGACTGAACTGTTACAAAATCACGCTGGAGTGTCTGCCCAAAAATGTGGATTTCTACAAGAAGTTTGGCTATTTGGTATCTGATGAAAACTACATGTTTCAACGGTTCTTTAATTAACAGCTTCTAGGTGTTCTGGGTGCTTTTTTTTTCTTGGAAAGACTGTTGGTGGAGGAGCTTGTGCTACAAACATTCTCTCCGTGGAAAATTTCTATAGTTTATTGCTGCAGATATAACAATCCCTATAAATAATGAACATCAAATGTGTAAATCTTGGGGGGAAAAAATTACTGAGGTTTTAGAAAGAGTCCTCTGGGTTAGAAAATAAGTTTAGAACTAATTTTTACTACTGTTGAGTCGAGGTGAAGCTTTTCTGTTCCAGCTGAGTTACAAAGGACTCGTTAAAGGGATGGTTTTTAACCAAAGGTATATATTTTTATCTCAAATTTTTTCTCGCATTGTATTTTTCTAAAGGTTTGTGCTTCTTTTCTCAGCAGCCAAAGGACAGCCCTGGGACTGTCCTGGCTGTGCTGGTGGAAGGATGACGTAGCTGGGGAAGGGATGAGGCTTCTCTTATGCAGAATCAGTGACACACAGCAGGCCTTAGTTCTGGTTTATTCCATGACACCTCATGGAAGTGCTGGTGGTGCATCTGGAGTTTTCCAGGCACTGTTTTCCAAGACTTGATTTGTTACTCTTGGTGCAGGATGGGGAGAATCCTTCCAGGCTGTGCTGAAAATGGATGTGTGCTTCTCACTGCAGGCCTCCTGCACTTTAGCTGATAACTTGGTTTTCAGGATAATTACTTTTTTTTTTTCCTGACATAAAAACCCCAAATGTGGTTTGCAACAGGGAAACTGGAATGTCTGAAGGAATGTATCCCATAGGGAGTGGGGTTCTGGCTGGTAAGCACTGGGAAGGGGACTGGCATGGCAGATTCAGCTTCCCCTGAGAGAGCTGGGGCTGTCCAGCCCAGAAAAGCCCTAGAGACTTCCAGAGCCTGAACAGGAGGGAGAGGGACTTTTGTATGGGCAGGGCACGGGGATTGGCTTCCCACTGCCAGAGGGCAGGTTGGATACTGGAAAGGAATTCCTGGCTGGGAGGGAGGACAGGCCCTGGTATAGAATTCCCAGAGCAGCTGTGGCTGCCCCTGGATCCCTGGAAGTGTTCAAGGTCAGGTTGGACAGGACTTGGAGCAGCCTGGGACAGTGGAAGATGACCCTGCGGGAATGAGATAAGTTTAAGTTCCTTTCCAACCCAAACCACTCTGGGATTTACTGAACACCCCTGGCCCAGCCACTGGAGCTCCAGGAGGGATTTGCACCTGTGGCACAGCAAACCAGGAGGGAAATCCCCCCTTTTCCCAAGGGATTGCTGCTCCTGCTGCTGTGGAGCCTCCCTGGTTGGATCAGTGATTTCAGCACTTTTGCCAGGGGTGGAAAGCAAAGAACATCCCAAGGCCTGTTGCCAGCAGTGGTGTTTTGTGTGTTGTGTGGGCAGTGACACATCCCAGAGCCATGAATAGGGCATTGTAGGCAGCCAGGGTTGTTTGTGGGCAGCCAGGCCTTCCACACTGTCCTGCTTTGTGCTCTGGAGAGCGACTCTACAGTGCTGGGGGGCTCTGCTTGATCTTCTGAGGGTTCTCCACTCCATCCACTGTCTCCTTGGTGATGTCTGCTTTATTTATTGATTATTTTTTTAAAGAATATCTTTGTTTAAGCTGAATAAATGATTGCCACCTGTACCTGGACTGTTTTTCATGGAGTGAGGATGTGCTTGTTGAGCAGCAGCAGCTGCTGCAGTCGCTGTTCCCCTTGCCTAGGCTGAAAAGAACAGTTTTAGCAGTTCCCTGTGGATTTCTGTCCCAGGAGAAAGCAGATGTGCTCCTCTGGCAGCATCTGCATGGCTCAGGCCCTCTCATTCTGTAAAGCAGCTCCTGCTTTCTGCTGGCCCAAGTGACTGAGGAGGATTGTCCTGCCTTTCACAGCTGTAATTAATTCAGAATTTCCAGGATTTAAAGCGGATTATTTGAATTCCATGGCACCTCCACCCTCTGAAGAGCCCCAGGCCCTCATTAGGAGTTAATGAGAAGATCAGAGTGAGGAGCAGGTGCTGTGGCCCTGCTCAGATCGCTGTCAAACAGATGGATGGGGTTCAGGACAACGGGCACAGCCCCTCAGGGCAGCGCAGAGCTCTTTGCTCCTCCCAGAGGTGACATTCCCACCCTCTGCACAAACAGCAGCTGGAGAGCTGGAGGTGCCACGTGGGGTCAGGTGTGCCACCAGTCACACAGGGGCTGTTTGACACTGGCACAGGGACAGGGACAGTGCCACAAGGGCCAGCTCCGCATGGCCCCAGGGGGAGGGAAACAACTGCAGCAGCCCTGAAACTTATCCTGAAGAGGGAGGAGCAAGGGCCCCTCTATGTGTATTATCTATATAGAAAAACATATCTAAAATATAGCCATAAATATGTATAGCATATATGTATATAAAAATATATATGGATATGTATTTTATGTACATGTAAAATCTATATATGGATATGTATTTTATGTATATATGAAATTTATACTGAGATTAATAATGTATACAAATTTATATATACATACATATCTAGAGAGACTATATATATATATATAAAACCAGCAGTATTTGGACATATAGTTGATTAATTTGGACACAGAGTTGATTCTGGAGAATGCCAGACTGGTTTGGGCTGGAAGTGACCTCAAAGCCCATCTTATTCCACCCCTTGCCCTGGCCAGGGCCATTTCCACTATCCCAGTTTGCTCCTGCCCTTGTTCAGCCTTGCCTGGAACACTTTTCTTTTTGTCAGAACCAGCCCTGACAGCTTCTCCAGAGGCTGAATGTTACTTCCTCCCTGGGATTTAAGTTTTTGGCTGAGACATTTCCCACCCTGAGGAAGAGATTTCCAGCTCCTTCACTCTGCTTCCCCTAAGCTGGAAAAGGCAATTTCAGCACCTCGATCAAGAGTTGTGGATTCCCAAAGATTTGGGTGTTGCAGTTTTCTGTTTGAACCTGGGAAATAAAAAAAATAATTCACCCTCCACTTCTCAGGGACCCTGCTTCCAATTCCTGCCTTTAGTTCAACCCCCAAAACCAAATGTTGCAACAAACACCTCCTGGCAGTGAAACCACAGCAGACAGACACAGGAAGCTTTAAATAGATGGCTTAGTAATAGATCTGAGGAAAATTAAATCTCAGAATCCCCTAGGATCTGACAGGCAGACAGACCAGAATGACTGTAAAAGGCACCAGGAGGGGGTAATGCCAGGGAAAAAAACTGGATTGATGAGAAATCCTTAGTCATGGAGCTTGTCAGTAGGAAGGGAGTGTTCCCAGGACCCCAGAGAGAACAGACATGGACATGGAGCAGCCTGGAGATGAATCAGTGCCTTCCATCTGTGCTTCATCCCTCCCCTTCCCCAGGGAGCTGGAGCTGACAGGGATTTGATGCCTCCCAGCCCCGCTGGGGGCTGGCAGGGCCTGGGGGCTGGGCAGGGCCAGGCACAGCCCCGCTGCTGCCATGTGGGAGCCTCGTGCTCCAAAGGCCGGGAATGCATTTCCCAAGAGCCCCAGAGCATTCCTTTATGGAGGGTCAAGTTCAGAGCAGGAACAAACCCTCTCCAACTGCAAACCAGCAGCTCTCCAGGAGATAAATCACTTCCTTTTTTCCAGCTGAAAAGTTCCTACCTAAAGCATCCCACTGTTTATTGCAGATTTTTCCCTCCTGAAGGAATTACTCTGCTCCATCGCTGCTGCAGGTGGCAGAGGGTATCAGCAGGGACAGGAATGTGCTGCTGGATGCTCTGATCCCCAAACCCTGAGCCCATTTTATCCCTATTAAAACAGTCTGCTTACCAAGCTCAGACTTCCCAAGCACACACGTTTTTCTAACAGCCTTGCTCAGTCACCACAGTGCTCCCAAATCATTCCAGCCCTGGCTTTTAGGCAACAAACATTGGGAAATAAAGCAGATGCAGAAGCAGGACCGTGCTTGCACAACCTCTGTGCTGCTGAGGCAGGAGAGTTACAGCTGCACAATCCCCAATCTGAGAACCTTAAAGCACCAAGAAGTGTTTCCTTAGCTCAGTCTAAGGTTTTACCAGAGCTGAGGTGAATCCTTTAAGTCTTCATCCCATTATGGGCAGTGCCCTGGGCCTCAGTTTTCAAAGACAAATCCAATTTTTACCTCAAATGCTGCCACTATTGCCTTGGAACAGCAACCACTCCTTGAAAACCAGTTTGAGATGCTCTAGATAGAGGTTAATTCAAGTTGAACTATGTTCCTAAAGCACATTTCTGCTATAATACATACTGAGAACAAGGTGAGTTTTAGCAAACTTTTTCTTTACTAAAGTCTCTTGTTATAAATTACACAAATAACTTTATAAACAAATCCCCCCCCGCTTGCATTTTGTTTAAAGTAATAACTTTATATCATACAAATAAAGAAATTTCAAGTATGAAAAGTGCATTATTGCAATAATACCTCTTTGCAAGTCCAAAAATCTTGGTTTAGAATAAAACTGTAAAGTGTAAAAAAGGAGTGAAACAATCAGTGCCATCTATTCATTCAAGAAGTCCAACATCTTAAAAATGATGCTTAGTGTGTTGCAGAGGCAGATTTACATCTGAAAGCAACATGTAATTGAAAAGAAGCTATGTGTGTTCATTGTTTTGCATTAATTCTCCTTCTTTTTCCCTAGTTTTCTTCACCTTTCTTGGCAGGAATTCTCACTACAACCAGTGCTTGTCCTCGGCCATCAGCCATTCTGTGCTGCTGCCACCTGCATGGTGCCAAGATCTTCATCCTCCTCGTGCATCCTCTTCAAACTTCCTGCAGGAGGCAAGAGGGAACTTCAGTCATGGCACACCAGGATATTTAAACACTTCACTCTGAAGTTTAAACTCAGTGTTTAAATATCCTTGCACAAAAACCCTTCCCAAGAGCTTGGGGTTGTGCTGCTGAAGGTTTGAGAAATCCCCTCACAGCCACCCAGCAGGAGAAGCTTCTCACCTGTGCTGCCAGGTGGGACTGAGAGGGATCTCTCCAGCTGCAGAGGTGACATCATCTGGATGGTTAATTTTGCTAGATAGATGGCTTCATATTCCTGGAAAGGTCCAAAAATGTGGATTGGAATTACTGTGGCAGGAAGATTTGTAAGGAGGAGCAGGGCCAGTTCAGGGAGCATCTCATATTCAGGCACAGATTTGGGAGGAGGAGAGTTCTTTGTTGCTTTGACATGAATGACAAAAACCATCAGGAAGTCAGAGGAAAAGTTCAAGGATGACTAAAGAAATGGCTTTAAGGACCAACCCACATTTCTTTTGCAGCTCCTTCAGCACCAACTAAAACATTTCAGAGCCTCTTAGTCACTGCACAAACCAGGATTTTTATTTCTCCTCCATTCCTGGATTTGCTATGTCCAAAGCTTAACTCTAAGGAGCTGAGGTGCCCACTCATCTTCCTCCCAAGCTTTCCTCCAGCTCCTGACATTTCCTTGAAGCATATTTGTGTAAATATCTGTTTGGCAGGAAGATGATTCATTAAATGGCTTTTCAGTTATGATCAGGAATTTAAAAAAAAAGTCACCTGAAGTTGATGGACAAATCCAGCATTAGGATTAATACAGAATCTTCTTTCTTGGACATAAGTAAATGCATCCCTTAAAAAGAAAACACTTCAGTGAAAAATACATAGAAGTCTCTGTGGTTTGAGCCTCCCTTCAGATTATCAGTTTTTCAGCACTACAGAACCTCTAAACCCTCCCCAGAACTGGTTTTTACTGAAATGGCTTGGCCAAAGCAGGAAGCAGCAGCTGTACAATTCTGTTTGCCCACCCCAGTGCTCAGCCCACTTTCCTGTCCAGCACAGGCTCAGAACAGCCCCTGGGGCTCTCCCAAGCTTTTACCCATGGATGGAGGCTGGTGCCCTCATTCCCTGAGCAGCAGGTGCCTGATTCTTTAAAAAAAGGGTGTAAACTCAACTTTTACAGTGAAGGAAAATGGAATAATCAGCTCCTGGTGAAGTCTCAGGTAAGGCACTGAGACTGAGTGAAAACACAACAGTTTCTGTTCCCTCCAAAATCATTATTCACTCACACCACCTGATTCAAAACCTGAATAGCTCTTCTTACCTGTACTTCACCCCAAATGTTTCCATTATGTATGCAATAACTAAGGCAGCACTGAAAAAAAAACCACCAAAACAAAAATTAGTAAAATATCTTTCAATTGCTTGAAAATATTAATATCAGGGTGGATAATTTCCTACCTTCTAGAAATCCCTGCATTGCCATGGACAAGAACTTTTCCTAAGAAGGAAAAAAAACCCCAAAATTAACCATATTTGTATAAACTGAATAAAATTCTTTGAAATGTGGTTTTCCCTTGTTATGGAGAACCAGGCAGCAGCAAGGCACACCCAAAAAAACCCCAGGAGTTGTCTTCCTTCAGCCTGAATTTCTAACTGCACTCCTCCTTTGGGATACTGAACTGGGATTGCTGCTCCTGTGAGGATTCTGAGTGACAGAATGGCCACAAGGCAGATTTCAGGTCCTGCACTTGAGAGGGGACAAGAAAACCTCATGCACAGAACCCAGCTGAGTTTCAAGTGAAAAAAACCCAAATCCCAGAGGCTGATTTTCCAGTCAGAGGCAAAAGGAAAGAACACTTTGCTCTGAATTTGTCTAAGAGTTCAAATCAAGCATAATAAACCCCCCAAATTTAAGAAAAGCTCTTATTTAAGAGCCTCTAATCCATACCCCTAAGTTATTTTATGAAGGGAAAGTTAATATAATTTTACCTCCACTTTGTAAACTTCCATCAATAAATTCTTTAGTCTGAAAAGAAAAAATAAAATCTGAAAGTTTGAGTCTTGTAAGTGCAAGTAGTAGTAACACCTAAATTTGGTATAATTCTTATATCAGTGAAAATAATGCACCTTTATGCAGACTTAAACCCCACTTCAACTGGACATTTGTATTTCTTTTGTACTTTAAACTATTCCTAAAACTGTCAGTGCAAAACCAGTGAAGGCACTTTCGGGTTTTTGGTGGAAGAAGGAACAAAATCCTTTTGTTCAGTTGCAAACTGGACTAAAATAAAAATAAAAACCCACAGCTCAAAACTAGGGTATATGTTCCAATAATGGGCATTGATTAATTTGGAAGTTACTTTTTAATTCCTCTGCAGCAAATATGTTTTAAGACACTGAAAAACTTCACTATTATTTTGAATTTGATACAAGAAATGTAAATATTCTTGGCTCAAATAAAAGTTGCCCCCAGGTCAAGGGCCCCAGAATTCCCCCATGAGCAAATCTCTCTGTTTTGAGGCCAGTCTTTTTTAATTTTTATTTCTTTTTCTTTTGATACCATCACAAGAAGCAGCTCTTGCAACTCCACCTGTTTCCATAACTGTAAAAATGAGTTAATTACACTTATTAAAGTGTCAATAACAAAGTCAGAAGCTGGCAGCACTTCCAGGTGCCCGAGGCTGAGTATCCCAAATGT
Organism: Passer montanus; assembly: GCF_014805655.1. Lineage (NCBI taxonomy): Eukaryota > Metazoa > Chordata > Aves > Passeriformes > Passeridae > Passer > Passer montanus. Next base: position 200,024 of record NW_024366381.1, read on the forward strand.
GAAACTGGCATTTGTTAGTTCAGAAAACTCCTGGGGATTTCCCTTCCCCACCCATCTACTCACCATAGGGAAAAATCGGATTATATTCTCCACTGGATTATCTGCAATATCCAAGACTAAATACCTGCAATGAAAATTTCCTGTGAGTTCGAGCTGCTCCAACCCCTCCAGTGCAGGAGGAACCAGCACAACCCCCTGGCTTTAATTCCTGCTCTGAACTCCAGAAATTCCATCCAGAACCTGGTGAGAAAGGAGAGGGGGATCTCCTCCAACACCCCCTGACAGATTTCCCCTCTCAGAAATCACTGAGAACTGAAAACAGTTACTGCAAACTATGGATAATTCTAATCTGCAGACTCCTTCAGCATGAATAAAATTCATGGTTTGGGTTTCAAGTCTTTCTGCACCTCAGCACATTTTTCAAATAATTCTGACAACGTGAAAATATTTGGAAAGAACACACACAAAGGAATCTTGGTCATTTCTCACCTAAACAACTGCTGGAAGTTTGGTTTAATAAAATTTGCTTCAATGTTCTGCCGTATGCATATTACATGGGTTATTCCATGTTTCTGGAGTATAGGTAGCTGTGGAGAAAGAAAAAATAACTTTAATTACAGATTCATCTATTAGACAGCAATAGATAAAGAAATAATATTATTAATAATGTAAAGATAAGCTGTAATAAATAGACTAGTAATATATATTACTAAATCATATATAGAATATATGTAAATAGTAGAATAGGTATAATATATATTACTATATCATACATATTATACTATTTTAATATATTCTATTTATAATAATATATTACTATATCATACATATTATATTATTTATATATATTCTATTTATAATATCTATTACTATATTATACTATTTATATATATTCTATTTATAATAATATTTATTATTATACTATTTATATATATTCTATATATAAATAGAAATAGTAATAAAAAGAAAAGATGTACTTAGATACAAAATAAGGCTACACCAAGGAAAATCTGAGCTGGTTTTCTAGAATTCAGAGTGTAAAATTGTTGTTTTTCCAAAAGACAAAATGACAAAACAGGAAGGCATTCAATGAAGTTGTTTGTCTCTCCCCACCTTTCACTCTGCCTGAAATTTCAAGTCCCTACACGAGAGAGGAATTTGCAGCCAGCACTGGATTCTTGCTGGAACCAGACCATGAAAAGAAGATCATTTAAACCATGAGGTAAATTTGTAGAGCCAAGCTGTGCCTCAGCAGTGCTTGACTTTATTGTAATTTAATTTTCCTTGTTTTAATGTCTGTGTGTGAGTTCCCAGTTCTGACAGGTCTTCAGCAAAGGAAATAGGAATTGGTAAAGTCTCAAATAGCTTAAATTCTCTAAGAAAAATCATATTTAAGACTCAATTTTAATACCAATAGCTCAAACCATCCCACAAATGCACCACATATTCCTTCCACTTTGGCATTTTTCACATTCCAGTTCAGAACTGCAACCAAATTTACACCTCTATAGATACACAGAGCAGATCTCCACAGTAACAAATCAAATCACCACAGCAAAGCTTCCCTGTGAGAGAATATTCTGAAAATCATACCTTGCTTTTCATAGCTGAAGAATATGGGCCTAAAAATAACCCAGGTAAGATTTCCTAGGGGCAGGAGAAGAACAGACATTTAATATCAGCTCCAGATGATTTGAAATAACACATTCCACTCACCTCAGAACATGGACACAAATAATTTACATATTCCTGAAATGTGTAATCAATGTCATTTATAGCAGGACAAGCAAAAAAAAAATGGTTTGGCAGGATAAAAGAAACATGATCTTGGTGCTGGATATCTTGTTCTGGACCAGGAACAAAGTCCTTGATTTGAACTAAGTTCCAGCTTGATTCCTGCATCTCACCCAGCCCCAGATCAAGGGAAGGGAAATCTTAACTTGGTTCATTATCCTGTCCTGTAATTAATTCCAAACTGCTCTCATGAAAAGAAATAAACACATGGAAGTTCCTCAAGCATTGGTCTAGCAGTGGGAAAATATCAGTTTTTAACCATTTATCTCCCCACCAATGAAGACATGCAGGTGTGTAGATCTTGTGCAAAAGTTGGACTGACACCATGGTAGGAAAATTTTAATTGTCCATCCCACTGGAGAACACTTCCAAGGCTAAGGCAGAAGGCAAACCTCTGATACACTTTTTGTAATTATCTAAAGACATTCAGAAAGACAAAAATGTAATATTTGGGGATTTCTGGTTTAGTACCTGCACCACAGAGATGCAAACACACCTGTATTCCAAGCTGGCAAATCCTCACCTTAATTAACTAATTAATTCTGTCTCCCATGGTGCTGCCTGACACTTTACAGGTAAGGACTGATTTTGGTACCAGCTCTTTTTTTCTCCTCACTAAATGCTCCATTTTGAGGGTTTTGCCTCAAAACAGTAAATAAAAGTGTCCTACCTGCATCTCTCTCCTCATGGGATAGGTCCAATCCTAAAAAAAAAAATTAAAATAATTACATATACAACAGAGAAAAACATTCAGGCAGAGGTGTGGGCATGCATTTTATAGAAAATAATCAAAGTTCTGTACAAGCTCCCTGCTACCTTTCCACATGGATGCCAGCACCACCCAAGTGCAAGGAACACTATTTGGAAAGTTCATGTGAAGAAACCTCAAGTATTCTATAAAAAATCCTTAAGGCTGGAAAAGATCCTTATCAGCTTATCCACACCTCAGCTTTCTGCTGAGAAACTTCCCTCTGAAGTGAGGAGGGGAAGAAAGAGAAAGGAAAAAAGCTTTAGAACATTCTGTACTGGTCAGGGAAGCAAAGGAATTCCTCTGGCTGATGCATTCCTGCAGCCACTGAAACAACAGAAGATAACAAGCAGAGCAGGTGACTCCCTGAAAATCCACACTGCCTCACCTCATCCACTCTGAATATTCAGGATCAGCTCCAGCAAATCCAGAAATTTGTGCTCTCCGTGACCACAGCAAGCCCTTAGTGAGTCTCCACCCCAGAGTAAACGGTGAGGAGTTTTATTTACTCCTCACACAGTAAATAAACCCCTCCTGCCCAGGATCCTGGTGCTCATTTACCCCCTCCCCAGAGCCCCAGACTGGGAGGGCTCAGCTCCCATTCCCAGCTGACCAGAGCAAACACCAGGATCAACATTTCCATCCTCTGCTCCACTCTGCAGCTCTGCCACAGCTGAGCAGGAACTGCTCAGGCAGAGACTATTCCTGTCTTCCCTTCCCTACAACTCCCACTGGCCTCTATTAACAGGCTCTTACTCATTCCTTGACCCTCACACATGAAGGAGTTGGAGCTGAGATCCCAGTTACCATCTGGAGGTAAAAAAAAATAAAAGGGAATAGTCAAACATATCCAATAGGCTGCATACATTTATTTACGTAACTCTGTTGTTTGAGTCACACACACAGACCAGGAGCTAAGAAAAAAACTTCCCCTGTGGTCTGATGTCCTCAGAAGTATGGGGAAGTTAAACATCAAATATTCCAGCTGGGAAGTGACGTCTGGATTACAGCAGGGAGGATCCCTTAGATTGCAGCACTGTTCACCTGAGCACCTACACTTTAAATTCACATTAAACCTCTTTTCACCGACACAATACAAATCCTGTGCTTCCCTCAGACACCCCCACAGTGCACAGGGAGGATTTTCCAGCTCTTGGTCGTGGAATTAAGAAGGATTTTAGTATCAGTAAAGTTATTCTGGAAAAGCAAGCAAACAAACATTAAGCCACTCCAGAAAATCCTTTGGATGTCACCTAAAGTGGCAGCACAAACAGGGAAATAAAATGCACTGAAATGGGCTTTGCTGAAGACACACAAGTAACTAAATTACTTCTGCATGTTCCAGCTGGAATAATAAACTCCTGGAAGTAGGAAGGAGAAATGTTGTGACAGAAGGATGATATTTACAGAACTATCCTTTGAAGGGGACCTGAGAGGGTTCAGCACAACCCTGCTGGCTGGCTCTGTACACAAAAGCATGGTTCACCCCTCAAAAGGCCAGAAAACCCCAGCTCTGTCCCACTCTAAAACCAATAAACGCTGAAAAGCTTCAGTTGCACTCCAGGAATATACAAGCACTTTAGTAGGTTTATTACTCTGTTTGTGGAATTTAGAAATCTTAATCTGGAGCACAGTGAAAACACAAATTTACCACTATTTTGGCTTAACAACACATTGGAAATATTCTTTTCAAATGCATCAGAGGCAGGAAATTTTTAGCCCCAACAGCTGTAAACTGTGCAAAATAAATAGGTAAGAATTGAGCAATGCAAGTCCAAAGGGAACCAAATCCCAAGAGACAGCACAGATGTTCTGAACAAGAAAAAAAAAATCACTACAGGCCCCAGACATTGGTCTTTAGTGCCCTCCAAGAGGCAAAAAAGGATACAGCTTCCAATGGGATTTAGTCTGCAAAATAACTCTGAAAGACAGTGTTTAAGGAAAACATTTAATCTGAGACAAGTACACAAACTACTGAAAGAATGATTTTGGTGACTGCTGACAGCCCTTCAAGGCTTTCAAAACCAACAATGCCAGATTATTCAAATGTTATGCAAAGTTATGTAAAAAACCCAATCTATTAATGGAGACTGAAGCCAAGCACAGGTTCCATTTTAAGGAATTCATTCACCAGCCAGGTTTTCCACACTGTCTGAAGCACCAAGCAGACAAAAAACAACTGAAAGCTTCTCTTTTGATCAGATCAAATGCAAGAATTTTGCTAAGATAACAAAGGGTGATGCCAGAGGTGGAGGGAAGAACAGCATTCCTTGCTGCCAGGGACTTGGGAGGTTCTCCAGAACAAGTGACAACTCACTGGAAGCCTCACTCATCAATACTTGCAAGACACCAGAGAGATGGAGTGGAAAAAAAAGAATCCCTAGAATTTCAAAGTTTTAAAAATGAGCCACTCCCCTCTGACAGATCTCCTCAAACATGCAGGAGAAGGGGGAATAAAGCACATTCCAAAGCCCTCCCTTCCCCATCCAATCTCCAGCTGAAATAAATGGACACTATGAATTAACAGGTAAACTTTGTCCACACTACAAAGAGCCTCTTGGTATCCAATATATGCCAAAGGTTTGGGTTATTTTGTCCATATTTTGCCACAACCTGTTCCTTCTTAGAACAGTTTAATGGCAAAAAGTGAAGTGGAGGGTTTTTTTTGTAACAGTGCCCTTGGCTAGGACTTAATCTAAAACATTTCTACTATTATTTTTAAATGAGTTTACCAGCCCTGGCATTGAGGCTCTGTACCAAAGCAAAGAGGGTGTTTTTTAAACACAACAGCCAACCTGCATCTGCCTCTGCAGAAGGAATGCATGAAATGGATGCACGTGACAGAGCTTAACTGGTCCCTCACTGACAGCTGAAGCCTGCACACCCATCTGATCTCCACACATAAAAGGTGCAGCTTTTGTCAAAGCTCAGCTCGGGCTGAAAAGCAAGCCCAGTTGGGATGGTTCAGCTCCTGCTGCCTTGTCATTAGCAGAGCCTGCAAACCACAGGCTGGCCCAGGTGAAGGGAGAAGCTCTCAGAAACGCTGCAAAAACCACCAGGAAAAGAAATCCAATCGTTAGTTAGAGGAGATGGGCTCAGGAAGTCTCTTCTCGATTTTCACTGCTGCTTTTCACCTGCTCAGCATCACCCACCCCCTGCAATGACTCCTCCTGCTTCCCCCATCACTTTGGAAATCCTTTGGAAATCCTCCCTGACCTCTCCAGGTGTCCAAGCCTTTCCCAACTCCCAGACAGTTTTTGTGTTGTTGATTTTTCTCTCCCCATCACAACCCATCCCAGCAGGGCTCCTGCACGATGGACTGTGCGCCTCAGAAGCCCAGGGCAGTGAGAATCCTGCCTGAAGCTGTTTCCCTGTAACACTCCAAACTGCTACAAGGTTCTCCCCGAGTTGTGAAGCTGAGCAGCAGAAACTGTTACAGCAGCACGGCCAGGGGCTCTCCCTGCTGCAGCTCCTGCATCTGCTCTGGCCAAGGGAACTCCTGCCTTTCCTCTAACCCTGCACAGGAAATTCAAATTACAGCCCGTGCTAGAGAGGGCAGGACTGCAGCAGCAGCATCCCCCTGCCCGGGCCGCAGCGCGGATTGGGGCTGGATAAAAGAAACATCCTGATCCCACAACAACGACCTCGACACAAAGGCTTTCACTCCCAGGCAGCTTTAAGTGGCACTCACAAATGAGCTCACACCTTGGTTCGAAAGCTTTTTACACGTTATTTTACATAGCCTAACACAGCAATGATAACATCCCTCTTTTCCAAATACCTGCACAAAAAAATCAGTATTTGTAAAATGGAACAACTGCAGAAGAAATCTCGAAATAATAAAGCAGAGCACAATCACTTCCCATTTTTTAATAAGAAAAGAGACAAACTAAATGAGGTACTGGAAGAACATTCAAGGGAAATATTTGAGTATCACTGAAACCTGTCACATCTATCACCGTGAAACGTGGTACTTAAGAGCCTCAAAATTAGCTACAAACAGGAATGAAGTGAAAGGTTGTGTCTTCAGTTTCAGTCATGCTTTGTGTCCTTGGACAGTTCTATTGAAAACGTGGGGGTTTTATACAAATAGAATTATTTCAGTTGGAAGGAACCTACAACATTTAGTGCAACTACCTGACCAGTGCAGGCTCAATTATATATATATTTATTTTTTTTTTCCCCAGGTAGAAATCCTGGTGCAAGTCTACAAAATACACAAAATTAAACCAAATCCTTTAATTCCCTGAAGATGTGAGCATGGCACTGCCATGAGAAGAGCTCGAGGAATTTTTGGGCAGTGCTGCTATCCCAAAAGTGGCTGAGGGCTGGAGAAAGGGGCACCAGAAAGGGGGAGGTGGCACTGCCACCCTTGCACAGCTGCTCCATCCCAAGGCCACCACGCTCAGCAGGGATGGAAGCAGATTTCTGGGAATTCTGTGTGTTTGTCAGGAGCACCCAGACAGTGGGAAGGCTCCACCAGAGACATTTTTGCTATTGAAAATACAAAGGAATACAGAAGCAGGAAGGTGGAAAAGAGGAATAAAAGCAGGTGGGAATGACAGAGCACATGGAGGAGGGAAGGAATGAAGGACAACAGGGAAAGAAATGTTATTTTAGCAGAGAGAAACACAAGCCACAGAAAAGGATAAAAGGTGAAACTAAAGGAAAAGTAGGAACAAAAAATTCCTTTTTGTCCCATTCCCTAACACTGGTCCTAAAGGCACCTCATTAAACACCATCAGCAGCACTGCTAAAAACTTCCCTCATACAATTTTTTTCCAACAAAACTGGAAATGAAGCAGTGGAGGCAGAGTCCTTCAGCTGACAGGAAGCACAAAGCCAAGTGCCTGGAGTGCCACACTCACACAGATTATGAGAATTGTTCATAATGCTGCAGGAATGGCCTTTTTCATGACCTTTTTTTTTTTAATTCATGAGTCGGGCTATGCTGAGACAATCCTCATTTAGCTAAAACAACCCAAACATGCCCTAACTCCCCAGTTCTACAAAGTGCTCCACTGTGTGGATCCCACCAGGCTCCCCTGGATGGGAGGCACAAATTAATAAATTAATCAGCACTGAGAGAGTGCTCAGCTCCAGCTGCCACAGAGCACTGATTTATGCAAAGCAATCTGATAGTATCCCACGGAGCTGTGATCAAAATCTGTCACCTGATTTACATCTCCCAGCACAACACAGCATTTGTTCTCCATTTTTTGGGCTCTATTATGTGGGCAGGTAAAATAATTCTAATGACACAGGCTTCCTACTTATTTTAAAGAGTCTGCAGAGGAGGGGGAAAGCTGTGTTTTAAGGGGTTTATTTGTGTTGCCTATCAAAAGTGAGAGTTAAAAAAGTTTAATAGATTTGTTCCACCTTTAGATGGGCTGCATCACTTCATAGCTAAAAAAAGCAGTCAGAAATACATTAGCATTTCAGACTAAATATAGCTGTCAAAAATGTAAATTTCTTTTTTAGAAAAGCCCCATGTGCTAAAAAGAACTCAGCCTTTATGCATAATAAAAAGGCAAATATGTCTGCTTAGTCAATAGGCTGCTAATTTAATTACAAAACCCATGGAGAGTCCTAAAAAAAAAAAATCTAAGTACATCATGAATACTTGGTTGGCTCAGCCTGATTGCAGGCAAATATGTTTTAACAAAGAAATAAACTGGTAATTGTTGCTGTGTTCTCATTATATATATAATATATCCTAGTCTTTTTTTTTGTTTAAAATTTAATGGGAAAATAATTTCTATTAAATTCCTTCAATTATTGCAGTCCTTATTGACCTTCTTTCCAGCAGTACTAATAAGCCAACATGTACTAATTGTTATTAACCTGACCCTTTTTAATGGACTTTTAGCCATATTTTTTCCTCCCAGTATAAACATGTAACACAGAACTCCTAAAATTTAAGAAAGTTTGAGACCTGACCTCGGAAAGTGTGCTGATTTTAGAAAAATAAGAATAAAAATCTAAGCTTAGAAATGGTTCCACATCACATATAATCACTATTACTCATAAAACTGAGATATTCCCCACCACCAGACTGCAAAAGAACACACAGTTCACAGGCATTCTCAGAAAAGCTTTGCCAGAATGATGAGTTCCAGGTTTTCTGGCATTTCCCAAGCTCCCAGAAGCATCAAGAGCCAAGAGGTTTGGAAATCCAGCAATCCCAACCACCACACTATGGATTAGGGACAGGGCAAACAACATCCAGGCTGGAAAAGTGACCTATTTATCAGAACCCATCCCTGCAGCTTGCCCCAGTCAGTCCAGGCTGCTCTCTCCCCTCAACACTTCTCCTTGTGCCAGGGAGGAATGGGATGCTGTGCAGCCAACCTGGTTTGGCTTTGTTTTTAATTATTATTATGATTATTAAAGCTGTGGCATGGTTCCAAGTGTCAGCTCGGAGAAGGGAGCTGGGGGTGGCACTTGGAGTGAGTTAAAGTGACAGAGCTGCATTTTTGGGCAGCAGGAAGCCAGCCAGGGATTCCCCAAGCTCTCCCTCCTCCCCTCCCCAGTATCTTGAAAGCAAACCTGCCAAGCCAGCACTGAACCATCCATCACCAACTTCCCAAAATATTAGGGACTGCTGCTCATCAAAGAGCCTCCTCGCTGCAGTGCACAAGAGCATCTTCTGCTTTCCAGGAAAAACTGCATTTTGTGGGCAGGACGATTTTAGTTTCCTCAGTTTGCTTTTCCAAAGCACTGTCTTAAGTCCCCCTCACCTTGCTTTTAACAAGTTACCTCCACAAGAACTCTGACACTCACCACTGGCTTTCACTTTCCTGCTTCCCCCACATACTCCAACTATTTATTATCTTCTATCAGAGCTCAGAATTTGTTGACATGATCCTGCATTTAGATCAAGTCACACACAAATGCAGCATACTGAAAAGAAATTCTTACAGTTTTTAGAATCAGTTCTTGAAAATCCCCACTATGTGAAGTTCTAACACACTACAAATTATATTATTTACAGACAGCCCATGAAAAAAGACAAAAGTAAAAGCTACTCTGAAAGACACTGTATTACAATCTCAGTTTTCATCAGTTGAGAGTTGTTAGACTGGCACTGAGCTCTGGTTTCATTTTTCTTTTAACCCTGCATTCCTCTTTAGCCATTTTAGATGAAAAGCCACCCGGGCTGATTTAGTTAACAAAACTGTGGATAACACGATTTCTCCAGAAAGAAAAGATATTTAAAAGCAAACAAATTATAAACCTCACAGGGTGGCAGATGATTTGTGTTGAGATACAAAGTGATTACAACTTTGTGAGAACATCTAAATGACTTGTAACACCTCCAGAGCTCTGAAGTGATGGGGAGTATCAAATCCTGACAACAAAACCAGAACAAAAAGTCACTCCCATATTTCAGGTAATTTACCACCTTAACAGCATTGAGCAACGCTGTCCAAACAGAAATAAATGCTGATGTTTAGAAATACATGACAATCGACAGACGTCTGGAGAGCTCAGACACTCTCGGCTTCCCTCACGCAGGCTGTGACATTTCGCATTAAATATCCGAGGCCACCGAAGGGGACACTCGGGGACGTTTGTGACACACAGGAACAAATCGGCGGCGGGGAGTTCAGCCAAGTTCAGAAACCAGACACCGCGCAGCGCACATTGCCACCTGTCCTCGGCCGCACAGAGCTCCCGGCTCCGGGGCCGCGCAAACACCGCCCCGATGGGCTCGGCAGAGCAGAAAAGGGGCGCAAAAAAGAGCGGGGGCAGCTGCGGGTGGGCAAAAGCCGAAGGAGATGAAGCAGAGGGACTCAGTTCCCTGAGTGTGAGGGTGACGAGACTGCCCAGAGAAGCTGCGGCTGCCCCATTCCTGGAAGCGCTCAAGGCCATGTTGGACAGGGCATGGAGCAACCTGGATAGCGAGAGGCTTCCAGGCCGGAGCACCGTGCAGCGGAGATGCCGGAGGGCGACGGGGGGAGCAGAGCCCGGCAGCGACCAGGGCAGGAGGGACGCGGTCGGTGGTCGCAGGGCGGGACACGGACCCGCGGCCTGCGACGGATCCCTCAGGGAATGCCGCGGGCAGGGGCGCGGGAGGCAGCGCGGGGCTGTGAGGGGAAGCCCCGGCGGGGCCGCGGGCCGGGCGTGTGCGGGGGGCCGGGACCGGAGCTCCCGCTCACCTCAGAGTCCTCTTTGGCCTGCGGCAGCGCGGGGAAGGCCGGTTTGGCGAGCTCCATGGCCGGGCGCTGTCCGGGCGGGGCAGGACCCGGGGCAGGGCGGCTATTTGGGCAGCGGGGCCGCGGGCTCCGGCTCGGGAGCTGCAGGAGATGGAGGCGGCGGAGGAGGAGGCGGCGGCGGCGCGCTCAGCCGCTCGCGCCCGGCCGCCATGCTGCTGCTGCTGCTGCTGCCGCCTCTTCTTCCCTCTCCGCCCTCGGCGCTCTGCCCTCCCCTCACGGGCAGCTGCTGCCGCGGTTGGATTAATGAACCTGCTCGCCAGCCCTAAATTCGGGGTGATTCACCCCAAAGTTTCAGTACTGGGCGCTTTGCCTGTTAGCGGTGTCCAGGGCCCGCTCGGAGCGCCTCACGCCGTGGCGCGGCCATTAACGCCGTGCCCGACACTGCCGAGGGCTCCTTCTCCTCACACGCCCGCTCCCATCTTGGCTCCATCGCCCTCACGTTTTAGCTGGCAGCGCCACGAGGGTCATCTCTGGATGGCCCAGGGAGTTTGGAGTCCCCATTCCTGGAAGTGTTCGAGGAACGCCTCAGTGGCCTCGGTGCTCTGGGCTGGGGATGAGCTGGGGATCGGTCACAGATAGGACTGGATGATCCCAGAGGTCTTTTCCTCCCTAAATGACTCTGGGATGTCCAGTCTGCTCCTCTTCGTGTGAATGATGTCCTCAGACACCTCAGTGTTGGGACAAGAACCTGTTTTTCTGCTCTTTGAGGTCCTATGTTCTAAACTCCAGGAGAGTTGGAGAGGGACTTGGACAAGGCATGGAGGGACAGGAGCCAGGGAATGGCTCCCACTGCCAGAGGGCAGGGATGGGTGGGAGATTGGGAACTGGGAATTGCTGGCTGGAATGGAATTCCAGAGCAGCTGTGGCTGCCCCTGGATCCCTGGCAGTGCCCAAGGCCAGGCTGGATGGGACTTGGAGCCACCTGGGATAGTGGAAGGTGTCCCTGCCATGGCAGGGGGTGGGATGGGATGGTCATTAAGCTCCCTTCCAACCCAAACCATTTTATTAATCTATGAGATTTCACTTTAAGCTGCAGTTTTTCACTCATTTGCTTTTCGGTGAACCAAAATTCTACACTGTGTCAGTGGAATTTCTGAGGGAAGCTTAGTCAAAGTAAGCAAACTCAATGGGTTGCCTGCTTAAATAAAATTGGAAGTGTCCTTTTGGAAATACCAGAATTTTAGAATCTCAATTTTTATTTCTAGTGCACCTTTCTGCTCTTTTTACTAAATAAAACTTTGATAAACCTTCAACAATCATATTTCAGCAACCATTCCCTCAGCCAGAGGCTCAGCTTGCTGTTTACATCACTGTTCTGCTCAGAAATGGACTTTGATTTCATGTTCTCATTGTTCCAGGCACATGGGCTGTACGAGCTGCACTCAAAAGGATGCTAAAACTAAACCTGAGATTTGCATCTTTACACTCCTGACACAGCCACAACAGGAGAAAGGTCTGTAACAGCCATATAAACAGGGAAACATTGTTGCCTGTCCTGTCCTAACTGTTCTACATCTTACACACCATCTGTCTGATCTGTGATGGGAAAGGAAATAAAACTACAGCTGTTAAAATTGCCAGGGAGATGCTGTGTGTTTCCTGGGAAGTCAAGAGCTAATCTAATGTACTTGTCTGTCAGCTGAGCAGGCCCAGAATAATCCAATTAGGATAATTAGAAGTAGCCAGAAGTGCAATTTAGTGCATTGCTGCTCCAGCCCAACATTCAGGTGAGCTGCACAGTGCAGTGGGTCTCTGTGCTTGAAAAATAAAAGTAAAGCAGATGCCCTTAAAACCACCACCACCTTGTTTACTTCTTGCAGTAAATATACACCAGCTCAGGTAAATCCTATTTCCAGAATTCAGCAGCAAATGAGGGAGCCCAGGTGGGCAAAGAGGCCAAGGGCACCTGGCTTGTAGCAGGCAGACCCCACCAGTCCCTTCTCTCTCCAAGGGTTAGGCTGCCTCTGTTTGGTACAGCAGGCTCAGGACTGCAATCCTTACACCAGAGAAAAGTTGCTCCTCCAACTCAGAAGACACAAAATTCACCTCTCTGTGAGAGCTACACACAAAATCCACCAGGATAACAGATTTAAACAGGTTTTATTCATAAACTGTTTGGGGAAAGGAGATTTACTGATATACAAAAAGTCAAGAAATGAACTGACTTTCTTCTGTTTGTGAATCCCTTCAGGCACGTTTATAAATTCCCACCATAATTGCTAAGAGAACAACACATCTCCACACATTTTTACTGAGCCTGGGCTGTAATGAACATTGCATTTCAGAATTGTACAGAAAACACACTCCTGTAGCCAACTTGCAACTAGCATTCCCAAAATTACTAGCTACATGCTACACAAACACCTTACAATGATAATCAAGAGGTACATTATTTCTCTCCTTTTTTTTATGCATTAACACAGTAGGATGTGTACAATCAATCACAAATTCTATGGTTAATTTACACAGGTTTGTAGTCAAGCTTGGACTCCAGCTTCTTGGAATCAGCCACTTTCCTGACAGCTTTCATGAAATCTTCCTGAACTACGAAGTCATGATCAGCACGGATCGCAAACATCCCTGGGAGGGAGGATTTAACAGTGTGAAGAGACAGAATGTGAAGTTTCACCCAAATTCAGATGAAAACTGATCCAGGTTATACTATCTACATGACCTTCCCATGTTTTGGATGTTGGGAAGAGGAGGGAATTCGCCTTTCTGAACTAAGGGAGTACTAAAAAGAAAACTTGTTTAAACTCTGAGTGTGCATTTACTGTGTTACTCAGCCTGCCCGTGCAGGCAAACCCCAAGTGCACAAATTTTAATGTGAAAAAAGCATAAAACAGCATCAACTCTGCAGGCACATGGGCACCAAGAGCCCTGAATTTTCTCCAAAAAGGAGGAAAATGGGTTCAATCCCTGTTTCTGGTTCTAATGAGACAGTGGGACACATCATGATCAACCAACAAGTGGCTGGATCAGATCAGTTCAATGTTCTGTTCCAGCAGAACACTTCTGAGCTCCTGGGTTTAATCCACAGAGGAACAGCTCCAAGATTCAGCATTATCCAAGATTTAGCACATCCAAATGAAGAGTTAAGGAATTACCTGCTTCAGTACAGACGTTTCTCAAGTCTGCTCCGTTGAAGCCATCTGAAAGCTTCACGATTGCTTCATAATCTGTTCATAAAACACCAGCACCCATTAGGAATAAATCAGCCTTCCCCTTAGGAATGCCAATAAAATACACATCCAGCTACTAAACTTGGATTTCAGTGCAAACAGAGCTGCCCATTGGGCTGATAAATTAACTGGAATCAGCAGCTGTATCAGCCCTTCCATTAAAACAGAAATGGTTGGCAGCCAAGAGCTCATGTTATATAATTAAATCCCAAAGTTACCAACTTGTGGTTACAAGAATCAACATGAAGTGCAAAAGCTCCATCAAGGCAATGCTCTTATCATTAAATGCTGTAAAAGCCCAGAAAACTTCTCTCCAAGTGGTCATAACTCAGTCCCTTTCCACTTCCAACACTCCATCTACTAAAGGCACTTAGTTCCTAATATATTAAGCCTGATGTTTTATGCACATCTATTTACTAAAAGAGTGGCCATGGTTATAATTCAGTGGAAATCAATTTCGAAACCACTGCTGAGTCTCCAGCAAGTTCTGATTTTTGCAAGGCTGCTTATTAAAATTATTAACTCCCTGGAAAACTTTTCTGTTTCCCTTCTGTATAAAATTGAAAACATTTTAATTGAATGTTTTTATCTTAAGAATCCAAAAGCTCCTAAAGATGAGTTCTTCAGCTGTATTTCAATTCCATGTAGTACACTGTCACATAAAAAATTATTTTCATAATTTGGAAGTTAAAAAATATAAGTGAGGGGAATGAACAAGGTTGAACAGTGCAAGGTTTGTGAGTTTAGGGTTTTCAGCAGACACCAGGGCTGAAGCAGGAGAATCTCATGCTGGAACCTGAGCAAATCCTTATCTTTGGATTTCAATCCAATTTCCACCTCACCCTGCTGCTAAATTCAGGCCTTCCTTTTGCAGTATCAAAGCTGAGCATCACAGTCTTTCCACATCACATGCAGGATTTAGCAAGACCTGACACCTCTGCTGAACAGCAGAAGGAATGACTCCACTGCAGTGCCAAAGGCACGAGAACAGGATGAAGGAGAATTCCAGAATCCCACAATGGTTTGGGTTGGAAGAGACCTTCAAAACCATCTCATTCCAATCCCTGCCATGGCCAGGGGGACTTTCACTTTTCTCCAAGCCTCACCCAGCCTGGCCTGGAACACTTCCAGGGATGCAGGAGCAGCCACAGCTTCTCTGGGAAAACTGAGCCAGGGCCTCGCTGTCCTCACAGGGAAGAGTTTCCTCCCAATATCCCATCTCTCCCTGCCCCCTGGCAGTGGGAAGCCATTCCCCCTCGTGCTGTCACTCCATGCCTTGTAAGAATTTTCTCTCCAAGAACTTCACCTCAGGCTCACGATTTGCTTTGGAGCTCCTTCTCTCTCCTAGCCTGCAGCCACGTGCAGCTTTAAGCCAACAGTGCTGCTAAGAAAAGCAGTGCCCAGCCCTGGCCCTCCCCCAGCTCCCTCCTGCTGTCCCTGAGCTGCAGCTGTTGATGCAGCCAGATGGTGGCTGGGCTCAGCTCCAGGGGCTGCAGGAATCGCTGCTCTCAGCACACAGGGATGGGGGTGGCCCCTGCTGCACTCCCAGGCAGCCAGTGCTGCTTTAAAGGCAAAGCCCAGCCCCAGCTTCCTCCAGGAAGGCTGGGAGGAGTCACTGTGAAAGCAGGACTGGGCAGCTCAGAGTAGCACAGTCCTTAAATAAACCTTCCCAATTTTATCCTATTATTCTCTCCTTACTCCTGAGAGAATGATCCACACCACTACCAGACAACAGTTTTGCTTATGCTATCTCCAAACTCCAAGGTTTCTCCCTGATTTTTAAAGATTGTTGCTTTCAGACTTCTTCATTAGCATTATTTCTTTCATTGAGGGGTGAATGAAAACACTCTTTACTTGCACTAAGCCATTCCATAAGAAACAGGAAACTGCCTGATGAGAACCTTGTTGATTTTCCAGTTTCCAGCTGGGCTCCAAGGGCTTACATCCAGTTTTCCTTTTCAAACTTAACAACAGTTTAATCAGGATGCATTTAAAAATAAAACAAGCAGAGTTCCAAGAGGGGAAGTTGTGTGGGCAGTGTAAAGGTGGGAATACAGCCAGAATCACTGTAACAACTCACCCTCTTCCCATCCCTACAAACAGCAGCAGGAATGACATCCAGGGAACTTCTACTTACCTATCTCACCATGCTTAGTGATAGGACCTGCATGAATCTTCAGAATATCTAATCTGGCTTGTTCATTTGGTAGATCGATATCTAGAAAGAATTACAGCTTCAATCAAAGCAAAACCCACAATTCCCAGGGATTACATCCTCCCTGCAGCCACTGGGAAGCAGAAACTCACGGATTTTTCTATCCAGCCTTCCGGGCCGCAGCAGGGCAGGATCCAGGGTGTCAGGTCTGTTGGTAGCCATGATCATTTTAACTCTGTGCAGAGTGTCAAATCCATCCATCTGATTCAACAACTAACAGGGAACAGAACTTTGGTTGTAAACAACCCCAAATCCTCCCAGTCTGATTTGTTTTCCTGCCTAAGTATTCCTCACCAAGATGAAAAGCTCTGAAGTAAAAAATAAACCCTACAAGGCCTTGAGCTCCCTGAGTATTCCATCCCAAGCAATGAAGAGCTCAAGAGACATTGAAAATGCTTTGCCCACAGAAAATGACACTGAACAAAGCTGAGCTCAAACGTGAAACACTCAACTAAAACAATGAGGCAAAGAAAATACTGCAAGGACTAAAGGAGCCAATGGCTGCCTGACACATTTGGATTGTAGAGCACCAAGGCCAGGACATTCCAATTAGACTTGAAGAACAGCCTCTGGAATACTAATCCACACACAGGAAGGCATTTCATTGTGAACACTCAAAGCACTTGCTCTTTGATCACAGTGATTTAATTCTCTATGGAAGGCAGACACATTCTTTTCAACCAGGCAAACTGTTTGCAAACACAGGCTAAGGAAGGTTCCCATTAGCTTCAGAATTCCTAATTGTCACCAGTGGTTTTAATATTCTCTTCACACAACCCAGTTTATCAAAGCAATGAATACAGAAACAAAGAAATACAAGTGCTCCTCCTAGCTTTGAAAATCCAATTGCAATAGTCCAAAAATGTTACAGACTGTCTTTGGGACTAAAGAGACATAAAGGGGGGTTCTGCAAACCTTCAAAGATGCAGGGAGCAGCAGTAAGCAAAAGAAAATATCTCAAATCATTTCAGCATTAAAAAAGATTCAATTAGTCTCCACTTTGAACTCATGGCTGAGTTACCAGAATGTGCAGCTGCCTTTTGTAAAAGCAGCTCTTAGTTCACTTCTAGTTTATTAACCCAGAAAAGGTTCTGCAAAGCAAGATCCCAGGTAATAATTCACACCTGTACTATTATTTACTGTGGCTGTTCAGGCCAGTCAGGATTGGACACTCACCTCCATCAGAGTCCTCTGAATTTCTCTGTCAGCTGATGTGCCTTCGGAAAAGCGGCGCCCACCTGCAGCACACAAACCCATCAGTTCTGCTGCTTGATTTTTGCCTTTCAAACGGGGGAATTTGCTTTACAGCTGACTCCAGCCTCACAAGGAGAGCCCAGCCACCCCCCAGGCCAGGAGCCTTACCAATAGCATCGATCTCATCCATGAAGATGATGCAGGGCTGATGATCTCTGGCATAATTGAACATCTCTCGGATCAGCCGAGCGCTCTCGCCGATGTATTTGTCCACTATGGAACTGGACACCACCTTGGGAAGGACAGAGGATGTGTCTGAGGAGACTGGAGAGCAAACAGACCCCTGGGTGTGGGGGCAGTGCCATTACACACCTTGAGGAAGTTGCAATCCAGCTGGCTGGCAACTGCTCTGGCCAAAAGGGTTTTTCCTGTGCCTGGATAGACAGGAGATTGGAGCTGTTTAGTTACTGACTCAACACTGACTGCCAGAGAGTTAGGGAGGAGGGAAAAAAAGGGAAAGGGAAAAAAGGGAAAGGGAGAAAAAAGAGAAAGGAAAAGAAAAAGAAAAAATGAAAAGGAAAAAAAAGGGGGGGAAAAGGGAAAGGAAAAATCAGAGATGAGAGGAGAGAGAGAAGAGAGAGAGAGAGGAGAGAGAGGAGGGAGAGAGGAGAGAAAAAAAAGAGAAGAAAATAGAAAAATGAAAAAGAAAAAAGAAAGGAAAAAATAAAAAGGGAAAGAAGGCGAAACAACTTCTTGCCACAGTCTGAAAGCAACCACCAAACACTTGTTGCCCTTTGCTGAGACTCACCAGGGGGGCCGTAGAGCAGGCAGCCTTTTGGAGGGATAATTCCCACACGCTGGAATAATTCTGGGTTTGTCAGTGGCAGTTCAATGACCTGTGAAGGGACAGAGAGCAACCTGAGCCTCTGAGTTTTAAAACAGTTAATGATGCACATGCCAGCCTGTTTTTCACCTAGCTGCATTATTTATTGGCAGCATTTTTGTGTGAGAAACTGTTTAATAAGAAAATGTGGGAGATTCTATGGATCAATCCACTTCCCTGCCTTGGTTCTGCAATTGCTGCTTCTTTTCAATGCTCTTTGCTCAAATCACTGTCCTAACTCCATTCCCCAGAGCAACCCTGGTAGTTTTTGAGCAAAATTCAGTCTGCTTTGCTGGCCCTGCCACTTGAACTTCAAGGCACCCCCACAGCCTAAAGGGTCCTGCATTCTTTAAACCCTTCTTCTCTAAAAGATCATCTTCATTTTAATCCCAGTCCAAGCACTTCAAATGGATCTGAGATGATCCCTGGACAGCCCCATGGTGGTGGAGGACACATCAAAAAGGTGGTTTTGGCCTGCAAAGCTTCTCTGAGAGCATGGATGAGGATGGGATGGGGGTTTGGGGCACTGGGTACCTCCCGTAACTCTCGGATCTGCTCTGACAAGCCTCCGATCTCAGAGTAGGAAACATCTCCTGGGTCTTCATGAGACATGTTATAAACCAGTGGATCCACTTCCCTGGGCAGGTACCTGCAAAACAAGAGTTAGGAGGAGATATCTGTATGGTGCAGACACATTTAGGAAGTCATAGTTATTCCCATAAATTGTACAGCAATATGAAGATTGTTGCTTCTCTTCCCACCTCACATGCTAAAAAAACAGAAAAAATCCCAAACTCAGCAAACCTTTTGAAGTTTTAAAACATGACTGAAAATACTGTCATTACTTTTCTAAAGAACAATCAATTTCTTTTTAAATCATATAAAACAGACACACAAGTCTTCCCTCAAATAACTGTCCATACTTAAGTATTGCTTTGCAGAAAACGTTTACAAAATATTGCAGAAGTGAATATTCAATTCTTTGTGTAATGTTTTCCCCCTTTTTATGATAAGAAGGGCAGAATCCTACCTCATAATAGTCAGAGTGGTCATGTCCAGAGCAACTCTCGTCCCTGGCTTCAGCTTACTCTTGTCCAGCTAGTCCCAAAAAAAAGGAATTCTGTTAGAACCCCACTCCAACACAAATCCTGACTTTAGCCAAAATGTTCACTGGCGTTTGCACTCCTTGCTCCATCACACACAAGAATAAACAAGGCTACAGAGTGACACACCAAGCACTCATTAACTCACCTCCACCTCGTTTAAAACAAAGACTATTTTCTAGTCCATCATTAATTTTTAATTTTACTGCTGTCAATCTGACTGCATCAGTGGGATCGAATCCTCCCCTCTGCTCCAGACAGGAACAGCTGTTTCAGAATAACCAAACAACCCTCACAAAAAGTTCAACATTTTCCTGTGTCACTACTTCCCCTCTTTGAAGTCAGCTGTTCAATCATTACTCTTTCACCTTGGATGCCTCCTCTCCTGCCTCAGCAGTTTTTGTCTGCTTATTCCATTTTTATGGGATTTTTAAACACATTCCAGTACACCCTACTAAATTTTGCTGGAATTAAAAGAGGATTTTGACAGTCCTTTTCCAGGATTGCTGGAAGTTTCCCATTGTCCCTGCTGGGGGATTTATAAGGTCCCTTCCACGTGGGTTCTTGACCTCTGGAAGGGTTTAGGATCAAGCTATCCCCCTCCTTAGTCACTACTAAGGCCTCTTTCCAGCTTCCTTATCCAAAGAACTTTATAACAGCTGGGAATTCTCTCAGATTCAACTCTGCCCAACAGACTGAAGTTATTCTGCAGTGAGAAGAAAACAAAGAGAAACCACTTGACCTTCTGAGCTAATGCACTTGAGATAGGGAAGTAATTTTGCTCCCACTTAAACAGCCTTGCTCTGCTCCCTCCTGAGCAGCAGCTGCTCAGCCAGGAGTGCTTTGATCAAAAACTCATCCTTCTAGTCCAGGAGAAATTGTTTGTCTTTGATATTTTGACATTTTGAAAACAATCAGGGCTTTTTTTGTTTTGGTTTTTTTTTTTTTTCTTTTTGAGCCTCTGGTAGCAAGTCAAGGCTCTTTTAAGATAAAAGAGTGTTTTTAGTGAAGAATAAACTGCAAAGTGCTGGTTCATCCAAGGACAATCTATCCCTTAGGATTCAGCTCAGTTTCAACACAGAACATCAAGATTACCTCACACGCCCCACAGGGGAACTAAGTTTACTTATGTCCCAAAATTCTGCAATGAACATCAGTTTCTCTCCAGAAAGAGGAAAAAAATAAAAATATGGATGAAGAGAATGGCTTTAGACAGACAGAGAGTATGTTTAGATGGGATTTTGGGAAGGAATTCCTGGCTGGGAGGGTGGGCAGGTCCTGGCACTGGATCCTGGATCCCTGGAAGTTTTGAAGGCCAGGTTGGACAGGGCTTGGAGCACCCTGGGACAGTGGAAGGTGTCCCTGCCATGGCAGGGGTGGAACAGGATGGGCTTTAAGGTGTTTTCCAACCCAAACAATTCAATGATTATGATATGAAGTGAAATAACATTAAATTTAAAACTCAGCAGTGTGACAGCAACAGTCACAGCACAGCAATGGTGAAATTACACAATCAACTTTCATAATAATTAATTTTCAGAGAGTCCAAAATCAGGCAGAAGGGCAGAGTTTTGACTCAGTAAAAATCATAAAACACATGCAGGATCCTGGGAATGCTGTGGATTATTTTGTCTCCACCAGGAAGTTACACTGCTACCAATACAAAGGGAGAGGGGAGCAGGTACCAGGGTAAAATAGTGCTGTGCACATTAAAGGAGAAAAAACAACTCCATTAAGGACCCAGTGGATGAAAAGCAATGCTAATATTCCCCAGAAAGCAAATTTTAAATGAATATTCACAGAGATAATTACCTGACGGCGACAGCCAACCACGTATCTTGGTCCATTTGTAGCCTTCACAATGACTGCAGAAAGAAAATGGGAGAAAAACCCAAATTTACTCAAGTCACCCTCTGAGCTGTGATTCTGAATTCACCAGAATGTTTCTTGCCAATAATCTGATCACCAGCACTTTAATTCTTTACTCTCCATCACTTTAACAAGACTTAAACTTTAAAAGCTTTTTATTTTGTGGCTGCCCCATCCCTGGAAGTGTTCCAGGTTGGACAGGGCTTGGAGCAGCCTGGGATGGTGGGAGGTTGGAATGAGATGGGATTTAAAGTCTCTTCCAACCCAGACCATCCCATGGCTCCACGATTTTCACAATCTCAGGGAATACAACAGTTCAGTGTACTCACACTTCTCCTCTGTCAGCTGTTTAAGAACCTCGCCAACAATCTGCAAAAGAGGAAATGCAGCATCAGCCTCAAGGGAAACTAACACTGCAGGACTCAGACACCCTGCAATCCCCCAGCTCCTGCTGCCCAAGTCCCTGTTGGCTTCACCTGCACTGTTCCCTGTTTCCTGATGCTGAAAATGGATGTAAAGGTTACCTCAACAGGCAGCACGGGCTGCCAACACCTCACTCCCCTCACATACCTGCCCAACGCTCTGCAGGGCCTTGAGATCATTTTCTGACTTCTCATACTGCTTGGTGAGCTCTTTCAGCTGCTCCCTTACTGGAAGAGGAGAGAAACACAGGATTTTGGTAACCTTCAACCCACAAGAGCCCAGGACCAGACCCTTTTCCAGCAGCAAAGCTGCAGGTAGAGTGAGACTGGGACAACAGTAAGGACCCTTGAGCTAATGTGGAGAAGGGAACAGAGCTGGGAAGGGTCTGGAGCTCCAGGAGAGGCTGAGGGAGCTGGGAAGGGGCTGGAGAATTCCTGAGGGAGCTGGGAAGGGGCTGGAGAATTCCTGAGGGAGCTGGGAAGGGGCTCAGCCTGGAGCAAAGGAGGCTCAGGGGGCCCTTGTGGCTCTGCACAGCTCCTGCCAGGAGGAGAGGGAATGACCTCAGGCTGGGCCACAGTAAGTTTAAATTGGATATTAGGGAAAATTTCTTCACAGAAAGGGTGGTCAGTCATTGGGGAAGGGCTGCCAAGAAGGACGGTGGAGTCTCCACCCCTGGAGGCACCCAAGGAACCACTGGACGTGGCACTCAGCGCTCTGGTCCATTGACAAGATGATGAGAGCCACAGGTTGGTCTCGCTGACCCCAGAGATCTTCTCAAACCTAAATGCCCCCGCGGTTCTGTGACGCTCCGGGGCTCTCCCGAGGGCAGCGGGACCCAGCGGCGGCGCTGGCAGCGCCCGGCCCCGTCCGCCCCGGGGCCCGGCCAGGCCCGTGACGAAGCGCGGGCAGCGCCGCGGCCGCCGCGCTCCCTCTCGGGGCTCCGCGGGGCGCCCGCCCGCCACGCCCTCACGACCCGCCGTGCCCGCGCTCACACTCCTTGAGGCGGCCGTCGATCTCCTTGTGCTCCAGCAGCTTCTTGCGGTAGTCCTGCAGCGCCTTGTCCCTGGGGTCCGCCATGACGAGCAGCCGCCGCTCATAGGGAATGCCGGGAAGGGCCGTGGCGGCGGGCCGGCCCTCGGCGCCGCGCAGCGCCCCCTGCCGCCGCGGAGGACCGCGGCTGCCGTGAGGGCCGCGGGCAGCGATGGGCACGGGCCGGGCCGGCCTCGGAGCGGCTTGCGGGGCATTCCCAACAGCTGGAAAATCCACAGAGCCTGGTGTGAGAGCAGGGCAGGGCAGGAGAGGTCACGGTGAGGGGGCAGGGGCCGGGAGAGCCAGGAGCTCTGCGGAGGGTGAGGGGGCCATGGCAGCGCTGCCAGCCGGGCAGCAGGGCTGGCAGGGACAAAAGCCACCTTTGGCCGTCTGGGAAAGAAAACAGACCTGGCTGTAAGTCCAAGAAAAACTCTCCTGTCACAGAATCATGGAGTGATTTGGGTTAAAGGGACCTTAAATCCCATCCCAGCCCTGCCATGGCAGGGACACCGCTGGTTGTTTGAGGGTGCCGGGATGAGGGAACACACGAGAATCTTGACTCCGTGTTTAAGAAGGCTGATTTATTATATTATGATATATATCATATTAAAATGCTATACTAAAACTAAAAGAATAGAGAGAAAAGGATCCATCAGAAGGCTAGGAAGGACAAGAGAAGAAAGATAACAAAAGCTGGTGACTCTTAGAGCGAGGTGCATCTTTGCTTGGTTATCAACTAGAAACAACTCACATAAAGCAATTAAAGGTGTACCTGTTAGTGAACAATGTCCACACCATATTCCACAGCCACCAGATTGTTAATTGTTTACATTTCTTTTCTGAGGCTTCTCAGCTAGAATAGGAGAAAAATCCTGGCAAAGGATTTTTCATAAAATATCATGGCTAGGACATTCCTCTGTCCCAGGCTGCTCCAAGCCCTGTCCTGCCTGGCCTTGGGCACTTCCAGGATGGGGCAGCCCACAAAATAATAAGTTTTTGTAAATTAAATCTGCTTAATGATTTTGAGAAGCAAAGAATTAAAGTATTGGTGATCAGATTATTGGCAGAAAAACACACTGGATAGTTCTGAACCACAGCTCACAGGGTGAATGAAGTAAATTTGTTTTTTCTTTAATTTTCTCTCTCCAGTCATTGTGAAGGCAAAAAATGAACCGAGATACAAACATACCAAATGGTTGGCTGTCACTGTCAGGTAATTAATATGTGTGAATATTCATTAAAGTTGGCTTTGGTCTGGATTATTAGCATTGCTTTTCATCCTTAGTGGTGTGAAGTGTTTTTTTCTTCTGTAAGGTGCACATCCCTGTTTTATACTGGCACCTTTTTATATCACCAGCTTTGTAGCTGCTTAGTGCTGTAACTTTTTGGTGGACACAAAACAACCCACGACACGCTGGGGACCTTACATGTATTTTATTATTTTTAATAATAAAATTTTTGATATGATCTTGATCTGTCAGCCCTTGGGTCTGGGGGGCTGCACCCCAAATCCCCCCTTTGAGACTGGGGCCAGGAGCACTGCCTGCCCTGTGTCCCTCTATTATTATTATTATTAAATTAATTATTTATTATTAAATCATTTTTATTATAAAATGACTTAATTTTATTATAATAATTGGTAAAAAGTACCAATTATAACTCGTTTTAGGTGCTTGTTAATATAATATAATCTATCAGTTTAAGAATGCACTGTGTTGCTCACAGAAATAGTAGTGTAATGAATATAAATCTATGTGTCACTTATGGAAATAATGGTGTGATTAATGCATTGTTTTATTTGTGAAAAAAGCTTTTGTGTGACTAAAAACAGTGTAGGGCCATCCACTGACCAACCTGTCCAGGTGAAAACAAACCAGAGCAATTAGAGAATACCAGGTTAAATTTAATTTAATTTAATACTAAATCCTTATCAGAGGATGTGAAACAGCAGGATGGAGGCACAAGAAGAAATAAAACACATTGACCTGACACACAGCATGTCATGCAGACAAGGCAGAGTGTGAAGAAGTCAAACAAAGGAGCTCCCAAAACATCAGAAAGTCCACAAGAATGTCTGAAAAAGGCATGAAACACATGAATGTGCATGTGCCTCAGGATGTAACAGGATAAAATAACACTGCCTGTACACAGGAGTGTTCTCTGGCTCTTGGTAGTGCTGGAAATATTGTCCTTTTAGCATGTAAGAAATAGATTTGTAGAAAAATTTTAAACCTGATAAAATGTTTTATATTGTATGTATTTGTATATAAATTATAAAGTAAGAAACATTAATTCAGAAATGTTATGGAATAGGATGGATATTGTTAAGAGAGAAATAGAAATAAGTTTTAAAGGACGGCCTTACAAAAAAAAATTAAATACATTAGAAAAACAGAACTATGAAAGATACATTGTATTAAAACCCACAAAAAGCAATTTTAAATTATTAGTTTTGAAACATTTACAGTATGGTGTGGCCAAAACTGATAGGCCAAGAAATGCCTATAGTGTATTATATGGTGTAATTCAGAAATAGACACTATAATGTAATAGAATATGTATAATATAATAATACACATATATTATATTACATATAGTATATATAGTAATAAATAGAATAGAATATGACATAATATGTACACTATATATACATATAATAACATATATTACATATATCACATATATTATATATAGTAATAAATAGAATAGAATATGACATAATATGTACACTGTATATACATATAATAATAACATATATTATATTACATATATCACATATATTATTATATATAGTAATAAATATAGTAGAATAGAATATGACATAATATGTACATTATAAATACATGTAATAATTCACTTATATTATATTATATTATATTATATTATATTATATTATATTATATTATATTAATTATAATTATATTATATTAATTATACTATATTATATATATTGCATATATTATATTGCTCTATATAGTAATTAACAGAATAGAATATGACATATGTACATTATATATACATATAATAATATACATATATACTATATATTACATATAGTATATATAGTAATAAATAGAATATAATAGAACAGAATGGAATAGAATATGGCATAATATGTACATTATATATACATATAATAATATACATATATACTATATATTACATATAGTATATATAGTAATAAATAGAATATAATAGAACAGAATGGAATAGAATATGGCATAATATGTACATTATATATACATGTAATATGTGTATATTGTATATATTTTGTATATTATATTATATATAATATAATTGATATATTACTATATTATATATATCATGCATATTATATTATATATAATATAATATAATTAATATATTACTATATTATAATGTAATATAATATAATGTAATATAATGTGATGTGATGTAATATAATATAATGTAATATTATATAATGCAATGTAATATTAAAATATAACATAATAGCGCGGCCGGAGATGGCGGCGGGCACGGCGCTGCCGGAGCTGCTGACACTGCTGGCGCTGCTGGCGCTGCCCCGCGGCGCCGAGCCCGGCTGCTTCTGCCAGGTGGGCACTGCCCGGGGGAGAGAGGGCTCCGAGGGGTTCGTGGGCACGTCTGGGTTCCCACCGTGGAGCTCCTGGTGAGAGCGCGGAAGAGGGCTCGGAGATGCTGCGAGGGCTGCGGGGGCTTTCCTGGGTGGACGGGCTGGGAGAGCTGGGGGTGTTCCCCTGGAGAGGGCTCCAGAGAGAGCTCAGAGCCCCTGGCAGGGCCTAAAATGGCTCCAGGAGAGCTGCAGAGGGACTGGGGACAAGGGATGGGAAAGGACCCAGGGAATGGCTGCCACTGCCAGAGGGCAGGGATGGGTGGGAGATTGGGAATTGGGAATTGTGCCCTGTAAAGGTTGAAGGGTGCCCAGATTTGCTGTGGCTGCCCCTGGATCCCTGGCAGTGCCCAAGGCCAGGCTGGACAGGGCTTGGAGCAGCCTGGGACAGAGGAAGGTGTCCCTGCCATGGCAGGGGGTGGGGCTGGATAAGCTTTAAAGTCCCTTGTAACCCAAACCATTCCAGGATTCTGTGATTCTCGTCCATGTCATCTTAACTGTATTCTCTCCCTGCTCCCATCAGTAGAGGGGAGTGCTCCAGCTTGTTGAGCATTTCTTCCCCAGCTACCCAGGTGCCTCTCCTGGGATGTTTCAGGGATATCCTTGCTTCACCCCCTCTCCTGCCTTGCTGCTCTCCAGGAGGGAGCGTGGCTGCAGCAGGCTCCTGCCACCCTGCCCTGCCATGCCCAGGTGGGAGCTGGGCTGCTCTGCTCCCCGAAACTCTTCTGGGGTTAATTCCTCTTGTTGTGTGCCAGGGGTGGCACTGAGTGCTCAGTGCAGCTGCTGTTGAGGTGCAGAAATGGGAGAACTGGGTACCAAGCCTGGATTTAAGGAAGAGATCACTCTGTAGTTCCTTCTGACACCACCTTGCACAAGCAAAGTGGCAGCCCCTGGATCCCTGGAAGTGTCCAATGCCAGGTTGGACAGGGCCTGGAGCAGCCTGGGACAGTGGAAGGTGTCCCTGCCATGGCAGAGGGTGACATAAAATGGTTTTTGAGGTCCCTTGCAGCCTGAATAATTCCTGTGATAAGCACATTTGCAAGATCAAGGAGTGAAGATGTCACAATGTCTTTAGTCCTTTATTTTGTTGCCTTTAAAAATAGGAAGCTTTTATAAAGGTTACTCTTGCTGTATTAAATTTCCAGTCCTTAAATGTGGGTCAGGAATTGAGAGTGGAGAAAGAAAACAATTGGAATTACACTCTTGGCTTTGTCTTTGCCTTCTGGGGTGGCTCTTGACACTTTCAGCTTCCTGTGGAAATGGTAAATAAAAACTCTGCTGATAAAAAAATGAAAAACATGCATTTAGATTCTGGATCTCTGCAGGGTTTTCCCTCACAGCTTCCTGTAAGCAGAGAGGTTTGAATGTTGAGTCAGGAGTGTGGAATGGGATAAGGAGCAGTAAGCACTAACTGAACTGGCATCTGGCATGGCACTGGCTGCAGGCTCTTTTCCCTGGGCTGGAGGAGCATGTCAGCTCCTCCAGCCACTGCTGGGTTGTTGCAATGCACTTTTCATTCTGTGGAGCAGCCTGGTTTTTCCTGCAAATGTTTAGGGCAAGATTTTTTGTTACCTTTAGGAAAAAGTGTCATGTAAGGCAGCATTTCTCAGCCTTTCTAACCACCAAACCTTTTAAATCACACCTGAGGGCTGCCTCATCTTTTGGTTAAAAATAATCTGCTGATCTTCTTGTGCAGAGCTGGTCTGGTGGTTTTTATTTGCCACCAAAGGAAATAATAGGGCCAGCTTTAAGTGATCTGGTTTGTTTAGCTCCTTGAAGGCCTGGTGCAGCTCTTGGTTCCTGCTGTGAACCATCTCCTGCTGTCTCCTGAGATGGAGAAGCCTCAACTTGTGCCTGACTGGAAGAGCTCTGACTTGTCTGCCAGCCCATGCTGGGACAGGTGACAAGGGCCGCTTTGGGGAGTGCTGCTCCAGCAATATTCCAAGTGCTGACTTCAGCAGGCTGTGTGATTCTGGAATGGGTGTTGCACTCCTGTCTGCCTGCACCCAGGGCAATGCCTCACCTGCTTTTTGTCACTGTTATTTTACCTCCCTTCCTTAGAGACCAAGCAGCCCTGAAACTTTTATTAGAAACATCCATCTGTTGCTACAAACGCTGGTGTTTCAAATACTGTTTTCTGCTTCCCAAGCTCTGATTAACATTCCAGTATCAAAATCCCCTCAAATTTTACAGGCAGCTCATCCCCCCCCGGAGATATTCCTGTTTGCATCAGAGCTTAGTCAGCTGTGGATGTCTTCTTTATATTCCTGGTAATTATTGTTCATTTGCTGTTTACAGGCTGGTGCAGCTGCATTAAGGATGTGCTGCAGGTGTTTGGCAGACGGGAATTTTGTGAAGCTTTCCTGTCTGGCAGAGGGCAGGTTGCCTTTGGGAATGTTTCTGTGGGCAGGATGCTGTCATTAGGGGTGAGTCTGGCCATGGAGAGTTTCCTCCTTGGGACCTGGGCAGGTTTTCAGGCTGTCCTTGTGTTCCTGTGGAATTGGTGTTCACTCGGCAGCCTCTGGGGCAGGGATTCATTCCTGGTTAAAAATAAGCACAGCTCCCATTTCTCTGGGAAAGAGGAACTCTTCTTTCTTCAGGGGGAGTTTCCAGGTGGAGAGGAGCAGATCTCTGGGGGTACGTTCTGCCCCTCTGCTCTGCTCTGGTGAGATCCCTCCTGGAATAGTGTCCTGCCCCGTGCTCCTTGCAGACAGGAGGGACATGGAGCTGTTGGAGCGAGTCCAGAGGAGGCCACCAAGATGATCAGAGCAGCTCTCCTGGGAGGAAAGGCTGGGAGAGTTGGGATTGTTCAGCCTGAGGAAGAGAAGACCTCAGGGTGGCCTAATTGTGACCTTCCTGTACCTGAAGGGAGATGGCAGGAATGATGGAGAGAGAGGATTCACAAGGGATGGAGGGACAGGACACAGGGAATGGCTCCCACTGCCAGAGGGCAGGGATGGATGGGAGATTAGGAAGGAATTGTTCCCTGAGAGGGTGGGCAGGCCCTGGCCCAGGGTGCCCAGAGCAGCTGGGGCTGCCCCTGGATCCCTGGCAGTGCCCAAGGCCAGGCTGGACGGGCTTGGAGCAGCCTGGGATGGTGGAAAGTGTCCCTGCCCATGGCTGAGGTGGAACTAAATGGTCTTTAGGCTCCCTCCCAGCCCAAACCATTCTGGGGTGCTGTGACAGCCCTTCAGGCCCTGGTTTGACCCCATCCTGATGCTCCCATGTGTGAGTTCTGGGAAACCTAGTCCTTGTTTTCTGGGTAGAAGATGGGGACAAAGCACCTGGAGTGGCAGATCATGCTTCCAGGGCAGCTGCAGGAATGACTGTCCTCAGCTGGCTGCTCCCAGTGCACTGGCAAGGATGGAAGGGAAATAATTTCATAGAATCATGGAATCTCCTGAGTTGGAAGGGACCCACAAGGATCATGGAAGTCCAACTCCTTTGTGCCAGGAAACTTCTGCTGAAGTTTTTTCTGCTGAAACTTCTGGAGCAGATGCAGGGAAGGCATCTGCTCACCATCAGCCTGGGACTTGTCCAGAGGAGCAGGCAGTGCCAGGGAAGTTGGTACAGGCTAAACCCAAACCCCTCAGCCTCTGTGGCAGGGAAAGGTTCTCCTCTCCTGCCTGGCTGTGGTGTGGGACACAATGAGAAGAAATCCCAAAATCCACTGCTCAGGGGATGTTCCTGTGACACTCAGGGCAGCAGAAAGGGATGGGAAGAGCAGCCTGGAGGGGGGAAGGAGGCTGAAGCAGAGGCCAAGCTCAGGGATTGCAGAGTTCCTGCTGTTGTATTCCCAAAATCCAACCTCCACACGAGGTGGAGGTTTGATTTTGGGGTTGTGGCACGTCACCCTGCAGCTTACTCAGCACCCAGAGCCACTCCTGCTGCTCTGTCCCAGTGGGACAGCCCAGCCCTGCCCTGCCCTGCCTCCTGCCAGCTCCTCACAGCCAGGGCAGGCGGAGCAGAACCCCTCAGCTGGGTGAGTCACGGTGCCAGCAGGCTCCTGGCACGTGTTGGGGACTGGATCCATCCCTGGTTTGTCTCAAACAGCTGCTCTCCTCGGCACAGGCTGAGGATGTAGGTAAATATTTTGTTTGTGGGGTGGGAGGAAGTGTTTGAAGGTACCACCCACTGGAGGGCACGTGTGAGACAGAGCTCAGCTGCTCTGGCAGCAGGAGGTGAAGTCCCAAACCAAGTGAAAAATGGGTTCTGGGGGCTCCTGGAGCAGGAGGGAACCTCTGAAATGAAGACAAGTCCTGCCAAATCTGACACTGCCACTTCCCTGAGTCTTGAGTGGCTCAGCTCCAAGCTGTGTGCTGGGGGCATCACTGGGATTTTCACTCTGAGGAGCCTCAGCTCTGGATGTTCTTGGTGCTGCTTCCCTTCTGTGCTCCTCTGGCTGTGGGTTGGGCACACACAGCCTGGGGAAATTGCCCATTTCTGCCCATTCTGGCTCAGATCCTTGGAGGAAGAAAGACTGAGCAGATGTGAAGTTTCCCCAGCACCTTTCCCTTTGCCCCTTGCCCCCACAGGTGTGGTCAGGGTGACCCTGAGGCTGATCCCAGCAATAAACTGGGATTTGGAGAGCTCCAAAGCACCACCCCCATCCAGTCCCAAGGATTTTGGGATCATCTGCAGTGCTTCCCTGGTGGGGGAAAACTCCAGGTGGAAGTAGTACAGTGATATTATCCATTAATGCTTTTATTTCCAGCTCCTCTTGCACTGTTCTGACATCTTTTTTTGTTTTCTGACATCTTTTCCTACTACTAGAAGAAGACAAAGTTAGGTTACAAGATTGCAGCTGAAGCCCCAAGCTCAGTATACAACTTTCATGTCATTTCAGTCAAGAATCTGTCTTGTGTATAGTTCCATGCAGTGTTCAGCCTGCAAACTGAATTATTTAATTGCAGGGTATGCAAACCAAATAAAATTAAGTCCACGTGAGCTACTGTCATCCCTTTTGGCTTGACAAGAAAAGAAGTGATGTTAGTTTTGCATCTCTGGATGATGTTCAGGATGAGGTTGGTTCTGGCTCGAAGTGGTCACCAGACATAACAAAACCAGAGCTGGCCCAAATGGTGCTTCCAGTGAGGGATTGGTGGGAGCTCCAATGTTCCCACTTTTACAGGGATGTCATTCCTGTGGAGTGACATCTTTGTCAAGCATGGGTGCAGAGAGCAGCTGAAGATTATCTGCAGATCTTTTTTAGGTCACTTTTAGACCCAACTTTTAAGCTTCTTGCCTTGAAGCATGCCAAGATTTCAGGAAATAAAAACGTGGTTGGTTGGTGGCTTGCTGTGGTTTTGTTTTTTTTTTTTTTTTAATGTATATATAAGTTTGCAACAGCTTTAAATTGAGTAACTGGATTAGCAAATTGCTACTGTTTGTTTTTACAAGGGTGATTCAGGTTAGTGGAAATCTTAAATCACTGTTAATCTTCATTACTGTGCAAAATGCAGGACAGAATTCAGTAAATGTGTGAGGGTGACACACTGAGCTGCAGTGTAAACACTGAAAATATGAGTGAGCCTCCAAATCATGCTGCCTCAACAGAACAGAGCTGTTCCAGTGGGGAATTCTGGCTATTTTTTCCCCCACCTCCCCATTTCATGTGACTCTGTGCTCCATTTCTGCCATCCTCCTCTCAGCTCCATTTCCTTGGTGGTAAATATAATTTTATTTAAGTTGTTGTGTAGCTCTTGCTGAGTTATGAGGAGCAGCTGAGGGAGCTGGGAAGGGGCTGAGGCTGGAGCAAAGGAGGCTCAGGGGCCCTTGTGGCTCTGCACAGCTCCTGCCAGGAGGGCACAGCCGGGGGGTCGGGCTGTGCTCCAGGGAGCAGGGACAGGAGCAGAGGGAACGGCCTCAGGCTGGGCCAGGGGAGGTTTAGGTTGGATATTAGGGAAATTTCCTTCATGGAAAGGGCTGTCCAGCCCTGGCCCAGCTGCCCAGGGCAGTGGTGGAGTCCCCATCCCTGGAGGGATTTCAAACCTCTCTGGATGTGGCACCTGGGGCATGGTCAGTGCTGGGGGAAAGGTTGAACTCGGTGATCTTTTCCAACCTGAATCATTCCAGGATTCTCTGATTTCCCCAAGGACTCACTGGGGGTGTGGGGGAAGCAAAACTACTTCTGTGTTGAGCAACTTTGTCATCTGCCAGTAATGGATGTGTCAGGAAACCACAGCTGAATTTGTACTACTTCTTTCTTTGGTTTTTTTTTTCTTCTTCAGGGCTTGCACAAAGCCTGTTGAGTTGTTCAGGATGATGCAAGAAGGATGCATCAGACGTAAAACAGATGTTCTGGTGCCAAACGGCTCTCTGCTGCAGTTAATCACGGAATCCTGGAATGGTTTGGGTTGGGAGAGACCTTAAAGCTCATCCCATTCCATCCCTGCCATGGCAGGGACACCTTTCTCTGTCCCAGGTGGCTCCCAGCCCTGTCCAGCCTGGCCTTGGGCACTGCCAGGGATCCAGGGGCAGCCACAGCTGCTCTGGGCACCCTGGGCCAGGGCCTGCCCACCCTCACATCAGCAATTCCCAGTTCCCAATCTCCCACCCATCCCTGCCCTCTGGTAGTGGGAGCCATTCCCTGGGTCCTGTCCCTCCATCCCCATCTCTCCCCATCTTTCCTGTCAGCTCCCTCAGGCACTGGGAGGCTGCACTTGGCTCATCCTGGAGCCTTCCCTTCCCCAGGTGAACAATCCCAGCTCTGCCAGCCTTCCCTCCCAGCAGAGCTGCTCCATCCCTCTGCTCCCATTGCTGTGGTTCTCAGCAAACCCAACCAAACCAAACCCAACCAAACCAAACTAAACCCAACTAAACCCATCCAAACCAATCCCAACCAAACCCAGCCAAACCAAACCAAACCAAACTGAACCCAACCAAATCAAACTGAACCCAACCAAACCCAACCAATCCAAACCAAACCAAACCAAACCCAGCCAAACCAATCCCAACCAAACCAAACCAACCAAACCAAACTCAACCAAACCCAACCCAACCCAACCAAACCAAACCAAACCAAACCAAACCAACCAAATCAAACCAAACCCAACCCAACCCAACCCAACCAATCCAATCCAATCCAATCCAAACCAAACCCAACCAAACCAAACCAAATCCAACCAAACCAAATCAAACCAAACCCAACCCAACCAAACCCAACCCAACCAGTCCAATCCAATCCAATCCAAACCAAAACAAACCCAACCAAACTGAACTGAACTGAACCAAACCCAACCAAACCAAAGCCAACCCAACCAAGCCAATGCTGATGAACCACAAGGACTTTCTTTGGGGCTGCCATTGTGGCACTGTTGCCTGACTGGTCCCATGTGCAAACTGCAGCTCTCAGTTCCCTGTTATCCTCCAGGAATGGCTTCCTGAGGCTCATCCAGGAGGGAGCTGAGCTGGCGGCCCGTGCCTCACTGTGGCCATTTCCCTTCTGCTTAAACTTAAACTTGACTCGCTGTGAAAAGGAAAGAAAATGATGAATTCCTTTATTGTCTGCAGTGATAAAAACTCCTGGCTGAGTTGTGTATATTTGATTTCTTATTTTTGATGTTGTTGATTTTGATTTTATTGTTTTTTTCTCCCCCAGGTCACTGGTTATTTAGATGACTGCACCTGTGATGTAGAAACCATTGATGCCTTCAACAACTACAAGCTTTTTCCCAGACTGAATGAACTCCTGGAAAGTGACTATTTTAGATACTACAAGGTCATTTTTTTCTTGCAAGAATTGTATTTATTTGTGCTGCTGTCTTTTTTTTTAATCTCCTGTGAACTTCTTGCTGATCTTTTTAAAAGAACAAACAAGTTGGATTTGCAGAACCTGGATTTCTCTTGGAAAGCTGGGCAGTGGCAGGTTGGCTTGGCTGCAAGGGGAGATGTGTTATTGAATGGGTGATGTGTTATTTGCAGGTAAACCTACAGAAACCTTGTCCCTTTTGGGAGGACAACAGTCACTGTGCAATGAGAGACTGTGCTGTGCAGCCCTGCCCCTCTGTAAGTACCAAATCTGTTCTTTTACATATATATTTTTTTAAATTTAACTTTTGCAGAGCAAGAGAAAACAGCAGACAAGTGACTGAATCTTTATTTTAGTTATAGCAGAACTGGGGCTCTGATGGATCTTTCATGCAGCAGCACTGGTGGCCATAAGAAAGGCCAAAATACTGAATTCTGTAATAATACCAATTAAAGTTTCAAGACAGGCTGGGATTTTAACAGGTGACCTTCTGCAAATAGCCAAACATATGTCCTGGTCCTTTTAAACTTTTCGTTTTTAGGGCAAATCCATCATTGTTTTTGTGTTAATGGACAGGATTTGTTGCCCATGAGCTGTGCTGTGATTTAGTTTTGGCTCATGAATTTGACCCAGAGCTTTCCAGCTCTCTTCTTGTAGGATAAATGTCTCTTTCAGGATTCCATTTCCAAGGGCACTCCTGTCCCTGTGTCCTGGACAAAAGGGTTTTGTTCCCTCAGCTGTAAGAAAACACCCTGACTGCAGATGTCTGCCCCAGAAAGGGGGTGGGAAGGTGAGGGACTCACACCTTGGTGGCTGGTGGCCCCTGTGGGGACATTTCATGTTTTGGTGTTGACAGCCAGCACAGACTGTCTTACTCCCTCACTCTTGGGTTCTAAAATGGAATGATTATTTTTTTTTCCCACCTCAAAATAACCCTGAATGTTGTTTAAATACTTCTTCTTCCTTAAAAAAAATCTATTTTTGGTAGTGATTATGAGTAATATGATGGAGTTCTGTTACAATTACCTAAGTTTTAGCTGAAAGTTGTTCTTATTTTAAGAACTGACTGTCCCTAATTATTTTGATTTGGGTCCATTTCATCCTGAAATCAATAAAAATAACTCTTATTGCTTAATTTTTCTTTTTACCATTACAGTATTTGCTCCTGTAGCAGTGGTTCTATTGCCTTCCTACTCCTGGAGAGAATGGAAATTAAGGAGAATTTTGGGGCTGGGTGTGTGGGGCTGACATTCCATGATGGAATGGTCAGAGGGAAGTTTGGAATGTCATGTGTCAGGGGCTGGTAGATGAAAAATAGGAGGAGGCACCTGGGCTCCTGCCAGGAAGGTGATGCCAGGCCTGGCTTCCCCAAATTCCTGCTTGGATAAGCAAAGCAGACCCTGATGTAGCAGCTGTGGAAAGCTGCAGACCTTTGGAGAAAAAAAAAATTAAAAATAAACCACTAGGAATGTTTATTCTCCTTGGTGTGGTGGGGAGTGAGGAGTTGGATGTGTTGCAAGCTGGGCTGAGTGTTGTGGTCACCTTGTCACCTCTGGCAGCTGTGGTGCCACCCCAGACCTCTCCCAGAGATGGGGCTGAGGGGCCTCACCAGCCCCACACGTGGCACTTGCTTTGTTTTGTCTTTCAGGATGAAGTCCCTGATGGAATCAGAGCTGGAAGTTACAAGGTGGGTGTGGCTGAGCACAGAGGGATGAGGGGGGTTTATTTTGTGGCCCACTTTTGTGCCATAGAAGTGACAAGGCTGGAAAGGATCTGTAGGATCATCGAGTCCTGTCACCGCACCAGCCCCGTGTTCATCACTAACTGACATCCTCAAGTACCACATCCACGTGGGTTTTGATCACTTCCAGGGATGGGAACTCCCCCACTGCCCTGGGCAGCTCCTTCTAATGCCTGGCAACCCTTTCCAGGAAGGAATTTTCCCTGATATTCCACCTAAACCCTCTCTGGCCCAGCCTGAGGCCGTTCCCTCTGCTCCTGTCCCTGTTCCCTGGAGCAGAGCCCGACCCCCCGGCTGTCCCCTCCTGGCAGGAGCTGTGCAGAGCCACAAGGGCCCCTGAGCCTCCTTTGCTCCAGGCTCAGCCCCTGCCCAGCTCCCTCAGCCTCTCCTGGAGCTCCAGCCCCTTCCCAGCTCCGTTCCCTTCTCTGGACCCTTTCCAGCCCCTCAAAGTCTTTTTGTCATGAGGAACCCAAAATTGCCCCCAGGCTTTCAGCATGGCTCAGTAAATGTCAGGATGTTCTTCAGGCCTGAATTTTTGCTCTCTTCAAGAGCTTGGAGAGCACAGAGCCTGTGAGGTGGCTGTGCTGGAGGCAGGAATTCTGGCATCTCCCCAAGTGCAGGTGCCACCAGGCACACAGAGCTCCCAGGGCTGTCCCTGCAGGACTCGTCAGCATGGCACCAACCTTTGGGTGTCTGCAGACACCCTGTGCAAACACAGGGGGGCTGAATCATGAAAGGCTTTCTGGGGCTTAACCTGTGCTAATGGTGCATTGAAGGCTAAATTAAAACAGAAAAAATTTTCCTTTTTAATCCTCATCCCTGCCACGCTTTGCTTTCCAACCCAGTACTCAGAAGAAGCCAACAGCCTGGCTGAGGAGTGTGAAGAAGCCAAGAGGCTCGGAGCTGTTGATGACTCTCTGAGGTTTGACTTCTTTTGCCATAATCCCTCCTTGTCCTGAAGGAAAGCTGGGATCAGAGCCCTCTCTGAGAGGTTTCCCCCCCTTTTTTTGCAGCAAGGAAACACGGCAGGCAGTGCTGCAGTGGGCACAGCACGACGACTCCTCGGACAGCTTCTGTGAGGCTGATGGTATGGGCACCTGGCAGGGCTGCCGTGGGATCTGAGCACTTCTGCAGAACTCTAAATCACGGAATGGGTTGGGTTGGAAACCCCCATTCCATCCCCTGCCATGGCAGGGACACCTTCCACCATCCCAGGGTGCCCTCACCAGCCAGGCCTTGGGCACTGCCAGGGATCCAGGGGCAGCCACAGCTGCTCTGGGCACCCTGTGCCAGGGCCTCCCACCCTCACAACCAGGAATTCCTGCCCAATATCCCATCCATCCCTGCCCTCTGGCAGTGGGAAGCCATTCCCTGTGTCCTATCCCTACAATTCCTGAGTGAGAGCTCCTCTCCCACTCGATGTAGCCTCTTCAGATCCTGGAATGTTGCTGTGAGGGCTCTACACAACCTCCTCTCCTCCAGGCTGAGCAGCCCCAATTCCAGGCCAAAGTGTAATATTTCATCAAAACAGCATTTCTGCTCTTTTCCACCTCCCTGCCCTCAGTATTTTGAAAATAATACACAAATATTTCTGACAAAGCTTCCTTGCTACTCTGGGCCTTGCTGTGTTTAGCATGGTGGGGCAGAGGTGGCTGGATCAGCCTTGGAAAATGTCATTTTCCCTGAGAAAATCGTTGTCCCTGCCCCAACTCTGCTCCACAGACATCCACTCTCCTGATGCTGAGTACGTGGATTTGCTCCTGAACCCGGAGCGTTACACTGGCTACAAGGGGCCGGACGCCTGGAAAATTTGGAACAGCATTTATGAGGAAAACTGCTTCAAGTAGGTGCTCTGGGGGACCAGTTCCACAAGCCTGAGGGTGCTGATTTGTGCAGAGGGAAGAAATGAATCCCTGTCCTCCTGTCTGAAATGAATCCTCATCCTCCTGTCTGAAATGAATCCCCATCCACTGTCTTTGCTCCAGTGCCTGTTGTGCAGGGTGGGATGCACCAGGGACAAGTCATGTGGCTGGCCCAAAATAAGAGATTTGAGTTTTCCTGCCTGTTTTTTTCTAAAATAAAGGAGAAAGCACCACCAAACCCCCAGAGAAACCCATTTTGCTCCTTTCCTTTCCTGAGCAAAGTTAAAGCGTGGAAGAGGATTTTAGATCCCTTCAGGCTGTTAGAAGAAGCTCCTTCTGCTCTGCTCTGTTTGTGCACACACAGTAACTTATTTACATGTCTTATTTAAATTATTTTTTCCCCTTCTAGGCCTCAGAATGTGAAAAGACCTTTGGCATCTGGCAGAGGTGAGTAATTTATTTATCTCACTAAGTGGGTTAGTAGTGAACTGATCCCAGCTCCAGGAGCAGTAAATGTTCTCTGGGCTCCTTCTCCTGCTGGATCAGAAATATATTGTAACTCTTGACCTAGTGTAGAATTTTGTGGCACCTGGGAGTGGCTTTTTCTAGCATCCATTGTGGAAAAAGAATGTCTGATCTTCCAGTCCTGGAAAAAAGGTGAGTTTTGGAGGGGCTGGGAGCAGGGCTGAGCCCTGAGCTCTCCCTGGGTGCCTGTGCCTGAAGTTGGCAGTGCCAAACCACCTGTGATGGATGGAAATGAGAACTTGGTTGGGATCCTCCATGGAAGCACCCAGAGAGCAGCTCTGCCCTAGAGCCAAGGCCAGGCAGTGTCAGGGAAAGCAGGGAAGGGGTTTGGAAACATGGGAACATCATCATCCTCCAGCAGCACCCTCTGCCAGCATCTCCTCATTTCCCCCAGATTATGGAGCTGTTCATCCCCCTCCTGTGACCCTGCTGTGAAGGAGTGGCTCTTCTCCTGCTGAAGGAGATGTGCAGTGTCCCTGGAAATATCAGCTTTTACTTCCTTTGCAAATATTGATCCCTCCTGCACTGGTCAGGTTACTCAGCACTGTTCTTATCCGTGTCCTCAGTGCTGCACTTGGGGTTTCTGTGTTCAGAACATTTCCAAACCTCCCTGGAGAGGATCCTTCTCTTGTCAGAGCAGATGAGCAGAGCAGTGCTTGTGCTTTGGAGCTTAATTCTGGTTGTGTGTAATGTTTTTTCCCTCTTTTTCTCTCTCTCCCTCCACCACTTGTGCTTTTTTCCCCCAGGAGATGATGGAGGTGAGTGGCACTGTTTGTTTTTACTGATAACAGAAACAAGTGGGGTGTCCTTATCCTGCTGTCACAGGCTGAGCCACTGGATAATGCACCTGCTTAGCAAAATTATCCATCAGGCAAAGCAGGAATTAGAGGCATGGCATCACAGGAAATCCTGAGTGGGGTCACAAGGAGCAGAGTCCAGCTCCTGGCCCTGCACAGAGCCCCCAACAATCCCACCCTGGGCATCCCTGGGAGTGCTGCCCAAACACTCCTGGCAGCCCTGGGGCTGTGCCCATTCCCTGGGGAGCCTGGGCAGTGCCAGCACCCTCTGGGGGAGGAACCTTTCCCTGATACCCAAGCCAAACCTCCCTGGCACAGCTCCAGCCCTTCCCTGGGTCCTGTCCCTGCTCAGCAGAGCAAGAGGAGATCCCTGTGAGCTCCCTGTCCCAGCCCATCCTCACGTGAAGGGCTTAAAATGTCATTTTTAAAAAGTTTTTTAAAGTTTTTTTAAAGCATTTTTAACAGCACAAGTCCAGTCTGAAGGCAGTCACTCAAGTGCGAGAAGCCTTTGGGAATAGGAATTTTCCTGGATTTTTTTCAGTGCTTATCACTGAGAAAGCTTTGAACAGACTCATAATCCCAAATTTGGGTTATCTGGAGCTGTAGGAGAGGGGTGTTCAGCTCCCTCAGGCCCTGGGAAGGGCTGTTCCCTGGAGTTCTCCATGCTCCACAGCATCCTCTTGTCTCCAAACCATCCCCAAATCCTGATCTCCAGGTCACTGCCATGCCCAGAGCAGGGACAGTGAAGCCCTGACTTGTGGGATTCTGCACGCTCGCTTGCACTCTGTGGTTTTTTGGTTGGTTGGTTTGTTTGTTTTATAAAAATATCCCTCCCTCCAATGTGCCCAGAAGAGGAAAGCAATCCCTGGTCCTTGTTTTTCCCAGCACTGGGCTGTTGTGCCCCCCCAGCCCCCTGGGGAATGCCCACGTGCTCTTTGGAGCTGCTGATGCCGTGTTAGAGAAGCATCAGTCCCAAGGGTGGGCAGGAAAACTCTTTTCATGCTCTTTTAATGCTCCTTTCAGGGGTGCTCAGCTCCCTCAGGCCCTGGGAAGGGCTGTTCCCTGGAGTTCTCCATGCTCCACAGCATCCTCTTGTCTCCAAACCATCCCCAAATCCTGATCTCCAGGTCACTGCCATGCCCAGAGCAGGGACAGTGAAGCCCTGACTTGTGGGATTCTGCACGCTCGCTTGCACTCTGTGGTTTTTTGGTTGGTTGGTTTGTTTGTTTTATAAAAATATCCCTCCCTCCAATGTGCCCAGAAGAGGAAAGCAATCCCTGGTCCTTGTTTTTCCCAGCACTGGGCTGTTGTGCCCCCCCAGCCCCCTGGGGAATGCCCACGTGCTCTTTGGAGCTGCTGATGCCGTGTTAGAGAAGCATCAGTCCCAAGGGTGGGCAGGAAAACTCTTTTCATGCTCTTTTAATGCTCCTTTCCCAATTTCTGCAAACTGGAGTGGGCAGAGGGTCCTCTGGGACCAGCCTGGAGGTGGATTCAGGGCATCAGGCTCGGGCTGTAGCCTCACTGATGCGTTTTCCTCTCTTTCCAGGGCACACGTTTTACAAGTGGCTCAAAGGTAATCCTTGCTCTCCGTGTGGTTGCTCCTCCTGGGATGGACAGGAAATGGGAAATGCTGGGATTAGGGGCCACTCTCAGTGGGATTAGATTCCTGCCTCACAGCCAGGAGGGTTGAAAATCCAGTGGGTGCTTTCAGTGTCTTAAACAGCCCTTTTCTTTGCAGGGGTCTGTGTGGAGAAAAGAGCTTTCTACAGGCTCATCTCTGGCCTCCACGCCAGCATCAACATCCACCTGAGTGCCAGGTACCTCCTGCAAGGTAAATCCTGCTTCCTGCCCCACTTTCCTGCCTCACTGACCCTTCCATGGCTCTGCCAGGTGCTGCTTGGAGCCTGTTCCAGCAGGACTCAGGTCAGTTTGTGCTTTTCCAGCTCCCAGCTGGTGTAACAGGGTTAGGGATGCCTCATGTTGCCTCCAGGTTTGACAGGGGCTGGGCCAGGTTCTGTACCAGCCCTTCCAGCAAATATTCCCTCTGCTCTTCCTCCAAGTTTATTTTGGATTGGGTTTCTAGCTGTGGGTGGAGGCTGTCCCTTCCCAGCCTGGTTTTATGATGGTCAGTCCAGCAAGAACCTCACCTGGACTGGGAAATGCTTGGCTGGGCTTTCCCAAGGCCATTGATCCATCTCCAGCAGTCATTTCCATTTCCATGTCCATTTCCAGCAGCCATTTCCAGCAGCCATTTCCATTTCCATTTCCATGGCCATTTCCATTTCCATGTCCATTTCCAGCAGCCATTTCCAGCAGCCATTTCCATTTCCATGTCCATTTCCATTTCCATGTCCATTTCCATGTCCATTGCCTGTTCTCATGTCCATTTCCATGCCCATTTCCATGTCCATCTCCAGCAGCCATGCCCATTTCCATGTCCATTTCCATTTCCATTTCCTTCCCATGCTTTGGTCCATAAATACCTGTCTGAGCAATCCAATTTTCAACCCAGGGCCTGAAAATCAAGGTGTTTGCTGTTGGAATTTGGGCAAATCATTTAGATTTAACTAAATAATTGTATTTAAGTGTCTGCAGCCCACTTGGACCTCACCTGGATGTGGGTCAGGCCAGGTTGGAGTTGGGATAATGTGGGAAACATCAGAGGCAAGAGATGAGCTGGGGCTGCAGCATCAGCTTGGGATGGCTTTTATATCTTCCACTATGTATTTTATTGAATAATCTTAAATACCCTGTTGGAAACCAGGGCACAGGGAATATTTCTCTGCCTGTTCTGAGATACCCTGATCCCCAGGAGAACACTGCTTTTACCTTCATCCATGGAGAAAGCTTCCAAGACTTTGGGATGAATTGGAACCTACAAGTGTGTGAAATAGATAGTTTATCACAGGGTGAAAAACTCAGAGTTTTGGGTTTTTAGTGTGGAGGTGGGTAGGAGACAAGACAGAGGATTTTGAGCATTGTCTGATCTTCTTCTTCTTCTTCTTCTTCTTTCTTCTTCTTTCTTCTTCTTCTTCTTCTTCACCTACTCCATTTTCTACAGTATTAATAACAGAGTGATTGCTTAGAAAGAGCCACAACACAAATCTTGGGTGAACAAACAAATAATTAGTTATTAGTAGAAAGGTAGAAATAAAATACATTCTAAAAGTTAACAAAATAACTTTAAAAGACCTTAAACCTACGTGCCTTGTAACTTTTTGTACCTTTCTCTTTCTACACTGTCTAGTATGTAAACAACATACTAAACTGTTGATAAGAGAGAAAATAACCAACAACCTAGCCTGTAACTTTTTAGTTAAAAAATAAACAACAACCTAACCTGTAACTTTTTAGTAACTTTCTCTTTGTACACTAAGTTTAGTATTGATAAGATTTTTGATAAGTCTAGATTGATAAGATTTTTTCTCTTATCAATACTAAACTATTGGTAAGAGAAAAAAACAAACAACAACCTAAAGACCAAGAAAACCCCAAAAAGTCCCATTTGTCTCTCAGTTTTAACACAGAACTTTTCAGGGGGCTCCCCCAAAACCCCTCCACCTCTCATGCCTTTGGGGTTTGTTTCTGTCTCAGATTCGTGGTCGGAGAAGAAATGGGGCCCCAACGTGACAGAGTTCCAGCAGAGGTTTGATGAAGTCCTCACCAGAGGGGAAGGGCCCAGAAGACTCAAAAACCTCTATTTTCTGTACCTGATTGAGCTGAGGGCCCTGTCCAAAGTTCTGCCCTTCTTTGAGCGCCCGGGGTTCCAGCTGTACACCGGGAATGAAAGGCAGGATGCAGAGATGAAACACCTGCTGCTGGAAATTCTCCATCTGACCAAGTAATTGCACTCAGTGCCTGGGGACAGTGGCTCTGCCACCATCTCTGAGTGTGTTTGTGTGAAGCTCCTAGAAAGGCAGGTCCTGGGTTCTTCCTGGAGTCATTTGGGCAGTAGAATCACAGAAATGTGGAATGGTTTGGGTTGGAAAAGACCTTTTTAAAGGACATCTAGTCCAGCCCCTTGCCATGAGCAGGGACATGAAACCAGTAGGGTAGTTTTGCTGGGAACACATTAATAATATCTGTATGCAAATTTCAGAATTTGGGTAATTAGTCCCACGGTTTAATAGCCTTGGCTGCCTTTTGGATTTAGCAGAATTGAATTTAATAACTGCCTACGTGTCAGCCCTAAAATTGGCTACCTGTGTGACTCATCTGTGGGATACCCAGGCCTGCCTTTGTGTTTGCAGCTACAAAAACATCCTAAATATCTTGGTAACAGAAGTTTGGGCTGTTGGATGGAGTTTGGAGTGAAAGGAATGGAAGATATTGGAACCAGACAGAAATGGGTCTCCTCAAGTGATCAATGTTTGATTTATCTGGTCACCCTCCTGTGCTTCTGTCTGTCAGCACTGAAATTACTTAAAAACCACTGAGCAATTGCTGAAAATCTCCAAGATGAGATGCCAGCTCAAATTGGAAGAGAAAATACAACCAAATGCAAATTGGAATACAATCAATACAAATTTGAAGAGAAAATAAAATCCCAGGGTGGTTGGGGTTGGAAGGGACCTTAAATCCTCTCATTCCATTCCTTGGGATTGGATGTCAGATTAAAACACCTCTGGAGATGTCCAGTGGCTCCCACCTGTGTTTATCCCACCCCTGACTGCAGCCATACATCCAAGGGGGGCAGAAATCAAACTCTCATCATTCCCTTCCAGGTCCTTCCCACTGCACTTTGATGAAAACTCCTTCTTTGCAGGGAATAAAAAGGAAGCTGCTAAACTCAAGGTAATTTCTGCCAAGGCCCCCACTGCAGGAGGCTTTCCCTACCTCAGCCCCACTGAATTCCAGGATTAATTCAGATTAATACCTGGCAGGAGCCCTAATTAGTGCACAATCATTAATGTCTTTTCCCCCAGGAGGAATTCAGGCTGCACTTCAAGAATATTTCCAAGATCATGGACTGTGTTGGCTGCTTCAAGTGTCGGCTGTGGGGGAAGCTGCAGGTGAGATTTGTCAATCTCTGGGATTTTCTGGGATAATCTGGGAGCTCAGGGGCTGGGACTGGCCCTTGGATACCAACCAGCTCCTGGATACAGCTCAGGGCTGCTGATTCCTCACCTCAGCAGCTGATGTGCCCAGCCTGGGAAACTGGGATAAGCCAAGAGAGGAGAGGGGTGTGGATCCTGGCTGGGGTGAAATCCTCTTGCCCTGTCCAGAGGATGCTGCCCAGGTGAGGGAGGTTTCAGTGCTGCTGTTCAAGGGTGCTCTTTGATCCTGCACAGACACAGGGCTTGGGCACGGCACTGAAAATCCTCTTCTCAGAGAAGCTCATTGAGAAGATTCCTGAGAGTGGCCCTTCCTACGGGTTCCAGCTGACCAGACAGGAAATTGTGGCCTTATTTAATGCCTTTGGAAGGTGAGTTTGAGACTTTCCCCTCTACTTTTGCATGAGCTGCTGTGTTAATCCAGTTTGAGCTCTAATTTCAGGCAGTTCCCAGCAGTTTTGGTGGGCACTCTTGCTCTGGTCATAGTCTGATACCAGGTATTGGTGTGGAGTACAACAGTTGGAATGATTTAAAATGTTCTTTATACTCTGCATTTCTGTAGGGAATTCAAGGAATTTGACTTTATGCTAAGACACAAAGAATTTCATCATTTTTAAGGGACTGTGTGGCTCCGTCCTGGGAGCACATTGATCCAGGCA
Organism: Passer montanus; assembly: GCF_014805655.1. NCBI lineage: Eukaryota > Metazoa > Chordata > Aves > Passeriformes > Passeridae > Passer > Passer montanus. The sequence continues at coordinate 244,681 of NW_024366381.1, forward strand.
AGGGCTGCTGTCCTTAGGCCTCTCTCCCTGTTCATTCCCAGTGCATGCTGGCATTTTTAACAGGAATCCTCCAGTCCAGCCTCTCTGGATGAGGAGTTTTTGTCAGAAAAGGAGGATAACAAGGCCTTTAGGAGGGGATTTCAGGACACTCTGGTTATACATGAGCTCTTGGTGCTGTTGAGAGACCAGGAGTTTCTGGCAAAGAGGATTTTCCAAGGATGAGTTCCTTAACATCCTATTCCCCTGGGATTCCCAGTGCTTGCTTTAAAAAGAGGCAGGGGAATAGTGAAGGGCCTGCTTGTAACCTCAGCCTAATTTAGCTGCAATTCCAAATCTTCTCTTCCCAAGAGCTGCTTGAAGCTTTGCTGCATACAGCCCCTTTCTCCCAGATTTTAAATAATTCACTACATGAATGCTGCTGTAACATTTCCCTTCTGCTTTCCTTGCACACAGGGTTTCAACCAGCGTGAAAGAACTGGAAAACTTCAGGAATCTCTTACAAAACATGAGGTGAATTCAGTGGAGAGAGATTTGAGGACAAACACCATCATTCCACCACTCTGACTTAATCCATGGAAACCACTTGCTGGGCCTCCTGTCCCATGACTGTCTGCAACCTGCTGAGGAGATATTTTGTACAAGGGGGAAAAAAAAAAGCTATTTTTTGGTATAAAAATGGGGACTATATGTAAATTTTATTTTATATATTGGAAGATCATTTGGAATAACTCTTTGAAATATTGCTGTGCTATTTGGATGGATCAGACCCATGGCCTTGCCTTTGGAAGCTGCAGGTGGGGCAAGAACTGTGCCACTGAATAAATTTGGGGGAAATTCCTTGTCTGCTCCATCATTCCAACCATCACTCTCTGTGTGCCTACACCAACTTCCTGCTGCATAAAAAAACAACTTCAAGGCATTGTAGGAGCTGCTGCTGTCCCAAGGTGAAATCCTCTTCAGAATTCCTCTTCTTTAGGAACAGGGAGTTCCTGGTGCTCCTTGCAGCCACTGGAGGCTGGGAGGATGCACCAAAGGAGGATCTTGCTGGAGGAGCCCCAGCTGCTGCCAGGACCCCAATCCCAACCTTCTCCTGCCCCTCCCAGCCTGGCCAGGTGGGGTTGGCCTCTTCTGGGAGTTAAACTGGGACAGGATGTGCCAGGCACGGGGCTGCTGCTCCTCAGAGCTGGCACAGGGGAATTCTGCTGCTCCAAGGACAAGCAGTGGGGCAGAGCTGCTGCCAAAGGGCAGAGGGCTGCATCCTCTGTGGATGTGGATGAAGCTGGGGAAGGAATAAAGGAAGCTCCAGGTCTGGAGGTGCTGCTGGGGCTGGGGGAGCCAGTCTTGGAAAGGACAAAGCACAGCTCCTGGCCAGAAGTGTCTCTTGGGACGCTGGTTTGAGCACATTGCACCTCAGAGATGGAGACACAGAGTCACAGCAGAGCCTCCCTGGGCTGGGAGGGGTCACAGAGGGACCAGAACAGCTCCTGGCCCTGCACAGACCCCAACAACCCCACCCTGGGCATCCCTGGGAGTGGTGTCCAAGCCCCCCTGGCGCTCTGGCAGTGCCCATTCCCTGGGGAGCCTGGGCACTGCCAGCACCCTCTGGGGAAGAACCTTTCCCTGATTTCCACCCAAACCTCCACTGGCACAGCTCCAGCTGTTCCCTCAGGGCTGCAACCAGAGGAACAGCAGAGGATGAACCCCCTGTGCCACCCCAGCTCAGCCCTCAGAGCCCATCCAGAGCTCCCAGCCCTGTGGCAGCAGAGCAATGGGATGTGCCAGGTCCTGGCAGGGCACAGGGGACCACAGGGCCACACCTGGAGCTGGCTGGGTCACCCTGGGAGCCATCCCAGCACAGAAAGTCCTTTTTAATTTTTTTTTTTTAATTTTATTTCAACAGAGAAGTGCTTGGTTACAGTTTAGTGAAGAACAAATAGGTACATTCATTGGCCACAGCTCCCGGGGCAGCAGCTGCAAAGCCAGAACACTGTTAAACCATACCAAAAAACAAAAACAACCCACCAAAAAAAACCAAAACAAAACAAAACCAAAAAGAAAGTTTAATGAAAGGCAACTATGCATTAAAAAAGTCCTTGTAACTTCTGAGCTATAAATGAGTTCAGTAAAACACGGGACCGCCCCCGGGAGGAGCGGTCAGGTGGGATAGAGGAGGAAAACCCAAACCCATCAGCAACGAGGCTCACTGCCCTGACCTGCCCTCCCAAAAAATCCAGGAAGATCGTAGTGTGGGTGTGTGCTTCAGTGCAAGAGGAACAATGAGCCTGTAGCCCTTGGATTTTGTAGGTTTTTTAAATGTTTTTTTCTTTTTTGCACTACACTCCTTTCCCTCCAAAGTAAAACTTAAAGTGCTCCTAGTGCTTTGGAATTTAAGCAAGAACAGGGGCCACGAGTGTCACTTGCTGTCTTTGGAGACTTATGGGAGCAGAAGGAAGGGTGGCAGGGGCTGGCCCTGGACCAGCTTTGCCATAAGCCAAGCAGGGATTGAGGTGGAGCAGCCTGTCCCTGCCAGGAGCCAGGGGAGCTCTGGGGCAGGGACTCCAGCAAGGGCTGTGCTCAGAGCTGCCATCTCCAAAAAAGAAGCAGGACTTGCTTTTTTGGGCCAGCAGGAGGTGAGCACAGGCCACACTCAGGGACAGGGCAGTGGGACAAGTGACAGGAGCTCAGCACAGCCCCAGGCGTGAGGGAATCAGGCTGCTGAGGATGCCCCAGGCTGGGGTTGCTCTCACAGCTCTCAGAGTCCCTCCAGCTCCCAGCTGTGGTCCCAGCACAGCATTCCCTGTCCCCAGTGTCACACCAGGGCTGGTTAAAAGCACTCCCAGGGTGGATTTGCCCCATGGTCAGAGCAGCTCCCTCCCTGCACCAGTGCCTTTATCCAAAGCTGCTCTGCTCATCCCCACAGCTGGCTCAGGGACAAGCCAGGAATAACACCAAGCCTCATATCTCCAAAGAGCCCAGGCTAGGTCAAACTTGGCTATTTTGGATAAGGAAAGACAGAGGGACCTGTCCCAGCCTGACCCAGCACTCCCAGCCCTGGGAGGCCCCAGGTGCACGGGGAGGGCAGAGCAAGGAGCCCAAGGATCAGATCCCTCTGGTTTCTGCCCCTTCCCTCTGCAGCAGCAACGTTCCACAGGCAGCCACACACCCCCTGCACCTCAGTGGGGACCCAGCAGTTCACATTCACTTCAGGTTAAAACTCTTGACTATCTGCTAAATGCAATTTAATACTGAGGGGGACGAGGGGAGCCCCACTGTGGGCAACGAGGAGGGGGAGCAGGGCTGCTCCCGGCACCCAGGGGGTGCAGCAGCCCTGGATCCACACACATTCCTGCACACACACTCCTGCTGAGCCAGCTCCAGCCTCTCCCTGCAGGGAAAAGCCAGCCCTGTCCCTCAGCCACGGGCCAGCAGCAACACTGACCTCACTCAGCTCTGAGCCACAGGCCCAGGTAGGACGGGGCAGCAGCCAGGTGGGACCAGCAGGCAGGGCAAGACCCCCCGAGCCCCAGGGCCTCACCCAGCCCTGCCAGGTGGGAATATGGCACAGTAAACTCCAGCATCCAGCACCGGGGGCCCTGCCCAGACAGCTGCCAGGGAGGCAGGATGCAGAGTCCTTCAGGGAACACGTCTTTGCAGAAGACAGCGCCTCTCCCAGCTCTGGATGTGCAATTAAAACAGTAACTAGAACAGTCTCAGGCCAAGCACAGCCCGAGCGAGATCCGTTCCTTCCAAAGTGTGCAGATAAAAGTGCAAATATGCATTTGATGTTTCTTTTCTAGTGAGGAAGCTCTGGTGCATTTAGCTGCCAACATCTTGAAGACCAGACCAAGGGAAAAAAAAAAAAAAAAAAAGGTGCTTTTGGTCAAGTTGCTAAACATCTAGTGACTGAATAACAGAGTATCAGCATAATAGATAAGATAAGGAGGCACAGAAAAAGGAGTCCTACTGATGCCTGTTGTACAGCTCTCATCGGTTTCTGGACTAAGAAAGACAGCAGTGTGAAATTCTGTCGACAGATCTCCATATGGAGACCCCCAAAGACTTGACCAAAGCGAGATGAACAGCCTGTCGCAAAAAAGGTGAAAGGAGCCAAGCTGACCCCAGGACCAGGCAGTGAGACAGGGTTTAGAGATGGAATACACAAAGTCATGAAAGGAAGATGGAGCTGGCCATGAGTATGGCCGAGGTAAGAGTGAAGAGCAGTGAGACAAGACACAGCACATGGACACAACCACCGGCAGCACCGCTGGCCGCAGGATCAGCAGGAAAAGAAATTCAAGCAATGAATTTACAAAGTAGCAAAAGGCTAGGGCTGCAGATGGAACAAGCAAAGACAAGAGGCAGCGGTGAAGCAGAACCCGGGCAGTGAGTGCATGGGGCTGCAGAGGGCGTGGAACACATGGAAATGAACAAAATTCCTTGGAGAAAGTGTGAGAAACAAACTGAGAGCTGCAGAACGCAAATGTGGTCTCCAAACCTTGGGAGCTAGGCAGGCGAAAGAGAGGCCTGGAAGGTGAGGCAGCCGAAGAGCTGCTGGTGGAGACAAGTCTCAAGAACCATGGTGAGTGAACAGTCAGCTGCTAAGGTGTGAGGAAAGAAGTTGCAGAATAGAACAGTGGTGTGGAAATGGCACACAGGAGCAGTGACTGCACAGGAACGTACACGCCACAGAAAGAAAGCCAAACTGTGAGTCAGAAGAGGCAAAATATGTTGGGAAAAGGAGAAAGTACAATAAATTTATGCTGACACCTTTGTTACTGTGTTGTGTGGTGCAGGGACTGGTCCCCAATTTGGTGAATGTATTTAGTGGAGCCTGAGCCTACACCCTGGTTCTGGGACAGTGTCTGTGTGTGTCCCTGCGTGCAGATGCTTGGGAGGACATGGACACGTGTCAGTCATTTCCCTTCTATCCCAGACACAGCAGTAGGGGCAGCAAGAGCCAAACCATGTGGAGAAACAAATGAAGAACCAGGAGCCCAGAACCAGAACTCAGTTGCGTGCTTGTGCAAAATTACCTCTGTCAGGATGAAGTTACCCCCCAGATGGTGCACGGGTGGCTGAGTGGGTCCCATCCTCCAGCAGAACTCAAACTGCAGGTGGCTGGACAGTATTTTTACAGCAAAGCTTCTTTCTGGACCCAGTGGCTCCACCAGGGCTGGGCCCCTTGGTCAGTGGCCCCTGTGGAACTCGCAGACTCCAAAACAGAAGAGGAGAGCTGCAGGCGCTTGGCGACTTTTGAGTTTTCTACATTTGTCTTTTGGTATTTTTCCTCTTACCGTGTGCAGTTTTCAGGGTTTGTTTTTTATTGCTTTTTTCCCCCTCCTCTTTTTCAACCACAAGTGTTCTAGTGGGGAGAACAGAGGTGCAGCAGCGCAGGACAGTGTCACAGAGTTTTCCCTTCCCTAGCTGGTGGTGGCATGGGGCAGCTGAGCCCTCCTCCCCCCTTTTTGGGGCAGTGCCTGCCCATTTATCTGAAATCAGCTGATCTATATTTAATTGCTGTTCATCTAAGAGACCTGTTGTAGATATGGGGTGGTGTGGCAGACCTCCCCTGTCCCAACACATGGCCTGGCCACTGCACCTCTGTTCCTTTTTGTTGTTGTTGTTTGTTTTGTTTTTTTTTTTTTATATAAGCGATGTCCAAGGGGTTTACTAGAAAGTGACTCTATAAAGTATTCTTGAAATCTACATTCATGCACATACAAAATCCAGACACTGAAGAAGTCAGAGTTGCTGCCAGATCCACTCCTCTGCAGATGTGTGATCCTTCACCTGGGGACAGCTACAGCAGCCCTTGGCGCTTCAGGTCTTCGTAGGTCTTTTTATTCACCACGTTCCCACTGGAATCCTTGTATTCCTCCTCTGTACCGGGCTGCCACCTCTCTGAAGCCTTCTGCTGTTCCAGCTTTGCCACAGAGAGACTGCATCCTCAATCTGTGTGACGTTGGCAGAGTGCCCTGTGTTGGGAATGCCCAGGCACTGCATGCCATGGGCGTGTCTCCACTCTGCAAAGTGCCTCTGGAATGCCTTGGGCCCTCAGTAGGTGGAGTTACCACAAATCTCACAGCTGTAGTTGATGTTCAGACCATGGAGTTTGTACAACCAGTATGGGATGGGCTTCCCATCCCAACCAAGAGGTAGATTTTTTGGGTTATAAATGATTTCATTTTCTTCATCTTCACTCTCGCTGTCATTGATCTGCTCTTCCTCTTCCTCCTCTCTCTCCTCCCCTGTCCGTGCCTCCTTACGCTGCACATTCTCGTGGGTGAGGTGTCTTTGTTCCTGAAGAACTTCCACATACTCACAAATCTGAGCTTCCAGGAACGCAAGATCTTTATTTCTTTCAGTGTCTCTCTTGCTTCCCTTTGTCTTCGGATTCTTAGCAAACAAGGAAGGATCAAGTGCTTCCAGGGATTTGCCTTTAGTGCTAAAAAGCCTCTGAGCACGCTCCTCCAGAGTCCCACCACACTTCAGCCTCAAAGCCAGCAAAGCTGATTTTAACCTGTCCAGTCCCAGGGAGGCCAGTTCCTCCCAGGAGGAGAAGGCTGAGAGGTCCAGGTGGGCACCAGCACGGGTGAGGGCACTGCTGGTCTCTTTCAGCCAGCCTCGGAATGTGCCATTCTCCCACTTCTTCTCAAACTCCTTCTGAATTTTCTCAAGAAGTTCATTCTGGTCCAGTAATGGTTTCACTCAATCTGTGTAATCCTGCAGGTACTCAAGGAGCATTTCAAGATACCTCTTATATTCAGCATTTTTTCCTCTCCTTGGGAATATTGAAGAGTTGGACAAATGTGGATAAGTAAGTGATATAATCCAATTTCTCTGATGATTTCAGGTTAATGTACTTGAGGTAACAATCATGCAAATCCAAGTATCGTCCATACCCTTCCTCATCTGTGAACTCCGCCAGATTCTGAGCGTCTTCACTCACGTTGTCTCTGGCCTTCAGCAGCTCCTCAAACTCCACTGACACAGGAACACAGATCTCATGTGGGTGCTTCTGGTGAAATTTCTTGATTTGCTTCAGTCTGTTGTAAAACTCCACAAATTCATTTGACCCGGAAATGGCTCCAGGTTCTTCCTCACGCAGGCCCTCCTCGTCATCATACAGATCCTGCAGGTTGCCGCTCACTTCCAGGTACCTGTCCTGCATGGCCCGGATGCCGTGGTCTGAGCTGATCTGGTCATGGAGCCTGGACTTCTTGGTGAGCATCTCCTTCACCATCACATCCATGAGCCGCTCCTGCTCCTCATGGTACCACCGCTGCTGCTCCAGGATCGTCTCCATCCCACTCACACCTCCCGCTACCCTGTGTGCCTGCAGCTCTCCTCTTCTCCCAAGATTATTTTTAATTAATTTCTTAACCAAGTCCTATAACCTTCAATTTTATCTGCAGTAGTTCCTCAAAGTTTAGAAATAATTAGCTCACAAATAAAATGATACTGCTGAAGCAGACAAAGCCTGAATACAACCTGACACCCTGTTGGTCAGGATGTTGGTAGCCATCGGAATTAAACAGTGGCTGCAGTCTTCCTGGAATGACAAACGTGGTTCTGTTGAAGGGGTGATCCTGTAGAAGGCTGTAGTTGTCCTCTGAAGGTCCAATGGTGTCTGGTCTTCCTCTGGGAATCCAGTGGAAAAAGGCTGCTCCTCTGGAAACCCAGTGGAAAAAGGCAGCTGTGGTGTTCCAAGCCTCAGATTATATCCAGGCAGGAATGCTTTGGCTCCTCCCCCTGGGTGGAGCATCTCCCAATGGGATTGTGTCACTATATCAGTCATGCAGGGACACTTAATGGCCCATTAACAAAAGACATCTCCTGAAGGGAGGATCAGTTGTGGAAGAGATAAAGAAAACTGCCCCACCTGGTTTTAACAGCTGGTGATAGAATACATCTGGTTACATCTTGCATTGCAATCTAAGATAATTAAATACTACCTTTCTATGCTGTAAGATATAAAGCTGTTTTCTTTTAAGAGATAAGATGACTGACTAGAACAGCTGTGATGAAACACTGACAAACACCTGTTTGTGGATAAAGAAGATACAGGGTGTTCACCCTGGATTTTGTGAAGATTCGATTGCTCGTTACAATCTCTGCTGTTTTATCTTCCACAGAAAACACAGAAGAGTCAGTGATGATTCTCCATTATGGCTGTTGTTGATTGGAAGCTGTTGTAGTGCTTTCCTTTGTTACATTTTGCTGTCATAGGTACATGACTGTTTAGAAAGGTGTTATCTCAACTTCCTAAGAGGGTTACCACTGATATATTGATTACATGATGTGAACTTACTGATTTTATACTAGGCATCATTCATAAGATGTTATTACTGTATTTATAGACAGCTTGCTATATGCTTTAACATCTCTTTGTGCAATTATCTAAAAGACTCGTGGCGTTTCAGGATCCTTCTTTTCTGTTCTCTAACTGCTTATGCATCTCTTAATCAGCTCAGTTCTCTGGCTAAGTCCCTGCACTGGCTCCATGGTTTGACCCAATGCTGTCTCAATTTTAAGTGTTTTTCAGAGATCCAAGAAAAGATATTTGAGCTTCCTTGAAAGCCGCCTCTGAACTGCCAGTCTTGTGGTTTTCCCAGTTATTACAGAAGCACTCCAGAAGTCTGCTGTGTTTGAAGCATCTCTATCCTGAAGGAAACTTTGGAGGGATCCAACTACTAGGTGGTTTGATTAGTCTTTAACCCCAAGGCCTTTACTCATAACTGCTATTCTTAAGAGCCTTGTTTTTAAAAATGTGTTAAGGGAATTCCCTCCCAGATGGAGCTTGGGCTGTGGCCAGGCCTTAGCTCTACCTGGAAGGAGAATTTGTCAATAAACCCAATGTTTTCTGCATCAAAACTAGATTCAGGTCACTTTGACTTGGCAATTTGACCCTTTATATATGACAGCTGAACCTATCTTTAGAGTGAGCTTGGGAATTATTATCTGGAAATAATTATCCAAGCTCTCACTAAATTGAGGTTTGTCAGCTGTTCACAGACTCTGGCATGATGGTACAGTATTTCAGAGATTCCTAATTACCTAATTTCACGTGTATTATTAATTATGTGTATTAGCTGAAGTAGTCTTAATTGTTGTACCTGGCTTACTCCTGATTGCTGTCAGTTTCTTGTTCACTACATGTATGGTTTTGCCTTGATGTTTCCTCATGCTCAAAACCAAAGACAAGCATCTCATTAAAAAAAAAAAAGGTGAATTTAGTGCCTTAAGAACATCCAAATAATGTAATATGTACATTAGAAATTTAGACAAAGAATTTTGAATAATGCAATATTTGCATTAGAAATTTGGAAAAAAGATCATCAAATCTAAATCCCAATTGAGTGTGCCTCAATTAGCAAAGCCTAATTGGTTCACTGACTTCAAGAGAGGGCGTGCTTGTGTTTTATCAGCAGCAGGTTTGAAGTGGTCACCTGTCAGATCAATCACTGATCACCTCTGGGAAAATGAGGCCCAGTGGAAAGAGAAACCTCATCACCCTGCAGCCCTCGTGGCCAGAACAGGAACAGAACCAGGACTGCCAAGACTCGGCTGTGTCTGCAAATACAGAGGCAATTTGCCAACAAAAGCTTCATGTCATCATCACAGGATAGTGTTCCTACCAACCTTCTTCAGCTATTCCCTGTTCCAGGATCCAGGAGGACATTCAGTGATGTCAAAGATCAACATTTCCAGCTAATGGACTTTCTCCTGAGCCTCAACTATTTGACTTTAAAGCAATGGTCATTTATCTTCATTTCCCTAAGAGACACTGGACATTATTCTTTTGTTTTCTCATGCTGCAAAATCCTGTGTCAATGACATGACAGAATTTGATAAGCTTTGTTGATTGTAATCAGTCTTTTATCCCATATCTAATAGATAACCAGTGATAACCTTAATGAGATAATACCCTCCCAAGAGCAAGCTGTTTTAAGATCAGAACAGAGCCTTTTAAAAATTAATGAAAAGGGTGAGATGTTGTAGACAGGTAGAAGAATTATGAAAGAAAGGCCTTATGAAACCAAATTGCCAAAGCTGGCCTGTCATTTCTTCTAAGTGCAGCTAACAAGCAATTTGCAAGTTGCCATGTGAAGCTATTTTGAGAATCAGAAGTTCCTTTAACACAACATTCTATTCTGAGGGTGAAAAACAAATGCACCTGTGTAAATAATAAGATTTGTCCCATGAGACTCCACAAAGGAAAAATGTAAACATATCTAGAGAGAAAATTTGACAGACATATACAATAGCCCTTACTGACCAGTGAACTGAGTTTCACTGCATTGCTGGCCAATTAGGTTTAACACAGGGCTGATATTTCCTGCAAAGAATAAAGAATTGGCTTTCTGCATGAAGGAAATGGAGTCTCAGCTGATTTATTCCAACTGTGAGGGGACTTGGAAGTGAAGTGGAAGTGTTGCAGACCAGGTTGGACAGAGCTTGGAGCAGCCTGGGATAGTGGAAGGTGTCCCTTCCTATGGCAGGGGGTGGAACAAGATGGGCTTTAAGGTCCCTTCCAGCCCTAACCATTCCATGATTCCATGGTGACAGGGCTGCCAGGATGCCTTGTAAGAGTTTTGCTGGGGATACCTGACCATTGTCCCCCACACCAGCATTTCCTGCAGAGCTTTGTCCCAGCTCCCTTCCAGAACATCACCAGCTCTCACTTCCCAGTGGAGAAACCCCTCTGGAGATCATTTCAGAGCCCTCTGAAATGGATCCCTGCCCTCCTGGATGAGGTCTCCTGATTGCAATCACCACCTGTGAGCACCATCCACCTCACTGAGCTGGTCACTTCTGCCCAATCAAAACAGCTCCTTGTGAGCTGCACAAGGCAACAAAAGCTCTGTCAGAGGCTCCCTGACCCATCTACCTCGCCCAAGCTGCCTCTTCCACCGAAGTTTTTCCTAGGAGCAGAAGCCAGGATCTCTGGTGCTGCCCCAGAGGGCAGCAGAGCAGCAGCACAACCCTTCCTTACCCTCCTTCCCTGGCCCCGAGCCGTGACAAGTCATCGTCGCTGTCGTAGCGCCTGGGATTGTCAAAGAAATAGGCCCTGGAGCTGTAGCTGTGGCTGTTGACCATCCCTGCTGGAGTCTGCCAAGGAGAAAGGAGTTAGGCCAGAAGCAAAACATTCCCAAAAGTCATCCCAGGCACCCTCCCAGCACAGGGGGACTCGCTCAGGCCTACCAGGTTCTGGCTCAGTCTCTGAGCGCGGAAGAACAGCACCACGAAAGTGGTTGGCACCAGCTCCCAGAGGAACAGGACCACTCCAAACACCACGTACTCCTCACTGCTCACCTCCACGTGCACCTGTGGGCACAAGGCAGAGGGGTCTGTGTCATCCCAGCCACCCACAGAGCTCCCAAAAGCTGGAACTGGGAGAGCAGAGAAATCTTTCCAAAGGCAGGAGTCCCCAAAGCAGCACAGTGACCTTCACCTGGCTGCTGCTGCTGGTGTGGGTGAGCAGGTTCTGCTCAGAGGGTGCTGCCAGGGCACTGGGAGCTCGCTGCCCACACCAGGGACTCCCCCTCACACACTGCCATGCCCGATTAAGCATTGCTGTTCTGCTCTAGTTGAGCTGTCCCTCCTCTCCCTCACAAGAAGAGTTGGCAGGCTGAAAGGGAAGAGCACAACGGGGAATCCTTCCTGAAGGAGTGGCTGGGGAGAGAGGAGGACTCAGGTTTGCTGGGTACAGAGAGCAAGCACAGCAGAAAGGCAGCTCATGTGGGGGTTCAGCTACCCAGACACCCCCCCAAGCCCCCTGCTCACCCTCACAGGATGAAGAGTGACTGCATTTCACTGGCTCTGGATTTGGGGTCACACACTCACCTTGTCTGAAAGGTTGTCCCAGCCGTAATTAAAAGGACCAGGAACATTGTCTGGAGATATGGCCACAGCTACCAGGTTATAGCAAGCCCTTGAGGAATACAGGAGGGCCACTACAGATCCCACCAGAATAGCCTGGCAGACAGATGTTCCCTAGGACAGGAAGAAATAAAAAGAGTTTTAATACAGAGCCGTGATGTTCTTCCCCGTTCCCTTAAATGCATGAGCAGCTGTGCAGGCAAGAATGACCCAGAACATTTGTATGTTGTTGCTAAAATATTCAGAGCTGGGTAAGAGCTTTCTCATGTGATGAGTTCATTGCAGAAGCCACACAGCCAGAGCTGCCTGGGAGCAGGGAAGGATCTGAGGCACTGGAGTGTCCTGGCAGGACTTTGTCAGTCAGCTGCAAACTGGGGGTCCAGGGAGATGCTACTCCTGCTGTTCCCTGCCTTCCTCTGGGAATCTCCACGAGGCCAACAACTAACCAGCAGGAAAATCAACTTCTGCTTCACAGCCCAGACCCTGCAGAGGTGTTCACCCAGCCCTTTCACTTGCAGCCACCCAGCACTCCAACACTGCACTCAGTGTTTGTCTGGGAAAGAAGCTCAAGTATTTGGGGCGGGCAGAAAGACCCAGAACTGGAGCCCACAGGAAAGATGGAGAGAGACCATTTACAATGGCCTGGAGGGACAGGACAAGGGAATGGCTTCAAACAGACAAAAGGCAGGGTTAGATGGGATATTGGGAATAAATTCCTGATTGTGAGGGAGTTGAGGCCCTGCCACAAGGTGCCCAGAGAAGCTGTGGCTGCCCCTGGATCCCTGGAAGTGTCCAAGGCCAGACTGGATGGGCTTGGAGCAGCCTGGGATAGTTAAAGGTAACCCATGGCAGGGGATTGGAACTGGATGGGATTTAAGATCCCTTCCAACTCAAACCATTCAGGAATGCTGAGACAAACCAGGTTTTGTTAAATCCATCCATGAATCCCTTTAATGGATGCAGGGAGGCAGCAAGTTACAGTGAAGGGCAAACACCCTTCAACACCAGAGCTGCCTTTGTGTTTAAGCAGAGAATCTGCTGGGGAAGCTCATCCCAGTGGTCTGCTCCACATCCCAGCTCTATTTTCCTAGATCTGGAGCTCAGAACAGTGTCTTGAGAGAGTCAGCAGGAGAGAGGTGCCAACAGACAAGTGACAACCCTGAAGCCCAGCACACATCCTGCTGCCATTGAAAGCTGAGCCTGGGATCCTCAGGCCAGCACAATGAGGCACAAAGGCTGCTGAAGCACATCTCCAGCTCCCAAGGACCCCAGGACAGGAGCTGGCTGCAGTCCAGACTCCTTCCCACAGCTCCCGTGCTCCCACCTTCAGTGTGGAGGCAGCAGCCTCCAGCCCTGCTGTGTGCCTGTGTGCCCTGCTGTGTGCCTTTGAGTTCAGGGGCAGGATAACCTTCTGGGGCACCTGTGCAACATTTCTGCTCAGCCCCAGCCTGTTTCTGCAGCCATTTCCCCAACACAGCATCAGAGGATGCCCCCAGGGCAGGGGAGGGAGGCAGGCACCTTCAGCAGACAGCCAGGGTGAGTATCCAAGTGCAGAGCAGAGGCTTCCCTGGAGCACGTTGTACACAGCCCAGGGGCAGCCTCGGGCATGTGAGGAGAGGAAGCTCCTGCACTGGAGGAACTGGGTGAGTTAATGAGTGTCCAGAGCCAGTCAGAGCTGGATACCAGGCCCAGGCCAGCAGGGATGTGAGCAGCTTCTCTGCCCCTGCCTCACTGTAGCATAGCTGGCTATGCTCAGGTGCTCTGGTTTTTCCTCTAAATGTTTCCAGGCACTCAAGTGGACACTGACTGCAGCCTCCTGCCACACTGCTGGTGGCTTTACTACTTTCCTATCTGCTGGAAAAGAGCTGTGTGTGTTCAGACCCTCACCTGTCCTGCTTTGGGAGAGGACCTAGAGCAACTTCTGCTCCCATTCCAAAATGCTCATCTCATCCTACCCAAGCAGAGTCCAGCTAAAACTGGATTTCTTTGCAGGGAATCATGACACACCTGCTACAGGTAAAATACACAGCCAAAACTGCATCTGCTGCTCTAAGAGAACCCTCTGCTCAAGGTAAAGCTGGGATCTTTTGTGCCTGAAAAGCAGAAGCAGCTCATAAATCTGTTATGCCAAAGCTGCAGACAAAGTATTCCCCTAAAACATGCAGGAAACATCACTCCCACAGCAGGAGCATGCACTTTGTGAAAGGGAGGAATCCAAGAGTTGCCACCTCCACACTGGAAGGAAAATTTGAGCAAAAGCAGCTCAGGTGCCACCAGGCCAGCGCTGCCCTGAGTGAGCACAGCCAGATCCAGCTGAGCAGTCCCAGTGGGAATTCCCAAGGCATTCACCCACCTTGGACTCGAGGTAGACGTTGGCTGAAGACATCTTTCCCAGTTTGCACATGCAGCAGGCCAGGGAGATGGCACAGAGGATGAAGAGGCTGTCGTTGACCAGAGCCCGCGCCAGGAGCGTCCACCTCAGCTGCTTCTCCGGGACCTCGCCGTGGATCAGCATTGCACAGGTCAAATTCACAACCAGGAACAGGAGGCTGGTGAGCATGGAGCCCAGGTACAACAGGACCCTGGAGACATGGTGAGGGGGAAAATGGTCAGTGAGACAAGGCCAGGTTCACTCTGCACCTCCCTCCTGTCTCAGCAGAGCCTCCCAGGGCTCTGCCTGCAGGGAAGCTCAGGCATTCCAGCAAATTTCAGGGGTTGTATTGGCAGCCCGAGGCTGCAGAGGATTTGTTGGAGCTGCTCTCATAACACATGAGCAGCGTAAGCAGTCATGAGTTACAAGACTCATCTTCTGACAGTCAGGTTCTTATCTTGCAGATTTTAAGTGTTGCTCCAGCTCTGCATTAACTCCAGTCAATAAGCCATGAGTCATCACAACCACTGCAACTCCTTTCTTGAGAGCCACTGGAGCTTGCATTTTCCACCCTGGGTTTTCCTGGGAAGCACCTGGGCTGCACAAACCTGGGGCTCACCCATTGCTCAGGCCTTGTTCTGCAGATCTTTCTGGGCTGGGACAGCTCAGAGTGACCCCAGGACTCCACCCAGGGGAACTGGGATGCTTGAGCTCCTCTGGCACCCCTGAAGCTCCCAGTCCTGCTCCAAGGTGCAACTCTGCTCCTTTCTCAGAGCACAGGTGTGGAATTAGAGCTCTGTTCAGCTTTTGGGGTCTGACCCTCCCATTCCCAGCCAGTTCCCCCGGGACCAGCTTTGAAGGGAAGGTCAGGACAGCAGCACTTACTTGTACTTGTTGAATTCAGCTGCACATTTCACTTTGAATATGACCTGGAAGAAAGATTTGCACAGGGTTACTTTAGGTTTCCTTTCAACTTTGTCAAGAGATAAACAGGGAAGTCAGAATCCAGCTGGCATCTCCAAGGACTCTGGATCATTTATTAGCACCAACTCTTGCTCTGGACCCAAAAGAATTCTACTTTTTCCTTGTACAAGCCCAGCCCAAATACAGCTTCCCAACAATCACAAACATATTTAACACCTCATATATGACAAGCACTATAACACCACACCTTGAAGACCTCAAGAAAAGAAGGGAGTTTAGCACTTGAACATCCTTCAAAAATACATCTCCTTTTCCCAGTGTTTCGGGCTATTTTAGGACCTCAGCCATGCTGGATTTCCATGTGAGAGGAGCAGGGACAGTTTAGGAAGGTGCAGATACTCCCAAATCACAGCTGAGATGTGAATTCCTGCTGCAAAGGCACAGGGAACCTGTGCTCACACTGCTCAGGAACTGGGTTGTGCCCAGCTCCAGATCCAGACCCCACCAGGAAGGATCCCAGAGCTGGGTCACACTCAGCCACAGGCAAAGCTCATGTCCTGATTGAGACTTTGAAGGAACCTGGGAAGAGGCACAGTCACATCCAGAGTGATCCCACCTGCATTTGTGGGATCACTGCACAGCTGTGGAGGTTGAATTTCCCTTCTCCCACAAGGAGCCTTCCCTGTCAGCAGTGAAGGATCACTCCTCTCCTCCCAGGCAGCTTTTATCCTGGTGGGATTCCTTGGCTCCTGCTTCCAAGCCAGCACTGAGGCAGAAATGGCACATGAGCTTCAGGAATCAGGCTGCTGCCAAGGGGATTTCCAGAGACATTTCAGGATCTGAGGGTTGTCTGAGCCACTGCAGTGGTTCCAGGCATTTCAAAGGACATTGGACAGCTTCAGTGATTCTCTTCCAAGAGCCACTTCCACTGCCTGGCTCCTCTTCCTGAGGAAGGATGAGCTTAACTTCGTGAGGAATGAGACGTGGTTCCTCAGCAGAGGGAGGTATCCAGCCTCAGGAATGCTCTCTGTCCCCCTGTCCTGGCACACAGAAGTACAGGAGTGTGGCACAATCCACCCTGAGCTCTACAACTCATCTCATCTACAAGAAACTGAGCCTTGGGAAGAGCCATGTGGTGACTCCAAAAGAGAAATATCCCTGAATCCTCCCTTGTTTGCTGTGGGTGACATTCAGGCACTTTGGGAGTGTCATGGAATCACTGAATCACTGAGGCTGGAAAAGCCCTCCAAGGTGAAGCCCAACCATTAATCCAGCACCACCACATTCACCACTAAACCATGCCCTGAAGTGCCACATCCACGAGTTTTTTGAACACTTCCAGGGCTGGGGACTCCACCACTGCCCTGAGCAGCCTGTTCCAACACCTCACCACCCTCCCAGTGAAGAATTTTTTCCCTAACATCCACTTAGGATCTAAATATTCCCTGGCACAACTTGAGGCTGTTTTCCTCTTGCCCTGTCAAAACGGGCATTGGTGACATCCAGCTGGGAAACTCCTGGTTCAGCACCCATTCCAGCAGCATGGAAATCCACTGAGGAATCTGCACTCCTGCTGTAACCTCAGCCTCTGAACAGCCCTGCAGAGTCCCTGGCTCGTATTCCAGCTGGGAATGTCGTGCTCCCAGCTGAGAACAGCCCCTCAGCTGAGCAGGGAAGTGCTCCTGGCTCACAGAAGATGCTGTTTTGGGCAGGACACTCTTCCCAAACCCTCCCCTGCAGCCCCAGGGATGAAGGCACACAAAGCTGAGTCAGGGTTAAGAGTGCAACAGCAATTTGAGCCTCATGCTTGGCCTGCTGCCATGGAAAGCAGAGGGAGACCACAGCTCCAGCCTCACACTTTTATTAGCCCTGGGTAGTTATTCCTATAACTTCAGGAGGGAACAGCCAGAACTGCTTGGGTGGTTTTGGTTATTAAGGCTGATAAGTTATCTGAAGGTTGCTTTTCCTTCCCAGGGACTGGGTCAGGAGGTGCCACCAGCAGAGTGCACAGGGTGTCTCTGGGTTCTTATCCTTGAGATGAGCTCTGAGCCTCCTGCACGGGGCTCTGCTGCTCCCAGAGCCCAAGGACAGCTCAGGCAGAGGGTTCTGCTGTGAAAAATCCAGCACAGAGAGCTCAGGAGCACTCCTGTTCTTCAGAAAAACAGGAAAAAATAGATCCCTGTGCTTCAGCAGGTGCATTAGGCCAAGCTGTGAGCAGCAATCCTTGAAAACTGAACAGTTCCTTCAAATCTGAGCTGAGCCCAGCTCCAGAAATCAAGCATGAAAACAGGGAACAGAGGTCTCAGCAGCACAGAGCAGCAGGGCTGGCAACATTTCCTCTGAGCAATTCTTTTACAGCAGTTTGGAATGCTCAGGTGCCTTTCCAGAGCCATGGATCCCTCGAGCACTCCCCATCAGGCAGAAGGTGAGGCTGAAATGAGCTCCAGACCCCAAAGCCCTCCGTGGTGCTGGAGGCTTTTGGGTGGGTTTATTTCACAAAAGTGATTTCCTGGCTCACATCACAGCCCAGAGAGCCCCTAGGGTGTGTTCAAGAGACACACTCACCCTTAGAAGGTGCACTGGAGGTGTCACAGCTGCTCAGGGAGGAAAAGTGACACGTCCCAGATCCCACAGATGAATCCAAGGACCACTCCCAGTGTCTGCACAAGGCAGGATCTTAAACTTTACAGTGAGGCACTTAGGCTGGACCAAAACCAAGCTACTTTTCAGCAGACCTGAAAGATCCAGGAACTTCTTGTTGTCCACTAGAACCAAATTATTTTTTTGCTTCATGAAAACACAAATTTGGGCTCTGCAGACACAAGACACAACCATGCCCTGCCCCAACACAGCTCAGCTGCAGGAGCATCCCCAGACAGATCCCCCTCCTCACCACACGAGGTAATGGGAGCACAGCACAGACTATTTTGGGATCACACCTCGTACCAAGTGTGCAAACCCCAGCTTCAACCCACAAGGGAAAAGCTGTCCAGGAGGATCTCTCACCATCCTCATATTAGCATCCAGATCATTCCATGCCATCCTGAACACAGGCTGCAACTCTGCATGTTCCCTCCTTTCCTAGAATAGCTGGTCCCCAGCAGGGCCGCCTGTTCATGTGGGGAACATGGGAACCATCAGTGATGGGATGGAGAGTTTGGAGGCTCAGTGATCCCTCACCAGCTGTCCCTCCGAGGCACAGGGCACTGCCAGCTGTCTGCTACACACGGAGGGTGAAAATGGGAAATGAAGGATGGAGATTTTCCCAGCTTTCCAGCTGAGGAAGCAGGAAGATGCAGGACAGTAAAGACAAACATCTCCCAGGCTGGGTGCGCTGTCTCCAGTGCAATTAGAGCAGGAAGGGATGAAGGGGCTGATGTCATCTCCTCACAGGGAGCACTCAGAGCAGCCCAGGCAGGTGAAGGGCTCTGGCCACACCATCAGCATTCCTTACCCATCCCTGTGCCAGCTGCTGACTGCCAGGACAACCAGGGGTGCCAAGGGCTCAGGAAGGTCTTTAGGATCAAGGCTGTTGTGGCTGCATTTCACAGAATCATTTGGGTTGGAGAAGACCTCCAAGGCCATCAGCTCCAAGCTGTGCCTGATTCCCACCTTGTCACAAGCCCAGAGCTCTGAGTGCCACCTCCAGGGGTTTCTTGGGCACCCCCAGGGATGGGCACTCCAAACCTCCCGGGGCAGCTCCTTCCAATGCCTGACAACCCTTTCCATGAAGAATTTTTCCCTAATATCCCATTTAAACCTGCCCTGGCACAGCTTGAGGCCTTTTCCTCTTGTCCCTTGCTTCCCTGGGAGCAGAGCTCAAGCCCCCCTGGCTGTCCCCTCCTGTCAGGGAGCTCTGCAGAGCCACAAGGTCCCTCCTGAGCCTCCTCTTCTCCAGGATAAATACCCTGAGCTCCTTCCATGTATTTCCATTTCCATGTACCATGCTCCTGACAAAGACCTGGGGATGGAATGAAAGGGAATGGCTCCCACTGCCACAGGACAGGGATGGATGGGATACTGGGAAGGAATTCCTGGCTGGGAGGGTGGGCAGACCCTGGCACAGGGTGCCCAGAGAAGCTGTGGCTGCCCCTGGACCCCTGGAAGTGTCCAAGGCCAGGCTGGAGCAAGCTGGGACAGTGGAAGGTGTCCCTGCCATGGCAGGGGGTGGAACTGGATGAGCTTTAAGGTCCCTTCCAACCCAAACCATTCTGGGACTCTATGAAAAATAAATACACATCCCACACTGATTCTGTGAGGTCTCTGCATCCCCTCAGGGATCTCAGGGACCAAGATGGGATAGGAAGAGAACAGCCTCTCCCCACAGAAAGGAGGAACATCAGGCAGTTTAGCCAATTTGAATTTCAGCCCTGAAACAGCCTGGAGTGTTAAGCAATGCCAGTTCTCCACAGGTATCTGTTTCCTGGAGCTTCTTCCCCAGCACCATTCCAGCCTCAGCCTCTATGCTGCCCGAGGAGCTCTGGGAATCAAGCAAGAACAGCTCAAATATCAGCACAGGCCATTTTCTTGCCCAGATGCCATTTCTCCAGCATCTCCACAAAGAAGGCTCTGTGTACAGGGACAATGAGCCAGGCCCTCAGCACAGCAGCAGCTCCTGCTTTTATCAGAGGACATCTCAGATCAGGATGCCACCCCCAGGGCAGCAGAAGATCAGTGTGCTTCCACAGCCTGCTGCCAAGTGGGCCCTAAAAATTGGGAATGGATGGGCACGTTCTGCTGGATCACACCAGTAAACACAGCAGTCACCTCTAGATCATGGGAGCCAGAAAAGCTCCAGGCTTTCCATCTTTTTTCTCCAAACCTCTGGGGCTTCAGCACTGAGATCTCCCAAAAACCCCACGGAGTGATGGACACCCCTCCTGGCTGTTCCAGGGAAGTGTCAGGCCCTCCCTGGAACTGAGCAAGCAGACCCATTTTCATAAGTCACTTTATCCTTCCCCACTCCAGATTCAGAGCTCTTATTTCCTCAGACAGGATTTCCCTTGGCTCTAGGTCTTCAAGGAGAAAGAAGTGGGATATATGCAGAGTTCACTGAAAAACAGATACCGTGGGAGGAGGAGAAGCCTGGGAATCTATTTGGATTTACTTTAAGAGGACCTTTAAACAAGCCTGCAGAGAGGCAAATCTGCTGTCAAATCCAGTGACCTAGAGGAAAACAGAAATCCAGCCACTCTGTGGAGCAGAGCACAGAATCCCTGCCTTCCAAGGGACACCAACCCCTCCTGCCTGGAGCAACTGGGAGGTCAGGCTGCCTTAAAACAGACAAGAGGGATTTGTGCACTCTATGCACCATTTGTTATTCCACTGCCACTCCATCAACAACACCTTCTGCAACAGGCAGCTCACCCCCAAAACCTCCAGGTGTTTATTGAGGGGAGGAAAAGAAGCAGAACAGCAGAACAACCCCAGCGCTCCAAGTGTCACGTGGATGCTGGTGTCCTGGGGAAAATGAAATCATAACTCCCGTGGGTGACACATGGGAGCCACGGAGAGATTTCCGTGTGCTGGCCATTCCTTTGTGAGGCTGGGGAACAGCTGAGAGCCGCAGTGCAAAGAATCCCAACAACAACAACAAAGCTGGAAGGAAAAAGTGGTGACTTGTTTCATAAATAGGCAGCGAACCGGGAGGCAGGCGAGCAGAGGGCTGCTCAAGAGAAACTGGAGCAGAAACAAAATATTCAGGAGGAGGATGGGGAGGGGAGAGCCAGGGCTTTAGGAGATAAAGGCAAGTGGAAGGACTAAGGAAAGGAGGCTAAAAATCACCACACGAGTGATGGAAAGCCCAGGGAAGCAGGGACACATCTCGGTGACAATAACAAGCGGCTCCGCGCTGTCCCAGCAGCGATGCTGGCGCTGGGAAGGGGCCCCCCTGTGCTGCCCCGGGCTGTTGTGTGAGGGATCTCGGGGTTTTTTTGTCTGACAAGCCGCGGAACAACAAGCCCGGCTCTCGATGGAGGGAAGGAGGGAGCGCAGCAACAATAGCAGAAGAGGCTCTGGCTGGTGACGTAATGGTTGGCATCACTCCAGGCCAGAGCAGCCCCTGCTGCTGCCACTTTCTGGTCCCCTTTGCAGAAGGGGAATCAATTAAAAAAAAAATAAAAGATGCAAAACAGTCCATCAAGTGATGTCTCCCCACCACACACACAAACAAACACCCCACGGTGGGTCTGGGCTGCAAGGAGGAAAAGCCCACCTGGGAGCAGGGCATCTCCCTGCATCCCCCCAGTCCCAAATTCAGGGCATGGGGCTGTCCCCCCGTGCGGGGTCTGCAGTCAGGGCACAGCCCTGCACCCCAAAGCGCTGATGCTGGGGTTCTGGGCACACTTTCAGCCCACGCCATCCCCCCCAAATCCCACCCCGCCCCCCCAGCTGGATTCAGGGCACACAATCCCTGTGCTTCTCCCCAAGCCTGGATTCAGGACACCAATCCCTGTGCCTCCCCCCACCGAGCTTGGATTCAGGGCACAACCCCCGCATCCCCCCCGGGCTGTCCCAAAGTCTGCACCGAGGGCTGGATTCAGGGCACAATCCCTGCGCCTCCTGGCCAGCCGGGGTTGGGGGCACAGCCCCGCAGCCCTCAGGCTGTGCCCGGGCCGGGGCAGCCCCTCAGCATCGCCCCTCACCTGGGCGCTCTCGTGCCCATCCCCACAGCCGCGGCTCCAGGGCGCTCCAAGTTTGGAGAGGCGGCCGAAGAGGAGCTCCCAGCCCCGCTGTCCCGCAAGGGTGGAGGTGCGGGAAAGAGAATTCTTGGAGGGGTTTTGCCCGAAAGGCAAAACTTACCTCGGCGAAATAGAGGTTGAGGAGGCAGAGGCTGGAGAAGAGGAGGCAGCCGGGCAGGCAGTACAGGAGCCAGTGGGCGAAGGGCTGCTGGAGGCGGAGGGCCTGCAGGGAATTCTGCAGGTAGAAGGAGAACAGGGTGGTCCTGAGGGCTGCCCAGAGCAGGCAGAGGAAGAGGCAGAGCGTGTGGTAACTCAGCCGCCGCTCGCGGTAGTAGAGCAGCAGCCAGAGCTGCAGGTAGGCGAAGAGGAAGAGCGCGGCGTAGAGCGCCGTGTGGAGCACGGTGAGCCCCAGCTCCACGGCGTAGGGCACGGCCGCCCCCTCAGCGAGGGCCATGGGGCAGCGGGAGGCACCGACCCCCTCCCTGCCTTCCCTCAGCCCCGGCTGGACACCCCCATGCAACAAAGGGGAGACCCCCCTCCTTTTCCCCTTCTTCTTCTCTTCCTCCTCCTCCTCCCGCCCGCCCGGCTGCACCGCCCGCCCGCCCGCCGCCAAACAACTCCGTGCCGGGGACAGCCGGCTGAGCCCGCTGATTTGAGGGGCGGCGGCGCGCGCTGCCCATTGGCCGCCCGCCGGCCAC
>NW_024366381.1:267271-352725 GCF_014805655.1 Passer montanus
GGCCACGCCCCTCGCCGCGCCCACCCGCCGCGCCCACTGGCCGGCGCCGCCCGTCAATCACCCGCGCGACGCCCCCGCCGCGCCGCCGCTTTGCTTGTTGGGTTGGCGGCGCCGCCCGCCCGCCATCCCTCCTTCCCTGGGAGCCGGTGAGCGGTGAGAGAGAGGGACGGTGAGAGGGGAGAGAGGGTGAGGAAGATGAGGGAGGATGAGGAAGATGAGAGAGGATGAGGAAGATGAGAGAGGGGAGCGGGCCGCGAAGGGTTGAGAGGGGCCGTGAGGGGAGCGCTGAGGGGCCTCCCGGAGGAGCCTCCCGGAGGAGCCGGGGGGATCTGGGCACTCCCGCTGGCGGAGTCGGGCTGCGGGAACATCCCCGCTTTCAGGCTCTGTGGGGATGTCCGGGTGTCCTTCAGGGACCGGGAACATCCCGGTTGCGGGCTGGGCTGTCCCTCAGGCACCGGGAACATCCCGGCTGCGGGCTGGGCTGTCCCGGTGTCCCTCAGGGACCGGGAACATCCCGGCTGCGGGCTGGGCTGTCCCGGTGTCCCTCAGGCACCGGGAACATCCCGGCTGCGGGCTGGGCTGTCCCTCACGGCCCCTCTGTTCCTTCCATGCAGGCCGCCATCCGTCCCTGTGGATGCGGGCACAGCTCCGGGAGCCGCGCTCAGGGGACAGCTCTGGGCTCCCCTGGATACCGAGAGGCCTCGCTGGGCTCAGGGATCGCCTCTCCCGGCTGGCTCTGAGCCCCCCGCGCTGGTTTGGGCATCGCGGCTTTGCCAGCCGTGCCTGGCACGCCTCGGGGCGGGATGCTGTCCCGGCAGCGGTGAGGACATCGGTGAGGACATCGGCCTGAACCCTCGGGACACCGGGTAGGTGACAGCGCTGAGCCGTCCGGAGCCTGCTGAGTGATGTGCGCCCAGTGCCGGCTGCTCTCCAGGGATTTCCAGGGGCTGCAGCAGCAGTGGGTGATGCTGGTTCCTCCAGGGAAGTGGTGGGATTCAGCAGGTGGAGATTCCAGCTTGTGGAAGGGTGGATTCACTTCCTTGGAAGTGCTCACAAACCGTGTGCATGTGGCACTTGGGGACACGGGTTAGTGGTGGCCTTGGCAGTGCTGGGGGAACGGTTGGACTCTTAGAGATTTTCTCCAGCCTATGATTCCATGCTGCAGGCTGCCTGCTGTGCACGGGAATCAAAGCCCTCCTCTCCTGGTGTGGGCAGAGATAAAGGCTGCACCCTGTCCCTCCTGCAGGCTTGGATAGCAAGTGAGACCTAGCTGCTGGGAAGTTGGACCTGGAAATGAAAACGAAAGTGAAACTCTTCTGGAAGTGGCAGGGTAAATGGCAGCATGGGAGCATCAAAAATCCAGGCAAAAAAAATCCAGGAAAAATCCAGGCAAAGCACACTGGGCAGCAGGCTGGGATGCACTTGGATGTTCCCAGAAAAGGATCCCTGTGCTTCAGGATGCTCCCACATCTGCCCCTGTAGGCAGTAGGAAGATGGAGTGAGTGTAAAGGACCAGTGGTTATTTCAGTCCCATAACTGCAGGCTCATCCCAAAGTTCTGGAGAAGCATCTCACTGTTATCCCAGCTCCAAATGCTGGGGCATTGCAGCTCTACCACTCTATCAAATCAGTTGTGTCCAAGAACTTGCCTTTGGAAAATCTGAAAGGAGCTGGGGTTGAGCTCTGTGCCAGCTAATTGGGTGTTGATAATGAGCCTGTGATAATTGTCATGGGTTTGTGGTGATGAACTTGCTGGCTGTGCAGGAAAAGTCTGGAGCAGGGAAGGGAGGTGTGTAGTGAAAAATATGAAAAGTCAATGTAATTCCAGGCAAGGAATCACGGGTTGGATTGGAAGGGACCTTAAATCTCATTCCTGCCACCCCTGCCATGGCAGGGACACCTCCCACCATCCCAGGTGGCTCCAAGCCCCATCCAGCCTGGCCTTGGGCACTGCCAGGGATCCAGGGACAGCCACAGCTGCTCTGGGCACCCTGTGCCAGGGCCTGCCCACCCTCCCAGCCAGGAATTCCTTCCCAAAATCCCATCCATCCCTGCCCTCTGGCAATGGGAAGCCATTCCCTTTGGGGAGTGGTTGAACTCAGTGATCTTAGAGGGCTTTTCCAACCTTAAGGATTCTGTCATTTTTCTGGATCACCTCAAGGAAACCTGTTTGCATGGACAAAAATGCAGGAAGATCTGTCAGTGTTCCTCTGTGCCTTGCATTTTGGAGCAGCAGCAGGAGGGATATTTGTGCTGGGGCATCCAAGTGAGGTGGAGAGAGAACTTCAGCCTGTCCATCCTGCTAAGGGATTGAGCCAGCCCCACATGGCTTTGGGGTCTGGTTTGTGTCAGGAAATTTGGGAGGGCAGCTCCCTGGCTAAGTGCTGCTAGAAGGGCATGGGAGGCAGGTGAGAATCCTGCCAAAAATCTGTGCCAGCAGGGTGTGGGGTGAATGTCCTGCTGCAAAGAGAGCCCTGATTTGGGTCAGTCAGCACAGGAGAGCTTGAAGTGACTCCATTTAGGAGAATCCTAAATGTTCCTGGTTTAGGAACATCCACCTAGGGAGGTAAAACTTGCCAGCTGAGTCCTCTGCAGGCTGGGAGAGGATGGAATGGGATAAAATGAACAAGGAGCAACAGGGTAGTGCATTTTTGGGGAGACCCTGGCACAGGGTGCCCAGAGCAGCTGTGGCTGCCCCTGGATCCCTGGAAGTGTCCCAGGCCAGGCAGGACAGGGCTTGGAGTACCCTGGGATGGTGGAAGGTGTCCCTGCCATGGCAAGGTTGGAACTTTGGTTTTTTAAGGTCCCTTCCAACCCAAACCATTCTGGGATTCTGTGATGATGTTTGCACAGGACAAAGTGTAGATTTTACATCACTGGCATTAAACTCCAGGCTGGTGGTGTTTTGCTGAGCCCAAGGAAGCCCCTGCACAGTGGAGGTGGTTCCAGCTGGCTGGGCAGTCCATGATTCTGTAGCACAGCAGTTCTTCCTTGTCCTGTGGCTCTTAGATCCCACCCCACAACACCCTCCTGTGGGATCATGGTTTGTTCTGACTCAGAGATGTGGTAATTGAGAGGTGTTTTAAAAGCTTTCATTTTATTTTTAGTTGTATGTGAAGGGTGAGATAATACAGATGTTATAATTTATGTTATTATGATTAGAAGCAAACTATTTCTTAATTATATAAGTGTATTTTAGCTTGTTAGTTTTTGTTACACTATGTTGTAAATGTGTTAAAGTTAATTATTTAAAATTACCCCTCGTGGGTCTTACTACAATGCATCTTTTATAGTTT
This sequence comes from Passer montanus, assembly GCF_014805655.1. NCBI lineage: Eukaryota > Metazoa > Chordata > Aves > Passeriformes > Passeridae > Passer > Passer montanus. The sequence goes on from NW_024366381.1 coordinate 270,567, forward strand.
CATTTTTCTAAAGTATTTAGTCTTATTTGTAAGGTTGTCTTTTGAAACTTGTTTATTTTTAATAATATTTGCTTTATTTTATGGTATTTCTTTTTTAATAATGTTTGCTTTATGTTATGGTATTTTTAAGTTAGTATTTCATATTTTAAGGTTTGTTTATAAATGTATATTATATCTTCATTCTATCAAACTTCAAAATTTTAAAATAAATTTATTTCTTACACCTTCCCTTGAGGAAGCTGAGCTTCCTCAGTGATAAATCTTGGCTGAGATCTGTGTGAGGAGAAGTGTCCTGGAAAGCAGCTGGGCTCAGAGGTGATCCCAGCCCATGGACCCCACTGCAGGATTCCCAGCCCAAACTGATGTGGCACAAGCAATTTCTGCCCCCACAAGAGTTTGGGCTGGCTGTCTCTGGTGGATTTGGTTTCACTTCAGGTCACCTGCAGTGACCTCAGCCACCTTGCCTGGCTGTGCCTTGGAATGGTGGCAGTGGAAACACGAGCCAGGCCTGGCATTCCCTCAGTGCAGTGCCAGGCTGCCCCTTGTCCGTGGGCTCAGGGTGTCCCAGCAGTGACACCGAGCTGCTTCACACATCCCTGCTATGTTCACACATCCCTGGCAATCCTGCCAGTGTCAGGGGTGCAGGGCTCTGGCTGTTTCCAGCCCTAGGGGGTTCATTTTCCATTGATGGGGAAGAGGTGACAGAGGAAATGGCCTAAAAGCTGAATATTCAGGTCTGGGTTGGTGGGGAGCAGAGGGAAGCTGCTGGGCAGGATGGAGTGAGGAGGAGCTGAGAGGACTTGGGCAGGGAAGGGGTGAGCACACATTTTTCACTGGACCCCAGAATGGTTTGTGTTGGAAGGGACCTTAAATCCCATCTCATTCAAACCCCCTGCCATGGGCAGGGACACTTTTCACTACCCCAGGCTGCTCCAAGCCCTGTCCAGCCTGGCATTGGGCACTGCCAGGGATCCAGGGGCAGCCACAGCTTCTCTGGGAATTCTGTCTCAGCCCCTCCCCACCCTCCCGGCAGGAATTCTTTCCCAATCTCCCATCCATCCCTGCCTTTTGGCAGTGGGAGCCATTCCCTGTGTCCTGTCCCTCCATCCCTTGTCCCAGGTCACTCTCCTGGAGCCCCCTTAGGCACTGGAAGGGGCTCTGAGCTCTCCTTAGGGCCTGGAGTTGTGTTTTAAACTGCTGACCCTCTCCTCCAGAGATAATCCTGTGACATCTCTGAGCCCTTGGAGGCTGCTCCTCTTCCTTCCTTGTCAGTGAGCTGTCCCGTTTGACCTGGGCTGGTTCCCACGTGCCAGGATTGTGTTTATTTTTCCATCCTGCTGTAGCCAAGTTTGTCATTTAATAAACATCACCCTCCTGTCCCCTCCGTAAGCCAGGGGAACAGATGGGAGGGCACAGGACCAGAAATGCCTGACACTGCCCAAAGCTGGAAAGGAGACAACTGGAGATTTTGAGATGAAAAGAAAAAAATTAATGTGTTTCCAGCTCTGTTGGGCTTTCAGGCCTGATCCAAACCCCTCAGCTCCTGGGAAGGAGCCTGTGAAGGCTGAGTGTGCCTGTCAGTAGCTCCTCACTCCTGGAGCATGGCAGAGGATCTTTCCCTGCTTGTTTTTGGAGTGTTTGAGCTTGGGTTGATCCCAGGGCAGCCGTGGTGAGCTGACAGCCTCTGCCAGGGTGTTGGAGGAGTGACAGCCCTTGGACACAGGGGTGTTTGTTGAGGGAAGCAGCTGCAGCTGGTGATGTAAATTCTGCATGGATCCAGTCCCAGCTTTGTCCCTTTGTTGAGCAGGGAGCAGCCACGCTCCAGCAGCAGAGAGCAGTCCCTGAGGAGCAGGCTGGGAAGGAATGGAGTGGAAAGAAGGTGGCTTCTCATCCTTTAACCTCCTCACATCATCTGCCCTGGCCTGGAGTGAGCAGAATCCCAAAATCCCACATTGGTTGTGGTTGGGAGGGACCTTAAAAATCATCTTGTTCCATCCCAGGGCCAGGAAAAAACACACACTTAATAAATATATTCTCTGAGGAAGTCAAGGTGGCTACCAAGAAGTGGCAAAATCAGTAGCCAGAAGCAGAAAAGATTTTACAGAATTCTTGTCTGACTTAATGCTATGCACATTTTAGGTCAAGGGTAATCTGATTTTTTAATTAATCCTTTAAAGGTTAAATTGTATAGAACGTCTGATCACAGAGTAAAGAAAAAACCTAGCAGTATATACAAAAATAGCATCCATTTAAGTTACATAAATCCTTATAAATATAAGAGAGAAATCAGTTATTCTATAAAAAAAAATAATTTGGAACATGTGTTCCTGAAGCACCAGCAGAACATCCTCATGCTAAGGACTTCAGCTAGAAAATCTTTATAAATATACCTGCAAAATTCTTCCTCACTCTGACCAGAAACAAGTGCCAGAAGATGCACATTTCTGTTTTGCACTGAAACAGGAGCTCTCCTATTTGAATCTCAAATGGCCATTGGGTTTTTGGCAACCACAACACGTCCCATCCCTTTGCAAACACCTTTCAGGGCCACATCAATTCTGCTGGCATCCTCGAGGCTTTGTAGCAGGAATTGAGACAGTTTGGGCGGGGGTTTGTGGATGGTGCTGTCACTGCTTTGATGCCTGTGCATGGAATTTTTGTTTGACTCAAAAGAAATAAAGAGGAGGGAGGAAAACCAGCCCTAAGCTGAAAGCACTGAGGGTCTGTGCCACTCAGAGGGAAGAGAGTGGCCTCTGCTGTGCTCTTTGCAGTTGTCTGAGTCACCTGTGGATTGAGTGACTAATTCATGATATCCTCAAGATGTTTGTGTCATTTTAATAACATTTCCACAGTTGGAAATTGCAGTCATGTAACAGAGACTAAAACAGAGAAACACTCATATATGTGTTTGTGTGTGCTTATGTATTATATTTTTTATTATTATTTTTTCTCCCAGCTGTGACTCTCCTGTGCCTGTAGCTGGGAACAGCCATGTCAGCCCAAAAGGACAGATGGGTTTCTTCCTTGGTTTCCCTTCTCTTCTGTGCCTCCTCCATCCCACAATGTGGAAGTGCCAGCCTGCAGCAGGAGCCGAGCCCCCAGCAGTATTTCAGTGGCTTGGAAGCTGCAAAAACATCCTTGGCTTTTTTCACCCCCAGTGGTATGTGTTTAATGTGGGTTTCCATCAGCCTGGGGGCTCAGCAAGGCATGGTGAGAGTGAAACAATCACAGAATCATGGAATGGTGTGAGTTGGAAGGATCTTAAATCCCATCCAGTCCCACCCCCTGCCATGGGACACCTTCCCCTATCCCAGGCTGCTCCAAGCCCTGTCCAGCCTGGCTTTGGACATTTCCAGGGATCCAGGGGCAGCCACAGCTGCTCTGGGAATTCTCTCTCAGCCAGGAATTCCCGATCTCCCATCCATCCCTGCCCTCTGGCAGTGCAAGCCATTCCCTGTGTCCTGTCCCTCCATCCCTTGTAAAGGTCTCTCTTCCTCTTCCTTGTTGGCTCCTTCAGGCTGCAATGAATTCACCCCAGAGCCTTCTGTTTTCCAGCTCTCAGCCTTTCCTCTAGCAGAACTGCTCCATCCCTCTGACCAACTGGTGGCCCCCCCTCACTGAAGGGGCAGTTCTTGAGATTTTTAAACCCAAAGGTGTTTTGAAGAACTGGTCAAGCACTGTGTCAGCACAGTTCCAAGTGCTCCTGACCTCTTGGGATGGGTTCTTTCCTGGCTGTGTCCTCAGGCACAGTCCTTCAAACATCTTCATTCATTTTCTGGATTATTTTCTGGAGGTACTCTGGAGGAGAAAGCCAGTTTCCTAAGGAATTTTCCCCTCTTCCATACTACCTGCTAGAAAAAGGGGAATCCCTTTCATGAGGGAGAACTAGATGCTGTCATGGATTAGGAGAAGACCCTTGACCTTCCTTTTGTTCTCCATGATCCCCTGGGTGTGATTTCCCACAGACATTGGCATGGGCTGAGGAACATCTCCCACATCTCAGTGTGTGGCAGGAGGATGCTCTTCACCCTGAGGACTTGCAGAGGATTTTTTTTTTTGTGTGTGTGTGTGTTTCAGTTTCTCCTGGTGCCCAGCCCTTCTTGGAGCAGATTGAGAGCTCAGCTGAGGCCCTCCAGGACTATGGTGTTTCTGTGGTGAAGGTAAATGGGGCTCAGGGAAGCTGCTGGGTGGGATGGATAAGTAGGAGATGAGCAGGAAAGGGATGGGCACAGATTTTTCCTAGGATCATGGACTCACAGAACAGCTTTGGCTTTCAGGGAGCTTAAAGCTCATCTCTTTCCACCTCACCTTCCATGGACAGGAACACCTTCCACTATCCTGGGTATCCCTGTCCAGCCTAGCCTGGAACATTTCCAAGAATGGAAAATCCCCAGTTTCTCTGGGCAGCCTGTTCCAGTGTCCATGTTCCATGATGGATGAGGTTGGTTAACTTCTTTTCAGATCAGTGCAATAAATATTTCATACAAAGGAGTTTTTAGCTGAAATTTTATGCATTCACGTGAGGGAATTAGAAATTCAGGCAAGTGTAATTAGAAGAAGTGCTTATATATTTATATTTGGATTTATTTAGTTCCCTCCAGCTACAGACCAAGTTCAGTAAGGAAGCACTGATCTGTCACTTTGAATATGCTGGGCAGATCATGGGGTCCTTTGATCTGACCCAAATCAGCAGGCTGAGCTGGAAAACTGAAGTACAAACTCCACTCTCCATCTCTGGTCTCCATTTTGGTGGATTTTCCTTCCCAGAAGTTTTGGAAAGTCTGGATTTACACTCTTGAATGGAAGAAAGCTGCAGGGGGGGTGTGTGGTCATTGTGGGGCTGAATCTGTAATCACATGTGTTTGCTGTCTAGGTGAATTGTCCCAAAGAGGATGTCTCAAGATATTGTGGAAAAGAAAATGCATTAAGGAAAGCCTTCCTGTTCAGGTGAGGAGCATTTCTGGGCACTGCACTGGGATTGCTCCAGTGCAAATGTTTGAAGGAAACACTGGCAGCAGTCAGAGGTGTCTGTGGAGGAATGAGGAGCCACGAGGACAGCAGTGACCTGCATAGCTTAGCCAAAGGTACCCCCAAAATTCCAGCACAGGCAGAGGAGATGCTTTGTCCTCCGTGTGAATTCTCCCATCCTGCCCCAAGTTCCTCGGAGCAGCAGAGGGATGAGCTGTGGAATGCAACCACAGGAGAAACCCTCCATCAGTGTTCTGCTGTTCCTCTGGCCTCCCACCCCCAGAGCTATACTCAGGCCACAAGATGTGGGGTCTAGTCCAAGAAAGAAACACTTTTTTGTGCTCTTCTTGTTGGTGGGGTTAACTCTTCTGCCCTGGGTGGGAAGGTTCAGCTCCTGGTCTCTCCAAGGCTTGTCACATGGAAGCTTTTCCATGTATCAGCTCAGTTCTCATTGACTATTGTACTGACAATCGTGGAATAATTAAGGTTGGAAAAGACCTTTAAGGCCATCAAGTCCAACCATTCCAAAGACCTTTAAGGTCATCAAATCCAACCATTCCACGGACCTTTAAGATCATTGAGTCCAGCCATTCCAAAGACCTTTAAGGCCATCAAGTCCAACCATTCCAAAGACCTTTAAGATCATTGAGTCCAGCCCTTCCAAAGACCTTTAAGGCCATCAAGTCCAACCATTCCAAAGACCTTTAAGATCATTGAGTCCAGCCCTTCCCCCAGCACTGCCAAGGCCACCATGTCCCCAAGGGCAGTAGGAACCTGCTCAGCCGGGCTTGAACAATTCCCAGCTCGGATCAAAGACATCTCAAGTGTGTTCTGCCATTTCTCCATCGTCCTCCCTATCCTTCTGTGCCCGCCTTGGCTCCCTTTTCCCATGGCTCTGTGCAGTGAATCTCCCTCAGTTCCTTTGGTGACTCTCTCTTCCCTCCACAGAGGGAACCGGCAGATCCGAGAGTTCCCCACCGACGCCCTGTTCGACGTGAATTCCATCGTTGCCAACGTTTTGTTGTAAGTCCAGACCACATCCCACACTCTGAAATCCTTTTCCTTTCTATTCCCACCAAATTCCAACCCCAGCTTGATGCCTTGTGTCCCATCTGGGTTGGGGCATCAAGGTATTCCAGAGGCTGCTCTGAGTCAAGCTTCTCTCTTCATGATGTTTTGACCCTGATAAACTTTTTCCCTTGAGACAACTCCCCAGCACACACCTGGGCACCTCCAGTTGGCTGTGAATCCTTAATCTGCCAGCAAGAAGCTGGAATTTTACCCTGTTTTCCCCATCATGGTTGTGTGGCTGCAAATTTACTCTTCAACCAGTTGCTAATGAGGTTTTCTCTGCCTCCTCAGTGCCCTGCTCTTTAATGAAGTTAAATATATTGAGACACTGGCAGACCTTGAGAACCTTGAAAATGTGTTAAAAGGAAAATCCAACATGGTCTTTGCCTATGTACCAGCTACTGGGACAGCAGGTATGGACACTCAGCTTTCCATCTTTCCTCTCTTCCCCGAGCCTTTTTTTGGTAGAATATCCAGGAGCTGGGTTTCTGACCCAAAATCCTGCAAGTGAAAACCTGAAAGGGCCCCCCAGCCATCAGATCTCTACTTCCATATGTCTTGCTTTGTTTCCAAAGGAATCAGTTGCACCAGAAAAGTTTTTCTGGGAGCACAGACCTTGAGAAATGGACTTGGAGAGGGAAAGCAAGCCAGTGGTTGCTGTCTTAAAAATGATAAATCCTGGGCAGATCGCTGGCTCTGCAGTGGATTGGATTCTCACACAGCACCTGTTTGCTGGGGATCAGGAATGGGATCCAGCCCCAGTTGCTCACTTCCCTTCACAGTGTGTTTTCAGACAGGCTCTGTGACATTGTACCAAGAGTTTCTGAAAACCTGGGAATTGAGATTTACACCTGGCAATTGATATTTACACCTGGCAAGGATGGAACAGGAGATGTGGAGAGAACAGAGCTGAGATCACCTTGCCTTTCCCTTTGCAGAGCACAGAGCTGTGATGGAGGCAGCTTTTGTCTATGGGACCATCCACCAGTTTGTCCTGACAACTGAGGCAGCCCTGCTGAAAGCCACCAGGTACATCCAGGTACCCCCACCATGGAGAGCTGCTTCCATGCACTGTTTCCTCACTCCTGGTGTCTCAGATTCCCAAAGCACCTCTGGGATGGCATAAGGATGCTGTGCCAAGTGTGGACAGTCAGATGTGTTTTCCAAAAGCTGCTGGTCGTGTTCATGGCCTTGGAATAGCCTTGCTGTTGGTATTGGGTGGGATTTCACAGGAGAAGAGCCCTCTGCCTCCTTTCCATGGCTGGTGGATCAAACCTCAGCCATGGGTTTCCAGGAGAGTTGATGTTAAAATCCTACAGCACTCCCCCCTTGTGCTGTGATATCCAAGAGCAAGAACTGCAGCACTGCTCATGGATTTGGGAATTCCCACCCCATGGCCTCACTGGCCACCCCCTTCCCAGGCAGGAGGAGCTGCTTTAGAGTGGTAGATCCCTCCATGTGACTGCTGATGTGACCTCCTGCAGTCAGGAATGTGAGGGAGGAACTGGGAACATCACATGGGGTGTTGTTTCCTCAGCCCACAGCTGGCCAAGAGGCCAATGGCACCTGGCACCTTGTACCAGCCTGTGGCTACAGACCCAGGGTGGAGATTGTCCCCTGTGCTGGCACTGCTGAGGCCACACCTCAGCTCCTGGGGTGGGTTCTGGGCTCCTCATGACAAGAAACAATGAGGGGCTGGAGTGTGTCCAGAGAAGGAAACAGAGCTGGGGAAGAGGCTGGAGCCCCAGGAGAGGCTGAGGGAGCTGGGAAGGGGCTGAGCCTGGAGCAAAGGAGGCTCAGGGGGGACCTTGTGGCTCTGCACAGCTCCTGTTGTTTCCTCAGCCCACAGCTGGCCAAGAGGCCAATGGCACCTGGCACCTTGTACCAGACCCAGGGTGGAGATTGTGCCCTGTGCTGGCACTGCTGAGGCCACACCTCAGCTCCTGGGGTGGGTTCTGGGCTCCTCATGACAAGAAACAATGAGGGGCTGGAGTGTGTCCAGAGAAGGAAACAGAGCTGGGGAAGAGGCTGGAGCCCCAGGAGAGGCTGAGGGAGCTGGGAAGGGGCTGAGCCTGGAGCAAAGGAGGCTCAGGGGGGACCTTGTGGCTCTGCACAGCTCCTGCCAGGAGGGGACAGCCGGGGGGTCGGGCTGTGCTCCAGGGAACAGGGACAGGGCAAGGGGAAATGGCCTCAAGTTGTGCCAGGAGAGGTTTAGATTGGATATTGGGGAAAATTCCTTCATGGAAAGGGTTGTTGTGTCAGAACAGGCTGCCCAGGACAGTGGTGGAGGCTCCATCCCTGGAGGGATTCAAAATGCATGTGGATGTGGCACTTGGGGACACAGCTCAGTGATGGCCTTGGCAGTGCTGGAGGGACAGTTGCACTCGGTGGTCTCGGAGGGCTTTTCCAACATCAACAACTCCATCATGAGTTAGCTGGGATTTTGTCACAGGCACCTTCCCGAGGTGCCATTCCGTCCTTGCAGGGTTTCGGGGAGTTGTGCTGTGGCTCCCACTAGATGGCACGGTTGTCATTGCACAGGAAGCGCCTGAATTCTCCTTAAAGCAGCACCGCCCCCTCCCGAGCTGCTGGAATGGTGGGAGCTTCTCCAGCAGGAACAGCTTCCAGCCAGCCGGGGCAGCAGGATTTGAGGTCTTAATAGTGCACTTTGCTCTTCCATGGAGAGCTCTTAAATCCTGGTCCAAAGAAGGTGATCGCTGTTTTAGGGGTAGGGAATGGGTGCATCAGAAAAGGAAAGTGACTTCCCAAAGTTACCCACAGGCCAACAGCAGTGAAGGTGTCACAGCTAACCAGGGACACCTTCCACTGTCCCAGGCTGCTCCAAGCTCCATCCAACCTGGCCTGGGACACTTCCAGGGATCCAGGGGCAGCCACAGCTTCTCTGGGCACCCTGTGCCAGGGCCTCCCCACCCTCACACTTCCCAATATCCCTTCTTTCCCTGCCCTTTGTCAGTTCAAAGCCATTCCCTGTGTCCTGTCCCTCCATGCCTTGTCCCCAGTCCCTCTGCAGCTCTCCTGGAGCCCCTTCAGGCCCTGCCAGGGGCTCTGAGCTCTCCCTGGAGCCTTCTCCTCTCCAGGTGAACATTCCCAGCCTGTTCCACAGCCCTGCCAAACCCTGATCTTGAGGACAATCTGTGAGACACATCAGCAAACCTTCTCCTTCTGTCAGGGCACTTTGAACCCCTGCTCAGGGTGGGTTTTGTTTCCTGTCTCACAGCCATGATGACCCCGATGTCTCCTCTGCCTGGCTCTCATTCTGCCACTGCCAGCAGGTCACAGAGCCAGCCCAGCCCTGCAGGAGGACAGCCCTGGCACAGCCCCTGACCCTGCTCAACATCCACAGGCACCTCAAGCTCATGGGGGCTCCCTTGGTGGTAAGGACTGGGAAGGAGGAGGGCAGGGAGGGCTGTGAGGATGAGGGAGGCGAGAGAAGAGAGAAAGGCTGAGTGTGGGAATCTGCCCCTTGCAGGGTGGGTCCAGGCAAGGAGCAGGAATCATCTAGTGCAGCTGCCTCATCAATTCATAAATAAATTATTGAGGGCATTTTCCAAATGACTCTTGAGCACTGCCCAACTCAATATGTAGCTTGTTCCAGTGCTCTTGATAAAGAAACCTTCCTGATGTTCTGTCTAAACCTCCCCTGATGCAGCTTTGAACCATTTCCACATCTTCTATCCCTGAATACTCTGGAGACATCAGTGTTTCCCTCTCCACATCCCCTCAGGAAGCTGTGGAGAGGAATGGGGTCATCCCTCAGCCTCCTTTTCTCCAAACTAGACAACCCCAAAGTCCTCAGCTGCTCCTGTAGGCTCTCTGCAGGAGTTTCAGCACTCTCTGGAATCTGATCTCAGTCCCTCACACCTTGGTGATCACAAGGAACACGAGGCTCCCTGTGGCATTCACATCCTCTGAAAAAATTCCTTCGCCCAGGATTTTTCTCCTGGGAAGCTGAGAGGCCTCAGAGAAAAGGAAAACAATTCTTATCTCCTTTGCTTCTCCTGTGTGGAATGGGTTTGGAGATTGCTTACCAACAACTGCATTCTGGATTCTGGTTTGAGTTGTTTTGACTCATTGGCCAATTAGGGCCAAGCTGTGGCAGGACTCTAGAAAGGGTCACAAATTTTCATTATTATCTTTTTAGCATTCAGTAAGTATCCTTTCTGTATTCTTTAGTATAGTATAGCTTAGTATTCTTTAATATAATAAAGTATAATTAATAAATTAGCCTCCTGAGAGCATGGAGTCATATAAAGTGTAATTAATAAATTAGCCTCCTGAGAGCATGGAGTCAGATGCAAATACAACAGTTCCCTCCTATTTCCTCCTTCCACGGGGTAGAGAACTTCAGCAGCCTCCTGTTCCCAGGGGTCATCCCTGCCCATCCAAAAGGGTGAGTGGATGAGCTGGGAATGCTCCTTCAGCCATTTTCCTGGATTAGGCCCATGGAGGGAAGGCAGTTCATCAAGCTGTCATGAAGCAGCACGTCCAAGGCAGGAAGGGAAGGATTCCAGCTCCTGCATGTTGTGGCTGGGATTTTCAAACTGCCCCGGGGAGTGGATGCCAGGTAAATAAAAACGAGTGGAAATTTGACATCTGGATTGCTAAACCACAAAAAACCCCCCACAAAATAAAGCCCAGGTTTTTAACAGGGAAGGTCATGACATGTTGGAACAGCTTAATTGGAGTTGTGTGGATTCTGCTTCCATGGATGTTTTAGTCCCTGCAAATACAATTGTTCCCTCCTACTTCCTCCTTCCACGGGGTAGAGAACTTCAGCAGCCTCCTGTTCCCAGGGGTCATCCCTGCCCATCCAAAAGGGTGAGTGGATGAGCTGGGAATGCTCCTTCAGCCATTTTCCTGGATTAGGCCCATGGAGGGAAGGCAGTTCATCAAGCTGTCATGAAGCAGCACGTCCAAGGCAGGAAGGGAAGGATTCCAGCTCCTGCATGTTGTGGCTGGGATTTTCAAACTGCCCCGGGGAGTGGATGCCAGGTAAATAAAAACGAGTGGAAATTTGACATCTGGATTGCTAAACCACAAAAAACCCCCCACAAAATAAAGCCCAGGTTTTTAACAGGGAAGGTCATGACATGTTGGAACAGCTTAATTGGAGTTGTGTGGATTCTGCTTCCATGGATGTTTTAGAATTGGTGTTGGAAGCTTTTTCCTGAGGATTTCTGTGGCTGGGGAAGAGCTGAGGTACCTTCAACTTGTGGAGCTGTGCTGCAGCTTAACCCTGGCTGTTAACCCTCTCCAGACAGAGGTTGCTGAAGACCCAGAGAAGATCTCCACTGTTCACCTGCAGCTGGGGCTGCCCCTGGTGTTCATCCTGAGCCAGAAAGAGACCTATGAGGCTGACAGGAGGACAGCAGAGTTTGTGGCCTGGCAGCTCCTGGGGAAAGCAGGAGTTGCCCTTTTGTCCAGGTATTTCTCTCAGGTGTTTTGGGGTTCTCCTTGCTTTTTGGGGGGTGTCTGAGCTGGGTTACCCCCACACCAGGATGACAGTCAGTGGATTCAGTCACACTTGGATGAGAGGCAGTAAAACCAGGCTGTATCCTGTGACAGGGTGTTTCATATTTAAGGATTTGTCCAGAACTGTATTAATTTGGAAGTTTTGCTGAAAATATTCAAAACTAAGAGAGATTTTGGAGAGGAAACTTAGCAGTGATAGAATTAGGGCAGAAAGAGGAGGGATGACCTTCCATGTCTCACCATCTAATGTTCACTTTGTGTTTTGGAAGGGACCTCGTGGAGCTGAACGTTCTGCACCGCTCAAACGTGGCCCTCAAGACACCAGATGAGGTTGGATGCTGGATTTCTTTATTGGACACCTCTTAGCTCTGGGAGGGTGGTGGGACGTTGCTCTTCTCTGGGGTTGATTTGACAGCATTCCCTGAAGCTCGAGGGGAGGTGTCTTTCCCAGGTTACCCAGAGAATCTGTGGATTTCCCACCCCTGGAAGTGTTCCAGGCCAGGTTGGACAGGGCTTGGAGCAACCTGGGGTAGTGGAAGGTGTTCCTGCTCATGGCAGGGGTGGAACTGGGTGATCTTTAATGTCCCTTCCATGACTCCATGATTTGGGTGCTGCAGAGCCACTGTGCCTGCTGGGAAGGAGAAAACAGTGAGTTTATTTTGGGTTCAAAACATTGAATGACATCTCCACTACCCCTTAAGGCAACACAAGGTTGTGAACCCCATCCAAGTGCAAATTCCCCAAAAGATCTGGACTTCAGAAGGCCTTAGGAAAGGTGTCAAAGATGGGAGAGGGCCTGAGTGTGAAACAAAGAGCAAACAGCCAAAGCTGTGTGCTGAGCTGCTGTAAGGCAGTGCCTCTGGCAGAGAGCTGGGAGAAGGGCAGGTGTGAGTTAAATGAGGCTGATCAAGATGAGTGAAACCCTGGAGGGACCTGACCCAGCTTGTGAGGCAGGCTGGAATGGGGTGCTGGCAGATGCCAGGGAACACAGATGCCCCAGATTTCCTGAACTGTCCCACTGGTGATTTCAGGTGCAGGATCAGACCTGAGCATCCCCTGAGGGCTTCCCGTGGCCTGCTGAGAGATGTGCTCTTGGGTGGCTCTGGGAGCCCATGGGAGGTGCCAGCACTTTGTCATTTCTCTCAGCTCCTGATGTACTTTCCATTTTCTCTCCAGTGCCTTTGTCTGAGCTGGTGCCAGCACTGGTTTTAGGCTGACAAGGTCTCATTTCTGAGAAATTCCTGTTGCTTTTTTGCTTCTTTCCATGGGTGGCCAGTGCCTGTACACTTGGGAATATTTCTCCTGGCTGAGCTCCATGAGATAAAGGATTTTTTGAGCTGGTTTCCCAGGCTGTGATGGGCTCCTCAGACCCAGCCTGACCTCTCTAATGAGGGGACATCCAAATGGCCCCTGTAATTCCCTGCTCTCCTTCCCTGCTTGGCCACTGGGATTCTTCCTGCAGTGCTGGATCTGAGTTAAGCTGGGCGATGGGGCTGGTGTTCACTTTCACCACAGGATCCCTCTTAGCCACATTTAATTACATAGCCACTTTTCCTTACATTTACAAGGAAGCATCAGCCTGGAGTGAGAAAAACTCAAGCACAGGAGAAACTGGGTCAAAGAAATGTAACCCAGACATTCCCCTGTTTGGCAGCTTCAGGGATCTGTGACATATCCCAAAAATAAGGAGCTGGGAGATGGTGCCCATCAGCCTTGAGTCTGCTCTGCAGACAAAATAAGCAAAGGGGGTGTTGTGCTCCCACTGATTTATTGTTTTCCTCAGGGAATGCCAATCCAGTACCTGGTCCTGGAAGACACTGATGAAGTTGTAACCCTGGTGGAAGATAAGAACAAGGTGAAACAAATCCAGGAGGATGAGCAGGAGGAGGAGGAAGATGAGGATGAGAAAGAGAATAACAATCAAGGTGTGCAATTAATCAAGTGAAAAGCTGATTGTCATCAGACAGAAGGTGCAATCAGCCTCAGACATTGCAGAGCATTAGAGAACACTTGCAAACATCACAGTCACTTCGTGATGGCCACAAAGTGGCTCTTTCATTCTCTGAGGTCGCTGGAATATGACACACAGGTCTGATTTTGAGTGGAAACACCAGGGAGAAAAGTCAGAGCTGTTGGAGGAGCAGTTGCTGTGTGAGGGACAGGAATGTTCTTGGATGCTCCAAAGGCATGGGGGTGTTAAAGTGTACCCAGCACTGTGTCCTCTACAAGCATCTGAAAATCATCCATCCCTTTGGAAGTGTTTGAGACACGTTTTTGTACAGCAGATCCAGACTTGCTTCCTCCAGGGAGAAAACTCTGGTCCCTGCAATGCAGAATTGAAAATGCATTTGTTCTCTGTGCAAAACTGGGGGTGTTTTCTTTAAAAAAAGGGGGGCAGTATCCTAGAGGAGCTTAGAGTATTGTTCCAGGGGACAGAGATGGGATTGGGGCATTTTGGGGGGCTTTGTCTGTGTGGCTGTGCCTGCTCTCCCCATACAAGATTTCACTCACCCCAAATCTCTGCTGAGAGCTTCTGAATGACAAAATCATGCACTGTGGTGGCCCAGGGGGCTGCAGTTCCCCCTGCCCTGGACACACCTGTGGGTTTTTTGCAGATATTCAAGATGACCAGGTGGTGGAAGCAGTTTCCAGGGACAAGAAGAGAGAGCTGCCCCTGGAGCAAGTCCTTGTCCTGACAGAGGAGAACTTCCACTCTTCCCTCTCAAAGGCTGCCAGGACAGTGGTGCTGTTTTATGCCAGCTGTGAGTATGAAATGTGGCCTGGCTGTGCCTTCTGTAACTTTGGGATGTTCTCTGTGCTTTCCATGATCCTGGAGACAAGTTTTGACCATTAATCTATGCCAATCCTCTCCCATGGGCACGAATAACAATCAGATTAAATCAGTTCTTCTCACTGGCTGATAATAGCAGATATCAATCTGATATTAAGAGATTTTTAACCTTCATTTTATAGGAAAAAATATGGGACAAGAGGGGAAATTAATGTAGCATGGACTCATGGGCTGGCCTAGACATGAAACATAAACTTCACTTTCCTTATTTATTTCAAATCTTTTAGAGCTTGAAGCACCTCAGGGTGCAGAGATTCATAATGTGACATTGTCAGGCAGCAGGGTGGGGCTGGCTGTCCCCTGGCTGTCCCTCAGGGCTGTGTTTCCCCTCTCCTGTGTTTCAGGGGAAGCTGTGTCCCTGGCAGTGCTGCGCTCGTACTCCGAGGTGGCCGCTCACCTGAAGGGTAAGGAACCCCAGGGCTCAGGGTTCCACTGCTCCTCCTGGCAGGAGGAACCAAGACATTGATGGTACCTCATTCCCTCACCTGGAATACACTCATTTTCCCCCCTCAGATTCCCAAAGGAAAGTCATATCCACACCAGGTTGTTTTAGGAAACTTTGTGTCTGATTTAGGGATCTTTGCAGAGTCTCTGCTCCCAGAGAAAAAACCACAGGACAGGAGGAAAAATGGCTTCAAGGTGCACCAAGAGAGGTTTAGGCTGGATATTAGGGAAAAATTCTTCATGGAAAGGGTTGTCCAGCCCTAGCACAGATGCCCAAGGCAGTGGTGGAGTCCTCATCCCTGGAGGGATTTAAAAGCCATGTCACTTGGAGACATGGGACAGCGGTGGCCTTGGCAGTGCTGGGGGAACAGTTGTACTCAGTGATCTTGAAGGGCTTTCCAAGCTAAACAATTCCATGATTTTATGATCCTGGACACATCCAAGGCCAGGTTGAATGGGGCCAGGTTGGATGGGGCCCAGGAGATGCCCTGCACACCAATGTGCTGGGTGGCACCTCAGCTCTGCTGGAAAAAGGAGCTGTGATTATCCCTGGCTTTGGAGGAAAACAGGACAGACAGGTGTGGGCAGGCCCAGGGCACAGGGCAGGACAATGTCACCTTTACAGGGATGGTGCCTCCAGGGTTTGCAGTCTGGCTCAGCTGAGGAACCTCTCACAGGTGGCCACAGAACTCCATAAATAACACAGGGATGGTGACATATCAGCAGCACTTAGAGACAGCACATCAGGAGATCTGGGAACAAAGGCAGGAGGGATCCTTCAGGAGGTCTGTGCAGTGTGAGCCCCACATTCAGGCCTTCAACCCCATCCCACTCTGGTTTGTGGAGAGAGGTGGGTTCTTACATGGGATTAATCTCTTCCAGAGGTGCCTTTTTTCTCCCCTTGGCAGCAGGGGACACTGAGGTGGCTTCATCCCACTGTGGCACAGTGTGGCCATCACATGGGTCTGGGCAAGAGCTATTCCAGCACCTCTGGAGGTGTCTTGTGCCTTCTTTTGGTTTTTTTTCCTCCATCAAGGCTCATTTTTCCTGGTGCTGGCAGCCTCCAGGACTGTGTCCTGCAGGATTCAGCAGTGGGGACATGAATGGAGTGTGCAGAGGACCCCACAGTTTTCTGGGAAGCAGCTGCAGTGGGAGTTGCTTACAAGAAGCTGTCCTGGGAATGCTGCAGCAGTGCTGAGGGCTGGAGGAAAGCAGCTCTGCATTCATGGTCTGCATGAAGGGAAAGTCACCAGCAGCTTTGATCTGCACTGAAATCCCAGGAATAAACAGGAAGGGACAGGAGAGGTTGTTTGTGGGGTTGGTGGTGGTTTGGGGTTTCTTTTGGACTTCCCCAGCAGCCAGACCAGCTAGAGGAGCAAGACAGGAGGGTCTGTGGGTAAAACCCAGCCCCTTCCCAAACACCACAGGAGGGTCTGTGGGTAAAACCCAGCCCCTTCCCAAACACCACAGGAGGGTCTGTGGGTAAAACCCAGCCCCTTCCCAAACAACACAGGAGGGTCTGTGGGTAAAACCCAGCCCCTTCCCAAGCCAGTGGCCAACCCTTGGTGGGTTCTGCAGGGCCAGGATTTCACCATGGGTGTTCTGAATCACTTGATAACAATCTCAGGGCAGGGAAGCAGCCACAGACAGACTCAGCACAGATCATGAACTGCCTGGGGTCAGGGCCTTTCCTCTGTGTTCACTGAGGGCTCTCCAAAGACTCCCAGGCCAGAAGTGACCCTGTGGAATGACTCCAGTCTGCTTTCCCTGCCATGACCTCGGAGCAGACACACAACAGCTGCACTGGTGGATCTGGAGATCCTTTTTCCCTGCTGCTGAAGGAGCCTCAGGGAACTGGGAGGACCAACTACCAGAGGAGCTGGAAAACCTCAGAGGATGCTGTTCCCTGGGCTCTCAGTGATGGCTGGATCAGGAAGAAGACCTCAAGCTGTGCAGGACTGAGAATAGGACATGGGGTATGGCTTGGGGCACTCTCAGTTGCCCAGATGCTCTGGTATTCCTGCCTGCTCTGGGGTGGAGCTTCCTTCCCAAGGGCTGGGAATCCACAGGCAGCTGTCTGAGGAGTGAATCACCCACGCTGGAGGCACATCTTGAGTTGCAGAAGCAGGTCCTGCTCCCCATGCCAACTCTTTGTGCAGAATGGCACTGAGAATAGGCCGTGTGTGATCAAACACAGGGGAATGGAGGAGGCTGGAGACTGCAATGACCTGTGAGTCATCCCATTCCAGATGCTCAGCACATCCTCACCAAGTGAAGTTTCCAGCCCTCAAGTGTTTTCCATTTGTTGAGGGATCCAGTTTAGCAGGAGACAAAGAGGAACATCTCTGCCTTGCTGAACTGAGCATGTTTTACCCTCGGAGCAAGAATTTTCCAGTCCCCCAGGGGCTCCCTGCTGCACCTCTGGTTTGCTTTTGCAAGATGGGAATTTTTGGAAGCGGCAGGCTTAAGAGCAGAGGATGTGAAGGTGAGACAGTGCTGAGTATTTCTTGGGTGGGTTGTTGGCCTTTTTTGCAAAGAAGAGAGGAAATCAGTATCTAAGAAGAGCAATATTTTGTGATGAAAAATGATTCTGCTTCTCTCCTCTGTGCTCCTGGAGTCTTCTTGATCAGGGATTTACAAAGACAAGGTGAAATTGTAGCTCAAAGGCAGGAAAATCAGCTGCATGATTTAGCAATTTATATCCATGGAGCCTAATGCTGAAGTGAGGATTTCAGGGTTCATGGTGTGATGTTTTCCAGGTAGATGTTCCCATTCTGTATTGGAGTGCAGCACTTTGTACATAACTTCTCTTTCATGTTGTAGCCTTTGGACCAGCTCTTCAAGTGAGCTGTTTTTTAACACACTCATGGAGCTGTTTAGGTTGGAAAAAACCTTCCAAGATCACCAAGTCCAACCATTTTTCCCAGCACTGCCAAGGCCACCACTGTTCCATATCCCCACAGCTTTTAAATCCCTTCAGGATGGGGACTCCACTACTGTCCTGGATGGCTGTGCCAGGGCTGGACAACCCTTTTCATGAAGGAATTTTCCCTAATATCCAATTTAAACCTCTCCTGGCCCAGCCTGAGGCTGTTCCCTCTCCTGTCCCTGTTCCCTGGGAGCAGAGCCCCGGCTGTCCCCTCCTGTCAGGAGTTGTGCAGAGCCACAAGATCCCCCCTGAGCCTCCTTTGCTCCAGGCTGAGCCCCTTCCCAGCTCCCTCAGCCTCTCCTGGTGCTCCACACCCTTCCCCATCTCCATTCCTTTCCCTGAACATGCTCATGCACCATGCCAGTCCTGCCTTCTAAATATAAGTTCAAATTATTATACGTTCAAATTATTATCCTCATTTTTCTTGTTCCCTGTGGCATTGATGGTTTGTCTTGTCCTGGTTTTCTAAGACCTCTAGGACAGAGGTTCTTGCTGTTGCTGGGTTTAGTAGCACCTAAAACCACAGGGAGGATTTTATGTTTCTCTTTCACCTTTCTTCCCACTCAGCAGTGCCCACAGGGCTGGACAGTCCTTTGCTGAGTTACCCAGTTCCTGAAAGTTCTGCTTGTTCAGTCATTATGGTGCAAGTTGGGAGAGGAACCATCCTGTACCAGATGTTTTTCAGGCCAGATTTGGCTCCTTCAGAGCACATGGTCAATAATCCCCTGAGCTAATATCCAAATATCAAAATTCATCTTTGAAAAAGCTTCAAGCAGCCTCACAATTTGATTTTAACAGGACATCAAAGCCCCATTTCCATGGAATTATTTTCCAGAGTTGGGCAAGACACAAGATGATGTGGTAAGAGATGATGAGAACCAGCTATACTGGATCAGAGGTGTGAAGTAAATCTGAGGTCAGGCTTTCAGTTTGAGATCTTCTTGCAGAGTCTGGGAATGACACAAACCATTTCTGCTCTCGTGGAGTGTTTTGACAATTGCTGCCTGTCTGAGTGGATTTGCAGGCCTTTCACTTGTGCTGCTTCCTGCTTTTTCTGCACAGGAGTTTGACACAAGGCAGAACAGCAAACTCCTCATGTCAGCTGCAGTGCAGAACCTCAAATGAGGGTTGCAGAAAATGGTCCTGTGGGAGGCCAAGGATACAGGGATGAGGAGTAGGAACTCCTGCTGAGGTCACCTCTGCCTTCAACCCCATCTACAAAAATCTTTATGGAATCCCAGAAGGGTTTGAATTGGAAGGAACATTAAATCTCCATCTCATTCCACCCCTGCTATGGCAGGGACACCTTCCACTATCCCAGGCTGCTCCCAGCCCTGTCCAGCCTGGCCTGGAACCCTCCAAGGGGTTAGGGAGTCCACAACTCCTCTGCACAACGTTTGTGCAACACTCAGCTGTGCTCAGTTCTCAGGAACTTGTTTTAATGCTTGGTCAGCCCTCCCGGCCTTGGCATGGGCTGCTCTTGACCCTGCCCAGTGCCCCCACTGCCCCTCAGAGCACCCCTGAGGGGTTGGTGGATTTTATTTCTCTCTCACTGGTGATTTCCAGGCCAAACTTGGTTGGGTTTTTCCTCAGGAAAGAATTCTTCCAATCTGCTCCAGATTCTCATTTGCTTAAACCATTCCAGAAACGTGTTTCCCAGGCTGACTTGCTGAGCTCTGCAGAGGTTTCACCAGGACAGAAGAACTTAATTTTCTTTCCATGGGCTGCAGATGCTGTTGAGTGTCCATCCCTTTCCTGCAGCACTGGTGGTATCTTTACATCCTGTTTCTCCTCATGGAATACTGCTGTCTTTATTCAAATTGCTTTCTGCCCCTCTAGGCTTGAGGTCAAAACCAGATTGGATGTGTTTTATTCCATCAGCCAGGCCTTTAATGAAAATAGTGATCACAATCAGACCCAGGACAGGGAGAGAAGAAAGCTTGGCTGGTTTCTCTTGAGAAATCCTCATCATCTGCCCCAACCCTGGTTTCTGGAAGATTCTTTGCCATGGTATGCCTCCATGAGTGTGCTTGTCTCTAGGTTTTATCCCATCTTTCCCATGCAGCTTTTGAGTCTTGTTCAAAGACAGATTTGGGGAAGGAATGAAGATTTCTGAGATTGGGCATGGACAACTGCACACTGTCCTTGGTCAAGCCCCTGAGGCAGCCCAGGTGAGGTTGGAAGCCAAGGAAGGGAGGAAGTGAAGCTGGCCAGGATTTAGGTCAGGCTTAGCCATGGACCAACAGCAGCCTGTGCTGGGCTTCACCCAGCCCAGAGATGAAAGAAAGGCTGATAAGGTCCCTGGGAGTGTCCCAGGCCAGGCTGGACAGGGCTGGGAGCAGCCTGGGACAGTGTCCCTGCCATGGCAGGGGTGGGATGGGATGAGCTTTAAGGTCCCTTCCCACCCAAACATTCTGTGACTCCATGAGTCTTTGCTGAAGGAAATGCTGGAGTTGCACAAATCTTGGGCTCATAGAGAGCACTCAAGGAACCAGCTTTTCACTTGTTTCACTTCTTACCAACCTCCTGAGTTTCTTGTGTTGGTGAGACCCATAAAAAGCCTTTTTGGGACATTTCCCAGGACCCACAGTTGGACTGACTGCTCTGTAATTCCCAAGTGCTCTTCCTTTCCCACTCCCTTACTTGTGAGACCCCTTTCTTCATGTCCTACAAGTGTCTGCTCGTGGCTTGGGTGGGATCACAGAAAATCCTGACTCAGAAGGGATCCACAAGGATCATCCAGCCCAACTCCTGGCTGTCAGGACAGCCCCAAGAATCCCACCCTGTGCCTGAGGGCAGAGGATGGGAGCATCTCTCTTCCATCCCCTTTAACTGCTCCCTGTGCATTTGGCTTCATGTCTGAGGTAGAACAGAGATCTTTCAATATTGAACAGCTTAAGAAATGCAAAAACCTTGGGTGCATCCTCCTCCTCCTCCATCATGCCAAGCTTTATCTTCCCTCTTTCCTGTAAGTGAGTGCCTGCATTATTTCTTTCTCTTGGCCTTATTCCTAAGGTATTTCCAGTACCTTTCCCTACTGCCTTTTGTGCTCCTGGACAGCTCAGGATTTTGTGGTGTTGCTTGGAGTCACCAGTCAGATGTGAATGTTTCTGGGAATGAGTGATTTCCAGAGGGAAATGGGCTGGACTCAAAGGGATTTTGGTAGATTTAATACAAATATAGACACTAATATCCACTGAGCTAATAAAAAGCTCTATTTTCCAACCAATTGATTGTTGTTTTTAGTTTTTCATATCATTCATGAGTATTTTTTTTCCACTCTAGGAACCCCAGGGGTTTTGCTGTCCCGGGTGAACTGCTGGGACTGGCCTGGCCTTTGCTCCCAGGAGAATGTCACCCAGTTCCCCACCATCAGGATTTACAGGGAGGGACAGCAGTCAGTGACATATGGTGGCATGTGGGGAGCTGAAGAGCTGAGCAGCTTCATCCTGCTGTGAGTGACAAATCCCCAGTGGGACATCTGCCACATCTTCTGTCACCATGCCTGTCTTTTTGCTGGAATTCCTTCTCTGTTATTTTTAGTGGGGATCCCAAGGCTCTCACTTTGGCTCAGGCTGTTCTCTCTTTGCTCCAGCACCTCTCTGGTGATAATTATCACCATCCCTGATGGTAACTTTTGTCTCTAATGAGGTGTCACACTTGTCCCAATGTGATGGGGCCTTGTTGGGTTGGGGTTGCCTTGTTGTCTCTTCATCCCACAAACAGAGAAGACAACAGCCCAGGTTCTTTCTCTGCCTTTCCACAGGAGCCAGGTTTCCTGCCCACTGAAGCTGGCCACCATGGATGAAGCAGAAGGATATTTAAGAGGGGAGTTTCCATCTGAGCTCTCATCCCACCAGCACCCCTCACTCCTGGGAGTTTTTAGCTCGGCCACCAGCGAAGGTTTGTTGGGATTGGTGGGTTAAGCCCTCTCCAGTTTCATTCCTGGGGGACAGGGCTGCTTCCAGCTGTTGGGAGTTCACAGCACAGCCTGCCTGGCACTGCCCTTTCCAGCTGTACAGTGAGAGGGTTCCAGCTGTGGGATTTCAGGTCCATACCCTGGCTCAGAGGACGTTCAGCTGCCAGCTGGGTTTGCTACACCCACTGTGGGAGTAGGAACTTGCCAAGGCTGTTGTCCCTGTTGTACCTCCTGCCCCTTTCCCAGAAGAGTTTGGCTCTGTCCTCTTTATGAGTCCCTTCAAAGTAGTTGTAGGCTGACACTAAATTCCCTTTAAGCCTCTGGTTTAGCCCAGATCCATCAGCCTCTTCCTGGAGCCCATGTACAACATGTCCCAGAATATTTTTCCTTAAAAAAGGAAGAGATCCACTCTTGGATCTTGTTGGCTTCTCCTGAAGAAGCAGCAGCCCCAGTTCTTGTATCACACAATGCAAAACCTTTATTTTAAAAAAAACCCAGAACAGCAAGAAGTTAAAACAGGAGTTTCCTGCATCAGAAGGAAGGAAATAACTCAATGAAATCCACTTGTGGATTTTGGAACAGATGGACACAGAAATGCAATGTGTTGCCAAGGGAGAGGGAATAAAGCCAGTCTGGAGAGAGAACTTCAGGAAAATCACAGAATCGTGGAATGGTTTGGGTGGGAAGGGACCTTAAAGCTCATCCCATCCCACCCCTCCCATGGCAGGGACACCTTCCACCATCCCAGGCTGCTCCAAGCCCTGTCCAACCTGGTCTGGTACACTTCCAGGGATCCAGGGGCAGCCACAGCTGCTCTGGGCACCCTGGGCCAGGGCCTCAGCTGGGAGCTGAGATCTTGCAACCCCACAGACTCTCAGTTGCCAGTTCCCCCTGGGAATTGCTGTCTTAAAAATAGAGAACTTCCTGATCTTACGTAAGATCAAACTTTCAGACTATTTTTCATTTTAAAGCTCCCTCATGCCTCTAAACTTTGGTTTAATTCAAACCAAGCTACTTTCTCACATGAGAGGGCCATGAGGGAAGAGGTAAGAACAAGGCAGGATGCCTGGAACCAACTAGAAAACACTTGGGCTGTGTTCCCTGAGCCAGCTGAGAGCAAAATCTCTGCCTTCCTCTGGAAATCTGGTAAATACAGCAGGAAACCCTACTGATCCCAAAAAACCTTTAATCCAGCCCAGAGCAGCTGTGGCTGCCCCTGGATCCCTGGAAGTGCCCAAGGCCAGGTTGGACAGGGCTTGGAGCAGCCTGGGACAGTGGAAGGTGTCCCTGCCGTGGCAGGGGGTTGGACCTGGATGAGCTTTGGGGTCCCTTCCAGCCCAAACCCTTCTGGGATGCTGCAGAGAAGTTGTTCATTCCCTTCCACGCAAACAAAAACTTTGGGAGTTTCCAGGCAGCTTTTGTGGATCCTGTAGGATTGCCTCTTCCCTCAGGGCACATTCCCTCTGCAATCCAGAATGGCATCCTCAGCCTGGCTAACTCAGCCACAGGGATGTGAAATTTGGGATGTCTTCTCCAGCCACTTCCTGGGGGTGCTGGAGCTGTGGTGCAGAACAGCCTGAGGGAGCAGGAACCTGGAGCCAGCTGTTCTAACATCTGTCCAGGCTGGAGTCAGGAGAATCACATTGTTCCTCTTACCAACCTGCAGATCTATCTGGAATTCCCAGCCAGTTTCTCATGGCAGAATTCCTGCTCTAACCCCGAGCAGCAGTGAGTGGGGTCATTGTCATTTCTGGTGAACTGAGACAGAGCAGTGAGATCTCCTGCTAAAAACATCCTGGATGTTTTCCAACCCTAAGCATCAGGACTATGCCAAGAAGCCCTTTGTGGGGTCTGAGCTAAAAGAGGCTTGATGGAAAAATCCTAAATAAAATTTACTAGGAAGAGGTGACTGTATTATGAGGGCAATGAACGAGGTTTTCCTGGAGACTCAGAGAACTTTTAGGACAGAAATTTGATTTTGATGCAGAAGCTGGAAGCATCCTAGAAGGTAAAACTGTCCTAAACCCTCGGGAATATTTGAAAATATTTAAATAATTGAAAATATTTAAAAATATCCCTGAACTCTGGTGCCTCACAGGGCTTGGCAGCATCAGTGGAAGCCAAATGAGGAAGGCAGGAGAGATGCTACAGGAGCTGCTGTGCTGGAGAGCAAGTTCAGAAGATGCCTCCTTCCTGAGGGATAAAGAGTGGGGCTCAGATCCTGCTTCCCAAAGCTCTGCAGGGATTTTAGATCCTTCCTCATCAGGCAGCTTGAGCCCTTCTTGTTCCCAAAGCAGTGAAGTTGTGCTTGTGCAATTCAGGGCAGCTGGGATTCCAGCTCGAGGATTGTGCTGCAGAGCATGGTCAGCCCCCTCAGGGAATTAAAATCATCCTTTCAGGGGGGACTGATTTCCTAGGAAATATTTAAATGGATTCTTCAAAGTGCTTCCTGTCTGCAGTGGGGCTGTGTGAATTTGGGGGGGTTTGGGTACAAAGCAAAGAAACTGGAGAAATATGGGCTGGTGTGTGGCTCTGGGTCTAGGACAGAATTAGGGAAGAACTTGGAAGTGTGATGGGGAGGGAGGACATAATCAGGTCAAAAAATAAGCCTGGTATTGCTGGAGGTTGTCCTGACTTAGGAGGGAATTCCTGCAGCCTGGGCTGACCCAGGGCAGCACTTCAAGACAAGCTCATATCTCAAGTGAGGATTAAAAGCTTGGTGGAGGAACTTGGGATGGGAACTTTTCTTTCAGCACTGATAAAATCAAGTAACCAAACACCAGAAGAGCTGGAAAGAAACATCCAGGAATGATTTCTCTGGAAATCATTTAGCAGCTGGAGACTTTGGACAATGGTCTGGAAGGACAGGACACAGGGAATGGTTCACACTGCCAGAGGGCAGGGATGGATGGGAGATTGGGAATTGGGAATTCCTGGCTGAGACAGAATTCCCGGAGAAGCTGTGGCTGTCCCTGGATCCCTGGAAATGTCCAAAGCCAGGCTGGACAGGGCTTGGAGCAACCTGGGATAGTGGAAAGTGTCCCTGCCATGGCAGGGGTGGCACTGGCTGATCTTTCGTGTCCCTTCCAACCCAGCCCATTCAGAGATTCTATGATAATGACTGAGCCCTCAATGAGCCACTCCTTAAGGAGCTCCTTCCATTTAAAAAGGAAAACAATTTAAATGAAAGTTTATGGGCCACATGGGAAACGGTGGAAAATACAGCTCTGAGTGTAGCTGCAAAACAGGAATCAAAGAACCAAAACGTCACCAATTGAGAGGCAGCTCCATCTATTGAGCTCTGAGTCACTGCTCCCAGGAGCTTGGGCTGGCCTGCTGTGCTGTGACAGTGAAGGTTCTGAGGAGCAGTCACTGCTGTGTGACAGCAATTTATGTCATGGCTGTATCTAAGATTCCCCCTTAATTCTCAGAAAAAAACCTGGCTTCTCCAAAAAGTGAAGTTTCTCTCTCTCCTTGGGTCAGAAGAACTGGTTTTGTTGTTGTTTGTTCCTCAGTGCAGAGGAGGAGGGGAGTGGTGGTGTTGAAATCCTCCCTGTTCTCACCCCACCTTTGGCAGCAGCTGTCTGCAGCTCTGACCTCTGCATTTCACAAGCTCCCCACCATGCCTTGCATGTTCCCACAGAGCTTGGCTTTCCCTGGATCCACTGCCTGAAACCACAGCCAGCCTGGACAAGGCTTGGAGCAACCTGCTCTGATGGAAGGAGTCCCTGACCATGGCAGGGGGTGGAGCAAGATGAACTTAAGGTCTTTTCCAACCTAAACCAGTCTGGAATTCTGTGAAATTTTAGGCTTTTATGAGGGAATAATCCAGCTCTGCAGCCAGCTTTGTTTTGGGGCTGTGCTCTCAGTCTCAGCTGTGATCAAGAGAGCCCAGCCTGGTTTTTCCCTACCCTGCAACAGCCCCAGTCTGCTGGGAAGAGCTGGATAAACCAAGAGACACTTGAGGGAAAGGTTGGTTTATCTCCAGGCTCTTAGCCCTGCTCCAGTAAAGCCACCATCCATCATTTCTCAAAGGTCACTGGGATTTATAAGATTTCTGTTTAGACTTATAATTGGTCTCCTGTTTCCAAGAACGCTTACAGACTGTAAGTCCTTAAAGACATTTCATTTTCCAGCAGTGCCTCTGTCCTGCAGATCCTGGAGGCTCAGTGCTGGTGGCTGAAGAGCAAAAACTGTTCTGATAATGGGAATTTCCCCCTAATCCTTGCTCTCTGCCTGCTCCTCCTCCCATGGCCTGCAGCCCTGAGCTGCAGTAATTTCTTGGGAGCCTCTAATCCTGGTTTAGTTCCTGAAAATCTGCTCTAGCAGGATGTTATGTGTGCAGCCATGGATCAGGTTTCCAGGAAAAAACCTCAACACCTCTCTTTCTATTGTTTATTCTTGTGTCTTTGTCTTTTTTCTCCAGCCAGGGAAGCTTTTGAAGAGGCAGGAAACATCCTAAGTGGCCACGTAAGGATGGGGATGTATTTTGAAGATGATGCCTTGGCTTTGTAAGTGGTTTCTCTTTTTCCTTGAGAACAGTCCAAGCTGATCTGCACTCAGTGAAAGGCAGTGCCTGGAGCAAGTGTCACTGTGCTGAGGGACAGCTACAAGTGACTTTTTCCTGCAGGGAGATGGGCCAGGACTCATCCAAAGGGAATTGTCACCTTGGCTCTGTCACTGGTTCTCAGCCTGTCCATGGTCATCTTCCTGTTCAGATTCACTTTCATTTTCAGTCCTTCAGCCCCCATGGATGTGGTGGTGTTCCTCACACAAACAGGAACAAACCTTTCTGAAAATAAAAAACAGGCTGGAAAAATTACACCATCAGTGTGTGAGGGAGGAAAAGTCCTGCCTTTCTCTTTCCATGAGGAAAAAATGATGGATAGTCACTGCAGTGCCAAGAACAGGCAGAAAAGAAGCTGCTTGTGACTACTTGGGCTAGGAGTGGGGTGGACATGGAGTCTGGGTGCTGGAAAAGGCTTTGGAAGCTGGGAAATAAATAAATAAATAAATGTTGTCTTGCCATGGAGCTGCATTCCTGGTGCAATTGCTTCCTTGACTTGAAGCCAGGTGGGAGTTAATGGGATCTTACCTGTGTCATTAAGACTCCAGCAAGGGACAGAGTCCTTTGGGTTGGAGTGTGAGAGATCCTGCAGTGCCTAGAAATGCAGCTGGATCCAGGGGAATCCCCAGCTTGCCCTGGCATCTCACTTCCATCAGGAATTAGCTATCAAGGCAGAATTAAAAATCCCAGGAGGTCCTTGGCCTGTTTTCCAGGTGTGGGTTTAACAGCCTGCAGTGCAGCAGGGAATTATTTTCATTAGTTCCTCAGAGGTGTGATGCATTCCTGATGAGACACGGGCGTTTTCGTGGTGAGCAGAGAGAATAAAAATGCAGATACCTTGGGAATACACCTCTATTAACCAAACTGCTCCAGGCATCAGTTAAAACTTCTCTTCCCTGTGGATTTCAGCCCAGCTGATAGAATGAAAAAAACCAGCAGAGGACAGGGTGATCTCTCAAGGTACCAGTAGAAGAAGCCTTTGTTCTCTCAGAGCTGACACATGCAAGAATCCACATCCCTGCTCCTGCTCCTGGAGTCTGCAGCCTGCTCCTGTTTAGCAGGAATATTTACTGCAGTTTATATTGATAGTCCTTCTGCCAAATTTGGATTTTGGCTGTGATTTGTGGGTGAAGCTACTGTAGCTGATGGACTTCTCAACTGTAAGCAGAAAGTAAACACTTACAGGAATTCCTTATGCAAGAGCCAGGCTCACTTCCCTTCTTCAGAAAATGAAAAGCCATTCTTGAGCTCAGTGCTCAAGGAGAAAATATTTATGGCTCCCAGGTTACAGAAAGCTGATTCCCCTTTTGTGCAACCTGTAGACCTTTTCTAGAGGAAAAAGGGCTGCAGGATACACAAAGGCTGGTGTGAGCAAAGCTGTTTGCTCAGCAGGCACCTGCTGGGCTGGTCACTAATGAAGGGTGAAAAGGCATTGAGGAAGAAATGCTTTGCATGGGGTTGTTATTGTCAGAGATTCCTGCCAAGTATTTGTTTGCAGATGGTTTTGATTGAAATGCAAGACTCTATGGTCCTGCTGTATAAATAGAAAGCTGTGGTGAGCAACAGCACAACCCCTCAGTACCAGGAAGAGGAGAAGGAATTTCAGGATGGAGTGTAGCTGGGGAATTTGGGGGTTTTCTATATTTCCTCATAGAATCATAGAGTAGAACCCCAGAATGGTTTAGATTGGAGGAAATCTTAAAGCCCATTCAGTTCCACCACCTGTCATGGGCAGGGTCACCTTCCACTAACCCAAGTTGTTCCAAGACCTGTCCAGCCTGGCCTTGGGCACTTCCAGGGATCCAGTTTCCACTAACCCAAGTTGTTCCAAGCCCTGTCCAGCCTGGCCTTGGGCACTTCCAGGGATCCAGGGACAGAAGGATTCTCTGGAATCCTTCCAGTGCCTAATCCCCTCACAGATGCTTATCAAAGGTGATGTATTTTAGATACAGGAGTCCTCACTCCTCTGAGCCATGAGCAAGCTAAAGAATCTCTTTAAAACCCCTAGAAGTTTAATAAGTTCAACATCTCTGAATGAAATATTTTTTAGGGTTTTGCCAAACTTAATCAACTGTAAATACATCAGCTCACAGTGAAGTTTGCAGTGGGTGTTTTAGTCCCAAAGAGATTAATGCTGTGATGGAAGATGGGAGAGGCCTCCATAAGAGTTTCAGTGCCTCACCCCATCACAGATGCTTATCAAAGGTATGTATTTTAGATACAGGGAACAGGAGTCCTCACTCCCCTGGGCCATGATCAAGCCAAAGAATCTCTGTAAAACCCATAGAAGTTTAATAAGTTCCACATCCCTGAATTAAATATTTTTTTTAGGGTTTTGCCAAACTTAATCAACTGTAAATACATCAGCTCACAGTGAAGTTTGCAGTGGGTGTTTTAGTCCCAAAGAGATTAATGCTGTGATGGAAGATGGGAGAGGCCTCCATAAGAGTTGGGCACCATGGAGATGAATTATCTGCAGTTCCATCCACTTGTTGTGTCATTGATGACCTAAAGAAACTCCTTCCTGTGAGGGTGGTGAGGCCCTGGCACTGGGTGCCCAGAGAAGCTGTGGCTGCCCCTGGATCCCTGGAAGTGCCCAAGTGGCCAGGTTGGATGGAGCTTGGAGAAACCTGGGACAGTAGAAGGTGTCCCTGCCCATGGCAGGGGAGTGGAACTGGCTGAGCTTTAAGGTCCCTCCAACCCAAACCATTCTGGGATTCTTTGGTGTCACAGCCTTTGAAAAATTGCCAGGAGCTTTTAAAAAACAAACCAGACATGACCACAAAAACTGCAGAGGCAGCTGATTTCCCCTGTCACACCCTTCCTCTGGGCAGTGCTGTCTGGAGCCTCTAGGGCTAAAGTTCCTCAAACTTCCAGAAAATTGCTGTCCTGGCTTGGTGTCCCCCCTGCCCTTTCTTTGCTCAGACTTCTCCTATTTTCGCTTTTCCCACTTTCTCAGCTTTTCTTTGAGTACCTTGAACCCTCTTGCCAGAAGGATCATCTGACTCCTCCACCAGGAGTGGGTGGGTGCAGCCTGTGTGTGTTGCTCCAATGTGGGGCTTGGACTACACCAGCATTTTTGGGTTTCTTCACTGAGACAAAAATTGGATCTCCTGGAGGTTGTTTTGTGTGGGTTGTGTCCCTTGGATGGAATCTGACACCTCTGTTTGCCTTGGCTGGGGGGGGGACAGAGTGAAGCCCTGGGTGGGTTTTTGCATCACCCAGGTGTAGGTGGGAAAATGAAGGAGAAGTAGGGATAAAATCCCAGAATCCCACAATAGTTTGGGTTGGAAGGGACCTTAAAGCTCATCCCATTCCACCCCCTTCCACTATCCCAGGGTGATCCAAGCTCTGTCCAACCTGGCCTTGGACACTTCCAGGGATGGGACATGTCTCCAGGAAGATGCCAGCTCTGTGTGCAGCACATTTGGGGCTGTCTTGATTTGGAAAGCCAGGTGTCTGCTAAGGAAAGGAGGAGCCTCCCCTGAAATGGAATCCAGGGGGAAGCTGTCTTGCTGTCCCAGGATCTCAGATTGTATCCAGGTAGGAATGCTTGGCTCCTCCCTCTGGGCTCACATCTCCCAGTGGATGCTGGAATTCTTATCAGCCATGCAGGGACATTCCATAGCCTGTTATCAGCAGGTGTCCCCCCAGAGGGAGGAGTGGGTGTGGAAGAGATAAAGAAAAACTTCCCAATTAACAGAAGAGAGCTGCCATACAGATGGCAGATAGAATACATCTTGCCTTGCAGTCTGGGACAGGCTGTGTCCTAACCCCTGTGCCCATCCCTGTTTTTCAGATCCCAGAAATACTCCGTGTCCCCCCCTGCCCTCCTCCTGGCCCGGAGCGCTGGCCGCAGCGTGGAAGGCATCGCTCTGTCCAAACACAGCGTGCAGGACATGGTGCAGATGATCAGATACGAACTGCTGGACATTTTTGTGAGTAAAAATAAAATCAAAATGTCCTTTTTTCCACTGCAGTCATTTGCAGAGCCCTGATTATAGCGTGGAGTTCTGCGGAACGGCCGTGTCCGCTTGTTATTTTTATCGTGCCGAGTTTGTTTTCCAATTTTATGGCTTGGAGCAGGCAGTCTGGACAGAAATCTGCTAGTCTGCTCTTTGCTGTGTGGTCTTGGAGCAGGAGACCCTGGAGTTGAGGGACTGGCCTCAGAGTCACTCACCTGCTAGCTGCAACCATTATTATTGGGTCTATTCCCTATTCCCAGGGCTTTTTCCGTGTGCCTTTTGGAGCCTCTGCCTGCTCTGCTCACATCCCCATCTCCAAGCTCACAGCTTCTCCCAGACTTGGTGCACTTGGGTTGGGCAAAGACATCTCCAAGTGCACCAAAATCCCAACCCTCTTCCTGCTTCTCACATTCCTCACAGACCCTGCAGCCTTGCTTAGCCCCTGCACCCTCATGTAAGAGCAGAAATTGAAATTTTCTCCTGTTTTTTCTCTCCCCATAACCCCCAATTTCTTATTTGTGATGTTCTGCAGCCAGAAATCACCGTGTCAAATCTGCCCCAGTACTTGCAGCTGGGAAAGCCCTTTCTCATCCTGTTCAGTGCTGGTGACATCAGTCAGGTGGAAAGCAAGGAAATGCTGAAGCTGGCAAAACGAAGAGCCCAGCAGGCGTTTGTGGCTTGCTGGCTGAACCTGTGAGTGTTTGAAAATCTCTTCTTTCCGTTAACTCACCCTGAGCCTTGCAGAAAAAACCCCTGAGGCTGCAATTACTGAGAACACGAGCTGGTAATGTGAATATTTGGTCTGAAATCATCAGGAATTGGAGGTCAAACCATTGAGCAATGGTTCACTCAGTGTTCTGGGCAACTGCAAAAAAATTGCCTGACAAAGTAAAATTAGTAAATATTTAATTGATTGCAGAAATCATTTTCAATAGAGGAAAATGTTCTCTGGTGCTTGTAGTAGCTTGACCCTGGGTCTGGTGTTATTTGCATATTTTTTTGGGATGGAATGAAGTGCATATGGGAAGCAAAAAAAATGGAAATTTGCCCTCCTGGAATGTCTTATGGTGATTTTCCACCAGCAGTTAGAGGGAATGACTGGTCATTGACTGGGGAAAGAAAATGTTCACAAGACAGTTCAACCAGAAGCCCCATAAATTAAACTCAAAAAATATTCAAGCAACAAAATTAATTTAAGACCTAAGAAATAGAATAATGTAGGAAAGGGGATTTCTTTTTTTTTTTTTAAATCCTCCTCTTCTTAGTTGCATTTTGAATTTTTGGCCTCTGTTTGTTTTGCCCAAGCCCAGAGAAACTTCAGAGGCTTAATCATAACGTGCTTTGAAGTCTGGGAAGTGGTGACCAGCGTGGGCTGGAGTTTGGCTGAGGGGCAAAATGCACATGTGCTCAGAGGGAAGGGGATGGAGCTGCCAGTAATGCAGCAGAAATGAGAGCCCTGGAACTTCCCCACCTACACATCTGCCTTTGCTCTGCCTTCCTGAGACACAGAAAGCCTTCCTGTGCCAGAGCAGGATGGCACTGCCACAAAACAGGGCAGAACCCCAGAAGGGTTTGGGGTGGAAGGGACCTTAAAGATCATCTCATTCCACCCCCTGCCATGGCAGGGACACCTTCCACTGTCCGAGATATCCCATCCAACCTGGCTTTGGGTACTTCCAGGGATCCAGGGACAGCCACAGCTGCTCTGGGCACCCTGTGCCAGGGCCTCACCACCCTCCCAGCAGGAATTCCTTCCCAGTATCCCATCCATCCCTGCCCTCTGGCAGTAGGAGGCACTCCCTGTGTCCTGTCACTTCATGTCCTTGTCAAAAGTCCCTCATCCTAGAAAGAAGCCCTCGTTCCCAGGGCAAGAGCCAGCTCAGACCTGGAGCCTTAAAACAGTGCTGGAATGTCTCAGCACCTCTGTGGGCTCGCTGTCCCTCTGTCTCAATGTCCTGCTTTCACTCTGTCTGTGTCACCTGAGGAATTTGCCTTTCCATCCCTGTGGAATTGCAGTGCCAGCAGCTGCCCTGGAGGGGGCTGGCAGCTGTCCCTGCAGATAGGGTCTGACCCTGGGGGCTGCAGGACCTGTCCCACTCTTGTCCTATCTGCTTTTAGAAGCTTAAGGTGGAAAACATCTCCCACCCATCGTCCTACAGACTTTGTCCTGCTCAAGGATTTCTTCACACATCCAGGCTGTTGTCTGCTCTCTCTCCATTGGATCCTAACAGGTTCTTTAAGCATGTAGCTTATTTACAGTGCTTAGAATCACAGAATCCTGGGATGATTTGGGTTGGAAGGGATCTGAAAGCCCACCTTGGGCAGGGACACCTTCCACAGTCCCAAGTTGCTCCAAGCCCTGCCCAGTCTGGCTTTGAACACATCCAGGGATGGCTCAAAGGGAACTCCCAGGGATGATGCTTCTGCAGTCCCACCAAACTGTGCTTTGCTGCATGTGACCCAAGGGCTTTGGTGGTTTGTTTGGCTCTCAGTCCTATTGTGCTGCCAAACCTGAATCTCCTTTTCCCAACAGGAAGAAGACTCCAGTGGGATATGGGATCCTGAGGACGTACTTTTCCAGCACTCCTCCCTTGCCCCTTCTCCTCTGGGTGAACCTCCATTCTGGGGGCCAGGTGTTCAGGTTCCCCTCAGAGCAGCCCATCACTGAGATGAACATCTTGTCGTGGCTGGAGAAGCTCCAAGCAGGGCTGGAGATTCCCAGCAGTAAGTGGGCACAGGTTTATAACATTCCCAAGCACACACTGTGAGCTCCAGTGTGTTTATGAGAAGATACTACGTGCAATAAATTGTCTGCCCTGGAATTTAACGATGGAAAAACCAGCTCTGCTTGTTAGAGCTGCAGAAGTACAAATAGTCCAGCCAAGAGAGAATGCCCACACTCCCAAGTTTGCTTTGGGACTGTTTAAAGCTCAGAGCCAAACGTGGATAGTTTGGAATTGACATCTTTTCCCTGTGATAATCCCCAAATCTGGCTGTGTTTTCCCATTCCCAGCCACAGCTTGCTAATAAAAAACCTCCCAGCTCCCAGTTGACAGTGTAAGAAGTAGCTGCTCTTCAGGCACTTTCCTGCATTTCTTTTTGGATGGGAAAGGATGAGGGAGCTGGTGTTTTACTGGGGGCTTTAGGACATCAAGGGTTGGCTTGTGCTGTGAAGCTTTTCACTGCATCCCTCCTGTCTTGCTCAGCCTGAAGAGGCTTTGGAGGAAGCCAGCATGGATCTGCCTTCCTCAAGAGAGCTGGAGAGGGACTTGGGACAAGGGATGGAGAGACAGGACACGGGGAATGGCTGCCAGAGGGCAGGGATGGGTGGGATTTTGGGAAGGAATTCCTGACTGTGAGGGTGGGCAGGCCCTGACACAGGGTTCCCAGAGCAGCTGTGGCTGCCCCTGGATCTCTGGCAGTGCCCAAGGCCAGGCTGGATGGGGCTTGGAGCCACCTGGGACAGTGGAAGGTGTCCCTGCCATGGCAGGGGTTGGAATGACATGATCTTTAAAGTCCCTTCCGACCCAGATTGTTCTGTGGTTCTCTGATCTTTCAGAGAAGATTTTTAATTTTGTATTCATTAGAATGGGGGGAAAAAAGCCATAATTCCTTAGAAAGGGAAATATCCATGGAGGTGGGACATAACTCTCCACCTCCTAACTGGGACTGTGTTTCCTGCTCAGGTACCTTGTCTGAGGAAGACTGGAAGCCACCACTCCCTGCTTATGACTTCCTTAAGATGATGGAGCCATCCGTGCCTGAGCTGTCCCCTCACCCCGGGGACACCCCGGCACAGCACCGGCCCAGAACCGCCGGAGGGGACACTGCTGGAGGGGACAGTGCCGCCCGGGAGGAGCCGTCCCAGCAGAGCACGGCAGAGGAAGCCGGTGTCCCTGGGAGGGGCCTGCGGGGGACAGCCCCGAGGCTGGCAGCCAGGGACAGGCAGGGCAAGAGGCACAGCGAGCTCTGAAAGTTGCTGTGGGGACAGGTGTGGGGCTGCCCTGAAAGCCTGGCACTTTCCCAGCCTTTCCTCCAAGGAGAGAAGAGGTTTCAGCTGTCAAGGAATGGTGACAGGAAAAGCCACTCCCTGCTGCTGAGTGTTGGGAGCTCATCAAGCAACAAGTTAAACTGAAAAGACAATTCAGCCCTGCTCTGTAGATCCCCCAAGTCTCAGAGTCACTTCAGTTGCCCCTCATCAGGAAGGAGTGAGTGATTGCAACTTAAAAAGCCCATTTCTCTCCTCCCTGATTGCCAGAGAAGCTCTACTGATGTGTGACAGAAAGTCCTGCAATTCCATCTGCTTTGGAACCCTGTGGAGCCAGCATTCCAGTTGTGTTTACACCTGACTTGTGACCTGAATTCATGTGTTCATCCTCACAGGGGAGAAGAGGGATCTGCTCAAAGCAGATTTATTCCAGAAGCCAGAGCTCAGGTCACACAACAGTCCTGAATAGCTGGGACAGAGCTCTGCCAGCAAATCCCAAGGGTGGGCAGGTTGGGAGATGGCTTTC
This sequence comes from Passer montanus, assembly GCF_014805655.1. Taxonomy (NCBI): domain Eukaryota; kingdom Metazoa; phylum Chordata; class Aves; order Passeriformes; family Passeridae; genus Passer; species Passer montanus. The sequence continues at coordinate 305,288 of NW_024366381.1, forward strand.
CTCACTGCTGGCATTTTCTTGGTCACAAGCCCAGGGGCTATTTGCAGCCTCCATTTGTCTTTGCTCTCAGTGACAGCAGCAAGGTTGGTGCCTCCTGAGCTGGGAATGGTGCAGGGAGCAAGGTCTGTGGAAAGCTGAGTGCTGTGGAAGAGGGGAGGGAGATGAAGGGCAAGCCTGGACCCTTCCAAGGTGGGATGGAGATGCTTCACATCCAAAGTTTAAGTGGGGAGAAGTGGATTTCCAGCCTCTGCACATCTGGGACAAGAAATGGCAGAGGATTAAAAGCAGATGGTCTTTAAAGTCCCTTCAACCTGAACCATTTAGGGTTCCATGACCATCCCTTGAATGAAAACCTCCCTTCCACAGCACTGCTGAGATGTGCTGGGAGAGTCAGATCCTCTTCCTACTCCTTAAGGCTCTGAAAAATTACTGGGAAGAGGAAAAAAATCCTGGTAAGGGACTGCTGAGAGCATTGCAAACTCAGTATTTCTGATTCTGCAAGCAGCACACGTGGCTGTGAGTCTTTTGAAATACCCAGAAATAGATCATTAGTCCTGGGCTGTCCTGGAAGCCCTTAATTGAGAGAGACCATTTTTGGAGTGAGTGACAGGCTTTGAGCCAAAATGTATGTATTTAAAGGAATAAACTGCAGCCTGCTGATCAGAGGCATGGTTCCCAGGGGAAGGGTGTGAGCAGATCCTTCGTGTGTTCCCGTCATTCCTCTGCTCCACGAGGTCCTTACGCTGCTGGGTTCCATAAACTGAACATTGCTCACTTCCCCTGCTGTCCCTGGTCATCAGCATCGAGTCCCAGGATGGGTTGGGTTGGAAGAGACCTTAATTCCCTTCCCATCCCACCCCCTGCCATGGCAGGGACACCTCCCACCATCCCAGGCTACTCCAAACCCCATCCAGCCTGGCCTTGGGCACTTCCAGGGATCCAGGGGCAGCCACAGCTGCTCTGGGCACCCTGTGCCAGGGCCTCCCATCCTCACAGGCAGGAATTCCTTCCCAAAATCCCATCTAACCCTGCCCTCTGGCAGTCTGAAGTGCAATAATTGGGTTTTTCCTTGCATCTTAAATAAACTCCATCTCCAGCAGGCTCCTCTGCATGTTTTGGGTGCTGGGAGCAGGGGGCCTGGTCGGGTACCCCTCCTCAGCAGCAGGATCCTTTCCTTCCCCCGGGTTTGGAGGAGCATTCCCACGTCCCTGCTCTTGTCCACGTGTCCCTTTCCAGCCATCCCCTTCTCCGGTGCAGGGCTGGGGCAGGAGTTGGTCAGCAGGGGTCAGTGCCACATCTCCGTTGGGGCTTTGCTGTTCCCCGCCTCTCCCAGTGCTGCTGGACTGAGGCTGGAGCGTCCCCCCGGAGCGCTGGGGGTCGGGAGCAGCTTCCAGGGGGATCCTGTGGGGATGCTGCCTCATGGGGGCCGAGCCTGGACAGTGCCAGCCCTGCTGGCTTCATCCCCAACACCAGCAGTGGGATCCATCAGCTCCAGCGCCCCGGGCTGGGCTGGGATGCCCAGAGCCCTGAGCTGAGCCCACCTTGCAGGTGCCAGCACAGGGACTTGGGAAGGGATGTGTTTATCCATGTCCCGTCAGTGCCAGGACCCAGCTGGACTGCCAGCTCTGGGTTTGCCAGCTCTGGATGCAGGTCATGGTCCTGGACCACATCAGGTGCCTTGGAGTTTAGTGGGGTTTTATTTCTCATTACTAAATGTCTTTTCCACTGTGTGGCCCAAAAAGGCACTCAGGGAAATTCATGTGCCAGGTCATGTATGGAGAGGAGAAAATATTAGGGATACTGAGGGCAGTTTGATGGGGGTCTGCATCCCAAAATTTCCTCAGCCACCAGGGGAAATGCTCCAGCACTTGGCTGTTTCCAACAACTCCAGCTCTAGGGGCAAAGCAGGGCAGAAAGAAACACTCTGAGGGTGTTTATGGAATCAGAGCCACAGAGTGGTTTGGGCTGAAAGGAACCTTTAAAGGGCATCCAGCCCAACCCTGCCATGGCAGGGACACCTTCCACTGGACAAGGCTGCTCTGATTCCATCCAGCATGGCCTGGAATGACAGCCTTGGTGAGAAGTGAGCCAGAGGAGGCAGGGGAGCAGCTGTGAGGGACAGTGATTCCCTCTGGAGTGGGACCTGTCCTGTCCCAGGGGGCTGAGGAGCAGGGTCTGTCCTGTCCCAGGGGGCTGAGCAGGACCTGTCCTGTGTCATGAGGCTGAGGAGCAGGGTCTGTCCTGTCCCAGGGGGCTGAGGAGCAGGGTCTGTCCTGTGTCATGAGGCTGAGGAGCAGGGTCTGTCCTGTCCCAGGGGGCTGAGGAGCAGGGTCTGTCCTGTCCCAGGGGGCTGAGGAGCAGGGTCTGTCCTCCACACAGAAGCCAGCAGGGTTTTCGTGCTCATCAGCCTCCCTGTGTCAATGCTGCTGCTCAAGTGAGGTGAGATCACCAGGGACACTGATGTTATCAGCTCCCTCTTCAGCCATTTAACAATAAAAGTCATGTTTGGATAAACCACAGCTCTGTCTTCCTCTGCAGGCTCAGCTCAAGATTTCCTGGCTGATATGATCAAGTGCAGCTTCAGAGCAAACTCTTCTTCTGGTGGGACTTCTTTTCAGCAGATATTTGGATGTGCTTCAGGAGCCTTTCAAGGGGTGCTTAAATTATCAGAAGATAAAACAAAGATACACACACACACACCCAAAAAAGGATTATGTGCTTGTCCTGAAAGCAAAACAATTTATTGTCCAAAACAACAGGAAATTCTCCATGCACTCCTTGTTGGGCCCTTCCAGCTCAGGATATTCTGTGATTCTCTGATCTGTCCCCATCCTTAAGGAATCCCGCAAAGGCAGGCTGGCAGCAGTGCTCACTACAGGGCAGAGGGAATATTTAGTGTGTCTGTTGTGCTTTCCACATTTAAAAGCTTTTAGAGGGAGTGGTCTCCAAACCGTGGGACTTTGGAAGCAGTCACGGCATTCCTTCCATGTTTTCCACCCTTTGAGCAGAAGCAGGGTGCTGAGAGACAAGCCCTTATCTTGGAACGTGGATTTTCCAAGTTGGCTGAGAATTTCCAAATTCCCAGCCCATCCTGGACCACTGATGAGCAGCCACAGTTCCTCCCAAGGATCCTCATTCCCTGGCCAGGCTCTGGTCTGGGATACAGCTGCAGGATGGCAGGAGAGGTGGCTGCAGCAGGGAGGAGGCAGGACAGGAGATGCTGCCAGCCAGGAGCAGGGCCACGGGAAGGACAGATCTGCCTGGACACATTCCAGCAGGATGTGGAGCAGGACAGGACCTGGTGAGCTGGCTGGTGTCCCCTGGTGCCTGGAGCTGGGTGGGGACAGGCAGGCTGGCAGGGCTGGGGACAGTGAGAACCAGTCCCTCCATCCCAGCAGGTGGCTCAGCCTGGCAGAGATGCTTTCCCTGCGGGGCAGGTTCATCTCCCTGCCCTGGAGCTCCCGCCCCTGCCGCAGGGCCCTGGGCCCGGGAATGTTTGTCCGGAGCTGCTGCCCAGGGTGTCTGGAACAGGCTCCTCCAGACCTCAGCCCGCCCCCGGGGACATCCAGGGTGATGCAATCCGTCCTGGTGCCCTGCATGTGTTCTGTGTGCCCTTGGCATCGCCCGAGGGGATGGAGAAGGATCCTGCAGCTGCCTGGTGTGTCCATCACTGGCAGTGTCCCCTCCCCAGCGTGTCCCCAACCCAGTGTGTCCCCAACCCAGTGTGTCCCCTCCCCAGTGTGTCACCTCCCCAGTGTGTCCCCTCCCCAGTGCATCCCCAACCCAGTGTGTCCCCTCCCCAGTGTGTCCCCTCCCCAGTGTGTCACCTCCCAAACCAGCTCCCCGAGCCCACACAGTGCCCCTGCTGCCTGTCAGTGTGAGGCAGGTGCTGGGGACCAAGCAGGGGCAATCTGGGGACAGACAGACAGATGTTGGTGCAGGGGTGGGATGGGAAGCAATTGATGCCATAGTGGCAGGGTTGGAGGTGGCTGAGGAGCTGAGCTGGGGACAGGAGGGTGCAGGTGCAGGATGGAGCTGGGATGTGGGATTAGGGGTGCTGGCTGAGCAGGGTGGGGTTCCTTACAACTCTTCCACCTGGTACTTCCATTGCTAAAAATACAAATGGCCCAGGAAAGTACCCCCAGCCCCCAAGCTGTTGTTTGCAGAGTGGCCAGGATGGGATGTTCGTGCCCAACATGGGCAGGAGTTGGGTCTCAAGGACACCACGGGCTTCATCCTCCTGGATGGGGACTGGGATGGAGCTGGGAAGATCAATCCAAACCAGCTCCTCACAGAACCCCTTCTCTCTGTATTTTCATTCCCACAGACGTGCTCCACCTCCAGCCTGTGCTGGCACTGCACCCACAGCTCTGCTCTCCTGCCCCAATCCCAAACCAGGTCCGTGCAGGATCCTCACTGCTCCTGACTCCCAGGCTGTGGTCGAAGTCAAAGCTGGAAGAGCAGCAACCACCATGGACCATCCCACAGCGATCCCTTCCCAGTGCTTTTCCTGCTTCTCCCAAAAAGCAGGAGCCCCCAGGGTTCCTTGGGGCCGTGGAGGGAGCAGGAGTGGCACGTCCCCTTGGGGACATTGCTGTTCTTTGTCCATTGTTCCCTCTTGGCTCAGTGGAGCCGCCGTGGAGACGGGGAGCGATAAGTGGGGAGAGGGCAGCGCTCGGTTCCTGCTCCCCGACAGGTTATTTCCCGACCTCTCCTTAGGTAAACTCAGCCCTTCACCTCCCCCAGAGTTTGCTTTGCTCTCCCTCACCCCTCCAGCACGGCGTGGGGCCCAGGAGGGCAGCCTGGCTCTATTAATAGCCCCTGGAATTGCCAAATCCCTGCCGTGTGTTGAAAGAGTGGCTGCGAGCCCGTGATTCAGCTCCGTGGTAACGCACGGGACGGTTCCCCAGCATGGCTGGGGTGGGAAAGCTCCCAGCTCTGCTCCAGCCCTGCAGGGCAAGCTGGGCTCTGCACTGGGGAGGGGAGATGCCCCTCAGCTGGGATTTCTTGGCTTGCTGGCGACACACATGGTCTTTATTGCTAAACTCGATGGTGTTCTCTGCATTGGCCCCTGCCCGAGCTCGCTCTGCACAGGGAGTACAATCCAGGGATCCACAAAGAGTGAAATCCAGGAGCCTCAGAGAGGGCAAAGCCATGGGATCACGGAATGCTGGAACCATTTCAGTTGTAAAAAACCTCTAAGATCATCGAGTCCATTCCCCCAGCACTGCAAAGTCCCACCAGTTCATGTCCCCACGTGCATCCACAGAGTTTTTAAATCCCTCTGGGGATGGTGGCTCCACCACTGCCATGGGCAGCTCTGCCAGTGCTTGGCAACCCTTTCCACAAAGAAATTTTTCCCAATATCCAGTCTAAACCTCTGCTGGAGTGACTTGAGGCTGTTTTTTCCTGTCCCCAGGGCTGAAGAAGGCTCTTGGGGTTGCAATCCACAGCAAGGCTATCCCAGCCTTGCTCCATGAGCAGTCCTGCCTGGAGGAGAGGGGAGAGCATCTCCTCAGGCTCCTGCTGAGTTTGAAGTCTTGGACCCTCCTTAAGCTGGGCTTGTGAGTGACTCACACTGGGGGTGGGAGCTTTGCAGGGCTGAGGTGACTCCCTGTGGATGCTGGACCTGCTGTGGGGACATGGGAGAAGTGACCTGGGGAGAGGTGGGATCCTGGATATGGAAGCACCAAGGATGCTGCAGCTGGGGGAGTTCAGCTTAGCACGGCAGGGAGCCCCAGCTGTGAGCAGGGCCAGGCACCAACACCAAGGCAAATATTTGGAAAGGCATTTGCTGCCCAAAAATAGCTGGAAAAGCTTTCAGGAGCAAAGTTGGAGCTGTGTCTGTGGGCAGCAGCCAGAGTCCCCCAGCCTAGGGCAGCTCCCAGACACAGGGGACAGAGATGGGAAAGGGGAATGACCAACATCTGTCCATTAATGACCCTTTCTATGGCAGGGGGGGATCTGTGGGGCTTCTTTTGGGGACATCCCATCCCATGGACCTGGAAGCTGAATAGGGGAAAAGTAGCATCATCCTCCTTGTCCATACAGGGGTGCTGAAATGTGGGTACCAGCATCCAGATAATCTCATTTGCTTCCAGGAATCAGCACCTTTGGATTCAAAGGGGCTGTGTGCTTTTGGAGGGCACAAGGTGACAGAGGGATGGAGCAGATTCCCCACTCCAGGCTGGAAAACACCAGCTCAGAAACACCCACCCACTCTTGGACAGCCAGCTCAGAAACCTCAGCCCGCTCCCACTGAGCCAGGGCTGGGTGTAAATCCAAGCAGGCAGCAGGGACAGGCACCAGGAACATCTGGGTGGGATTCCCTGCCAGGTGAATGTGTCCAGAGTCAAATCCTGCCTCTTCCTGAGCCATCCCTGGGGTCCTGCATTTCCCTCCTGCTGAATCCCACTGTCTCTCCCCAAATCCCTGCACACTCCCCAGGAAGGGCACAGCCCCCAAAAGGACACAGGGTGGGTGACAACACCCAGCTCCAGGTGTTGGCAGTGAGCTAAGAGGACAATCAGGGTGGGAGCAACCAGTTTGAGTCACCTGGCTGCTGTCCCCTCCTGGGTCCCCACCCTGGTGACACTCATCCTTCCTCCTCCTTTCAAGAAGAACATGATAAATACAAGCTGGCAACTCTGGCACGCCATCCTCAGGGACTCTGGCTCCTGGGGGACACCAGCTGAGGACCCCAGAGGGACAAATCCCAGAAGCTCCAGGTCTCTTGGCTCTCCTGCAGCCCCTTGCTCTTCCCCTCAGCTGGGAGGAGGAGCACTGAGGCTCCAGGGGCTCCAGGGGCAGCAGGATCCTGTTTCATTCCTTCTCCTGCTCTGAGGCCAGGCTGAGCTCCTCACGGAGCCCTCCCTACCAGGGATGCACTCAAAGGGCTTTTGGAGCTTAATGAAGTGCTGGCTTAATTATAGGGCTGGCTGTGACATCCCTGTGTCCCACCTGGCAGTGCTCCATGTTCCCACTCATCCCCATCCCTGGGGCAGCAGCAAAACCCAAAATCCATAAATAAAAAACCCAAACCCCACCTGTCTGTTTGTCCTCGCTCCATGATTTCCAGTTGGAGACAGGAGTTGGGAATGTCTGTGGCTTCCAGCTCGGACATGATGCTGCAGCCGTGGGTTGTTGGGTGTTGGAGCAGGGTGGGAGATTGGTCCCAAAAGGTTTGGAGGTGCCAACACCAATGCTGGGAATGGGTCAGCTCCTGTGTGGCACCATCCCCATCCCCAAGGACAGCAGGGTGTCTGCAGCAGAGACCCCCAGGGTGAGGTGGCATCCAGCCTGCCCTCTCCCTGTCCATCCAGAGGGACACCCAGCCCTTTCTCCCAGTCTGGAATTGCTGTGTGCAGCTTTCTGCCCCGGGGACAGATGTGTCCCTCACTCCAGCAGGACTGGGACACCCAGCAGGGACTGTCCCCGCTGCTGGGAGTGGCAGTCAGGGATCTCTCCCTGGGGACAGAGCAGCTCAGGAGAAAGCCATGGAGAGTGAAACGGGAGGGTGGGAATGTGATTCAGGCTGTGTCAGCCCAGGGCAGCACTGCCCTGGCCAGAGGAAATCCCTCCTGAATCACGGCCTGGGCAGTCCTGCGGCTTTTTGGGGCCGCGGTGACCCAGCGATGCCACCAAGCAGAGAGGGAGAGGGGACACTGCCAGCTGCCAGCGTCACTCCTGCTTGGCAGCCTGGCCATGAGGATGCAGGGAGGCAGTGAGATTCCAGGGATGACACACAGGTCACCAAAGTGCTGCCTGGGCTGAGGAAGAGGCAGAGCTGGAATTTTCCCCAGCAGGGATTTCTCTCTTCCTTTCTCTCAGCCAGCAGCACAGCTTTAAGGAGTCTGCTCCAGCTGGGACAGGTCTCACATATTTTACTTTATCTGACTTTACTCTGCAGTCTGATTCCCAGGGAAAGGCTTCCCAGCCCAGCCCAGCCTGGCTCCTGATGGCAGAGCTTCAACTATTCCTCATGTCCTGCCGTGTCAGAGGGACCAGCTGGCTGCAATTCCCAGCTTTTCCCCCTCAGAGGACATCCCCTGGATCCCTTGGCCCCACAAGGTGTGTTCCTCACCCATGGATAAATCCCTGGATAGCCCCCAAGTGCCTTGGGGGTGGGGGTCCCTTCAGGAAGGGGCTGGGTTGGCTTTTGGGAATCACCAGCTGAAGGTTGTTCTGTCTTCCCTTGTCCTTGGACTTGTTCCCTAAACCCCAGCTCATGTCTGCTGCTGGAGACGAGCTACAAAGAGACTTCCAGCGTGAGCCAGCAGGGCCAGCCCTACACATTCCTGTCCCCCAGCAGCTCCCCAAGCAGATCTGTCTTTAGGATGTGAGTTAAGGCCATTTAATACAAGCCTCCTGTTGTCCATTTCCTTTGGGCGTCCTCAGCTTTCCATGATTTTTTTTTTTCTTGAGCAACATCCCTCTGAGATCCTGGGGATGGTTGGGAGCTGAGTCATCAGATGAAGGACTGTGTGACTCTGCTCTGCTGTCTCCCACTCCGTGCATCTTCCCTGATCCACCACAGTCCAAACTCCTCTGTGCTCCCACCCTCCATTGCAGGAAAACGAGTGGTGCTGGGCACATCCCTGGTATCCAGGGCTGGAGCCAGGCTGGGAGAGCTGGCTCCCGGCCCCTGCCCCCTCACCGTGACCTCTCCTGCCCTGCCCTGCTCTCACACCAGGCTCTGTGGATTTTCCAGCTGTTGCTCTGCCTTGGGAATGTCCCACAAACTGGATTTTCAGCCAGCTCCTTGTCCCCTTCCACCCTGGCTGTCAGTCCCTGGAATGTGGCTCCCTGTGGGGACACCCAGCTCCCCTCAGCTGCTGCCACCCCCTACAGACCCCCTCAGAGGGACAGCGACCTCCAAGCAGGACAAGGACCCTCCCAGAGGGGTTCAGACCCTCTGTGAGGATGAGAACCCCACAGTGGCTCCCTACAAGGACAGGGATCACACACAGGAGAGCAGGGACCCTCCTGTTAGGGTTTAGGGTCCAGCACAAGGATCTCACAGTGACCCCCCCAAGACGGGGTCTGTCCTGCAAGGATGGGGACCCCAAAAGTGTCCCCTGTTAGTTATGGCCCTGTGGACTGCCAGCAGCTTTCCACTCTCAGGAAGGAGCCAGCAAATCCAAGCAGGGGTGAAAGGGCAGTTAAATAGGATTTTAAAAATGCCCTGGGCACTGCTGTGTGAAGGAAAGTCTGAGAGAAAACATGCCCTCAAGAAGAAATCCTCCCTGGCTTAGCACTTCCTTCTAAAAACACACAATGACTTCAGAAAAATGTGAGAAAACACATTCTCCCTCCCTGGAGGAGAGAGAAAAAACAGAGAAAAGCAGCAATGTGATGGTGTTCGGTGGCTGAACCTCAGTCCTTGTCCTGCCAGGGGTGGCAATGTGCTCCAGGGGCTTTGGGGGGGCAGGCTGGAGGTGTGGGGGCACTGGCAGCAGATATCCCTGGGAGCACCTCTGCAATGCCCAGGCAGAGCTGGCACCCCTCAAAAAGCTGCCAGGTGCTCAAAATTTGCTCCAATGCTCCTGAACAGAAGGATGTGCCACCTCTCGAAGGAGATTATTGAGTATAACCCTTGTAAATCCTGGTTTCTTCCAACAACATTCATCCCAGCCATGAACAATTTGGGGAACAGCTCTCATGAAGCTCTGAGAAGTGCTGGGCACCGTGGGAGCCCTGGCTGCTGGAAGCTGAGCCCAGTTTGTCCGTGCTGCAGTTGGAAGGGGCACCACGGCAGGAAAACGCCCAGGGAGGCAGAACTGGCCTGGATTGAGCAGAAACTCCAACAAGGAGGAAAGTGCTGAGCAAACCACTTGGGGAAGGGTCTCTCTGAGGGGGAAGGAGCTGCTTGAAGCAGCAGATGTCCTGCCCTGGGTGTGCTGGTGGTTGGTTTTGATCCCTGAACGCCCTCAGGCACGTCAGGGTTCTGTGCTTTGCTGTCCTGGGATGCTCCCAAAGCCCTCAGCAGCACCAAGCCTCCAGTTCCCAGAGCATCCTGCAGGGAATGCTGAGGTTCCCAGGGCTGATTGGCTGCTAAAATTGGGGAATGAAAAAGGTAGTGAATGGAGGGATGATGGCAAAATGCCACACACTGAAACCAGCCAGGCACAGCAATTCCAGTGCTCAGACACACCAGGACAGAGCCTGGAAGCTTTTCCCTTGTCCTCTTTCCCCTTTGTCCTTTGCCCTTTCCCCTTTTGTCTTCCCCTCCCCATTCCCTTCCCCTTTTCCTTGTCCTCTGTCCCCTGTGCCCTGTCCCCTGCCCCCTCTTCCTTTCTCTTTTCTCTTGCCCCTTTTCCCCTTTCTCTTCCATTCCCCTGACCTCCTTCCCCTTTTCTTTGTTCCCTGTCCCTTGTTCCCTTTCCACCTTCTCTTGCTCCATTTCCCCTTCCCCATTTCTCTTCACCCTTTTCCTTCCCCATTTCTCTTCACCCTTCCCGTGTCCCTGTTCCCTTTTCCTCTCCCTTTTCACCCTTCCCTTGTCCCTGTTCCCTTTTCCTCTCCCTTTTCACCTTTCCCTTGTCCCTGTCTCCTTTTCCTTTCCCTTTTCACCCTTCCCTTGTCCCTGTCCCCTTTTCCTTTCCCTTTTCACTTTTCCCTTGTCCCTGTCCCCTTTTCCTTTCCCTTTTCTCCTTCCTCTCCCCCATCCCCACCCCCTTTCCCTTGTTTCCCATCCCTTATCCCCCTTCCCTTTTCTCCTGCCCCCTTTCCCTGTGTCCCCCCTCTTTGCAGAGCTGTAAATAGGGATGGTTTGTAAACAAGGAGGATTTCAGAGGCTCCTTGTCCCCTCAAGGCCATTGTCCCTGGAAGGAGGGATTCCAGGAACAGCCCCAGGGGGCCCCGGCTGCCCGGGACGAGGATGAGGATGACCCTGGGAGGAAGCAGGAGCACTCCAAGCTTTCCAAAACTGCTGCCTGACGCGATCATTCCAAGATGATGAGCAGCTTCCTCCAGCAGCCCCAGGGAGCTCTGGCAGAGCCCCTCAGCAGGGCAGGGGCTGTTCCTGCCTTCCCCAGCCCTGATTTGCTGGCAGGGCTCATCCTGATGGATCTGTGGCTCAATCCAAGCTCTGCAGGGCCCTCAGAGAGACCTCCCAGCTCAATTCCCAGCCCCAGTTGCATGGAAAAGGTCTGGAGCAGAGGAAGCAGCAGCTGCTCATGACAAATAAATGTTGTCTCATGTACACATCCCCTCCCCATGACAAACCCCACTGCTCTGCGGGGCCAGAGCTCTGGTAGCACGAATGTCCAGGGATAAACAGGCTCCAAACCTCCTGGAGCAGCTTCTTGTAAACAGAGACGTTTTCTTTTTAACTCTGTTCAAAACTCTGTCTGCTTTGATGTTTCACATCTGGGCTGGCCCTCACCATTTCCTCCTGCCCCCACAGGAGCAGATGGACAAAGCCTTTGTCCCTGCTGTGGTGTTTGGGGCAGGGGGATCCCAAAAAATGGTGGATTCATCCATCCCAGTTCTGCCAACCACTGCTGTGCTGCTTGTCCAGCACCTTCCAGGTGCAGAGGGAGGAGGGTGGTGCTGGAATGGGTCTGGGGAGGGTGATTTGCTCATGGAGCTCTGGGGGGTTCTCCCAGCCCCATTTCCAGCACCACGGAGGGGAAACTGAGGCAGAACACCCATAGAATCCCAGAATGGTTTGGGGTGGGAGGAATCTTAAAGCTCATCTCATTCCAACCCCTGCCATGGGCAGGGACCCCTTCCACCATCCCAGGCTGCTCCAACCTGGCCTTGGACACTTGCTGGGATGGGACGTGCCAGACCTGAGGGCTGGGATTTTGACTATTGCAGGAGCTCACTCACAGCCCAGCCGCTCAGAAAAGCAAGATTTCCAGGTGGTTTTTCAGAGGGTTTTTTTTAATTCAGCCACAAAATGGCACCTTCTGCATCTGGGGCAGCCCAGCGGGAGCCACAACGAAACCACAGCCCCAGCCCTGGCACATAAAACCCTACAAAGATTTATGGCCTGACTTGCTTGGCAACCCCAGCACCTTTGCTCTCCTCCTCACATGAGCTCAGCTCACGAGGAGGCTGATGGGGTTCTGAATTTTCCTAATAATATGTTTTTTTGGGAGAGGTCACAGGATGGTGAGAGATCCACCCCACCCCACGATGCCCCGAAGCTTTTATGGCCCCTATAAAATCCAGATGCTCCACGAGAGTTTGACACTGTTTAGTCTCTTGGTTTGGAAGATGTAGGTCGCTTTGGGAGCAGCAGATGGGCTGCATTCCCCTGCGGATTTGATGGACGTGGATGTTTGCACACTGCAGGGAAATCCAGTTTAAAAAAAAGCAGCCTGGCATGGGAAAGGCTGGCGACATCCAGGAGTGTCCCCAGCACACTGCCCGCCCCAGGCTGCCAAAAGGGACACGAGCTGCCCCTTCCAGAGCTCTGGAAAAGCCCCTGGGCACCGGGGAGGTGTGATCCCACCCTCCCTGCCGGGTGCATGGGGAGGGAGGATGTAAATTCCCTCACACCTCTGGAGGCTCCTCAGGGACAGGACTTTCTCCGGGGGCGAGTGCACAAACCAGCCCCTCCCTGCCCCACTCACAGCCGCTGTATTTTTAGCTCCACGTCCCAGTCAGCCTTGGAAAACTTTCCCTTCTTTTTGTTTTTGGTGGCTTGTGGATCAGCTGGGAGCTCTGGCTGGATTTTTCCCAGTCCCTCTGGTTGGTTTTGTGCTTGGATGTGTTCCAGCTGGAGGGGGGACTCTGGGGGCTCTGATCCATCCAGGCCTTTGCCCGTGAGTGTATTTGGGATAAAGGATGGAGCAGGGAATAGCAGGGATACAGGATTCAGGGGTACAGAGAAACAGGAATTCATGGATACAGGGATTCAGGAATACAGGAATTCATGGATACAGAGATTCAGGAATTCAAGGATTCAGAAATACAGGGGTACAGGGATTCAGGAATTCAGGGATACAGGGATTCAGGAATTCAGGAATTCAGGAATTCAGGGATACAGAGATTCAGGGGTATGGGGATTCAGGAATTCAGGGATACAAGGATTCAGGGGTACAGGGATTCAGGAATTCAGGGATACAGAGATTCACAGATAGAGGGATTCTGGAATTCAAGGATTCAGAAATACAGGGGTACAGGGATTCAGGAATTCAGGAATTCAGGGATACCGAGATTCAGGGGTACAGGGATTCAGGAATTCAGGGATACAAGGGCCCAAGGATTCAGGGATTCAGTGATAGAGGGATTTAGGGATACAAGGATAGAGGGATTCAGGAATTCAGGGATAACAGAATTTAGGGATTCAGGGACACAGGAATTCAGGGATTTGGGAATTCAGGGATTCAGGGATATAGGAATTCAGGAATTCAGAAATTCAGGGATACAGGGATTCAGAGATTCAGGAATTCAGGGACACAGGGGTCCAGGAATTCAGGGATTCAGGAATACAAGGGTTCAGGAAAATAGGGATTCAGGGATACAAGGATTCAGGGATTCAGAGCTACAGGGGTACAGGAATTCAGGAATTCAGAAATTCAGGGATTCAGGGGTTCAGGAATTCAGGGATTCAGGGACACAGGGGTCCAGGAATTCAGGGATATAGAGATACAATGACTCAGGGATACAGGGATTTGGGGATACAGGGATACAGGAATTCAGGGATTCAGGAATACAAGGATTCAGGGAAATATGGATTCAGGAATTCAGGGATTCAGAGCTACAGGGGCACAGGGATTCAGGAATTCAGGAATTCATGGATACAGGGACTCAGGGATACAGGGATTTGGGGATACAGGGATACAGGAATTCAGGGATTCGGGAATACAAGGATTCAGGGAAATAGGGATTCAGGAATTCAGGGATACAGGGGAACAAGGATCTGGGGAGTCAGGAATTCAGGAATTCATGGATACAGGGACTCAGGGATACAGGGATTCAGGAATTCAGGAATACAGGGGACCAGGGATACAGGGGTGCAGGGATACAGGGATTCAGGAATTCAGGGATACAGGGGAACAAGGATCTGGGGAGTCAGGAATTCAGGAATTCATGGATACAGGGACTCAGGGATACAGGGATTCAGAGATTCAGGAATTCAGGTGTACAGGGATACAGGAATTCAGGGATTCAAGAATTCAGGGATTCAGGGATACAGGGACACAGGGATTCAGGAGTACAGGGATTCAGGAATTCAGGGATACACAGACACAGGAATACAGGGGTACAGAGATTTAGGGATTCAGGGATACACGAATTCGGGGATACAGGGATTTAGGGATTCAGGGATATATGGATTCAGGAATTCAGAGATTCAGAGCTACAGGGGTACTGGGATTCAGGAATTCAGATATTCAGGGATACAGGAATACAGGGATACAAGGTTTCAGGAATTCAGGGATACAGGGGAACAAGGATTCAGGAATTCAGGAATTCATGGATACAGGGATTCAGAGATTCAGGAATTTAGGGGTACAGGGATACAGGAATTCAGGGATTCAGGAATTCAGGGATTCAGGGATGCAGAGACACAGGGATTCAGGAGTACAGGGATACACAGACACAGGAATACAGGGGTACAGAGATTTAGGGATACAGGAATTCAGGGATACAGGGATTTAGGGATTCAGGGATGCAGGGTCCAGCCCCACCCCAAGATCCTCCAGCTCACCCTCCCAGCACACTCAGCTCCACCTGTGAGGAAAAATGAGCAGCAGGAGAGCTGCAGCTCCATGGAATCGTGGAATATTTCGGGTGGAAGAGACCTGAAAGCCCATCTCGTTCCAGGTCCTGCCACGGGCAGGGACGCCCTGCACTAAACCAGGATGTTCACGCTGCTGTTTTCGTGTCAGAGGAAGAGAAAAACAGAGTTCCATGAGAAAACGTCTGGGCACAGCCCTCCTGAGTGAGGAGGTCACACCCAGAGCTGAAATAAATCTGCCAGGCCTGAGAAAGGGACACTTTATGGCAATCTGGGGAAAAGATGTGAGACCTTCACCCCGCTGCAGTGCTGAACCCAAGAGCCAGAATGAAAATTGTTGTTGTTGTTGTTCACACATTGCAAAAAAAAAGCTTGGAAATTCAAGGCTCTGCTGGGAGAGCTGGGAGTGCTCACTTGGAGAAGATTCCAGGGAGCCTTTAGAGCCCTCCCAGGGCCTGAAGGGGCTCCAGGAGAGCTGCAGAGGGACTGGGGACAAGGCATGGAGGGACAGGACACAGGGAATGGCTCCCACTGCCAGAGGGCAGGGATGGATGGGATACTGGGGAGGAATTCCTGGCTGTGAGGGTGGTGGGGCTGATGCAGGGATCCCAGCCCATGGGCTCCACTGCAGGATTCCCAAATAAAACTGATGTGGCACAAGGAATTTATGCCCACACAAAAGTTTGTTCTGGGTCTCTCAGGTGTGTTTGGTCTCACTTTAGGTGATTCTGCCCAGCCCTGCTGCTTCCAAGCTCTCAGAACCCCTCACAATGACAGGGAAAAGCCACAAATTACTCATTTTGGGTCTCAGTGTTGGGAACCAGGCTCTGATTTTAAGCCTTTGAAGTTTGGGATGCCACAAACAATCCCTGGAAAAGGCTGATCCCTCTTTCAGAATGGAATAATTCTGCTGTGGGGTGACCTGAAGGACTCAGGGGAAAGGTTTCACAGGAATATGTGGGGATGCAGAGGAGCAAAACCAGCTGCAAAAGCAGAAGGCAGCAGTGGTAAAGCCAAATGTGACATTTTCCTGTGTCATGGGAAGCCCTGGAACCACTGCAGAGCCAGATGGGAAGCCCAGCCATGCCATGTCCCCGTAAGTCACTTCCTTGGCTGATTAATTTAATCCAATTTAGCATGGATCACACCCTCTGGAGCTCAGGGAGGGTTCATGTGCCTGGAAAGGCAGCTCTGCTTTGCTTCCAGCATCCCAAAGGTCTGGAGCAGAAATTCCACAAGTGCTCTGCAGGCAATCTTCAAGGTCCCTTCCATCCCAAACCACTCCATGATTCCATGGCAGATTTTGGGCAAGGTCCCCACTCCCTGCACCCCCAGGCACTGTGGAAAGTCTCACCATTTTTAGGAAGCCTGAGGGACAGCTCTGTTGTCTCCAAGGAACAGCTCCTCCCTCCCTCCTGCCCCGCAGCAGATTCCCAGATGGAAATGCAGGATTAAAGACCTGCCTGGAGCTTCCCTGCGCCAGCAGGTTTCCGGTGTGGGAATAAAAAAGTCATTAAGGCTGGCACAGACAATGAAATGAAACTTTGTCATCGTGGATTTGAGCTGAGCAGATGCTGAGGGAGCTGATGAGAGGCAAATTAATTTGCTTTTTCCGAGGGCTCCTGCGTGACGTTAATAAAAGCAGCATTTTGTGCAGGCTCACGGCTCAGGATGCAGAGATTCCCAGTCCCCACAGAGCCCTGCTGAGGGCCCTTTTCTCCTCTGGAAGCAGTGAAAGGAGGAGTTTTTTTATTCCAGAGCCTGGGTGTAATCCCTGGCCAGCACAAAGATGTGTCCTGGCAAAGGGACTCTGCTTAAGGGGTTCCTCTCCTTGCAATCTCCCTTTTATTTCGGCACTGAATTTGATCCAAATCATTTCCCTGAGCCTGCCTGCCAGGATTGCTGCCCTGCTGGTGGGGACAGTGCCCCTCCTGCAGCAAAAAGCCAATCCCAGGGGATGGATGCTGGGAGGTTCTCTCCCAGCCCTGCATTTCCTGATGAGGAGCCACAAACCTCCCAAAAAAACCCAGCAGCCGCTAATTAGTGGTCAGCAGAGGAGCTGGGGGCTGGCAGGAGAGAATCCTTGGATTCTGGGAGAATCCTGCCTTTGGACTGTGCCACGGGTCCTGCTGGGCTCCCCTCCCACCCTGCCACATTCCCTGGCGCGCTGGTCCCTGCAGGATGAAACCTCCTTGCCATTTCCAACACTTTTCCCATTTTTAAAAAATGGTTTTTCTATCTTTTGCACTCCAGGCAGCCATTCCCTCTGGATTAGAGGAGAATTAGGCAACTGGTCCTGAAATTCCTGCGTGAGCAACCAGGTCATGACCATCCAGATAAATAAAGCTCAAGGACCCAAGGCTCTTCCTAAAGTTTTTGGCTCCTTTTCCAGCTGAGCACACCCTGAGACATGATGGGAGCCCCAAAACTGAACCCACAACGTGCTTTTCCTCCTGCTGTGGGCACGGCTGAGGGAATAATTTGGGAAGGGACCACTGTGCCCTCCCAGCGCTGGGTGGGATGGTGCCAAATTTGGGTTCCCAAGGTTGGCACCAGGATTCATGGCGTTCCATGGGTGTGGGGAGCACCCCAGCTTCACCCCCATGGGCAGGCACAGCTGGAAACCCCATCCCTAAAATTCCACACCCCCTCCAAAGCCCCCCCCAGCCATTTGGTGCTGCCAAAAACTCATCTGAGCAAGAGCAGCCCCTGGCTGGCATCTGCCCACACGCCTTTGGGAGGCCAGGAGACTTCCTGTGGACGTTGGCTGCCTGACAGAAGTGACCTCAATTCTGCCTTTTTTTAGGGTGGGTATTTTGGGGGTGGTGTTTTGATAACAGGTGGGAGCTGTGCCTGCCTCTCCCTGCCTGTGGGATGGGCAGGTTTTAGGGAAGAGCTCAGAGATGGTGGGGGGGAACTCTGTAGCTCTGGTAAAAAATGTCATTGTGGATGTGTAAAATACATTTTAGTGCCACTTTTTAGGAAATTGGAGGCAGCCACTTCCCCTCTCCTGCTGCCCTCTCCCCCCATTCCCGTGGTTTCATCCCACATCCAACACATTTCCTCCAGGAGCCAGATCTACCCTGAGGAGCATCACAAGCACAAACCCACGCATGATTCAGCAGGCTCCTCTGAGAGACATTTATTATTTAAATAATAACTATTTTATTTTTTATTTTTTTTAAACATCACCTCGACTCACAAACCACGGAAAAGCCCCAGACCTCGGCACCTTTGGGCTCCCTGAGCCTTATTATTTAAATAATAACTCTTTTTATTTATTTATTTTTAACATCACCTCGACTCACAAACCACGGAAAAGCCCCAGACCTCGTCACCTTTGGGCTCCCTGAGCAGAGCTGCAGCTCCCAAATGAGACTCCACACTGGGAATTGCACAAATGCCACTGGCTGTGCTGGATGCTGCTCAAATGGGAGCCACAAGGAAATTCCTAATGGCAGTGGTGGCCTTGGGATGTGGAGCTGGGTGCTCCTCATCCCAGTGGGAACGATCCCGGAGTCCCAAAGAGCAAGAGGAATCCCAGAAAACAAAATAGTGGTGCTGAAGGGGGCTGCCCAACGGGGCTGGATTGATGAGCTGGGTGGTTTTGCAGTTGTTTTTTTGCTTTTATTGATTTTTTTTTTGAGGTTTTATTTTAAATAAATATTCGTCCCAATCAAGGACAAACCCAAACCCCACCAGCAGCACCACCCTGGATGTGGGTGAAGCTCACGGCTGTGACCATTCCCTGGTCAGGCTCTTTATTCCCTTTGTTGGCTCTTGCAAAAATCACGGGACAAAGGGAATTTCCAAATGGGTGCTGAGGAGGGGCTGCTCTGCTCCAGCACAGCGCCAGGGAAATGCCAAAATTTGGCTTTTTTAGTACTTTGGTGCCCCTCAGGGACCCACCAGTGCCTAAAATCTCAGGGGTGTAGCACGGACAGACAGACAAACAGATATGAGCCCTGAAAAGTGCATCTCTTTAGGCAACCAGCCTAAAATAAGCGGGAATTTTTGAGGATACACTTCTCCCTTCCTCTCCTTCCCAATCCTCATGGATCTGGGGGTCCAGATGGGTGTTTGCAGCCACCCAGCCCCATCTCCAGGAGCTGGAGCTCTGCCTGCATCCCCAAAACCCCACGGAGAGCTTGCTGGGAAGCACACCAGCAGGAACCTCTGCTTCCCAACACCCCGCAGCCGTGGGGCTCCAACAAAACCCCCCAAGCCTCCCCAGCAGGGCTGAGCCCTCCTCCAGCCCTAAGGGCGCCAGCAGCACCCAGGGACTCGCCAGCCCTTCCAACCTGGTCCCACTAAAGGGGGACTGCACTTTTGTCCCTGTGAGAGGCCGCAGTGACTTCCCAGGTGACACCTGAGCCACCCCCAGTGTGCCCAGGCTGCAGAGCCACATCCTGGTGAGCCCTAAGGCAGAGCTTCACAGAATCACAGAATCACCAAGTTGGGAGAGACCCTCAGGATCACGGAGTCCAGCCCAGCCCCAGCAGCTCAACCCAGCCCTGGCCCCCAGTGCCACATCCAGGCTTTGTTAAACACCCCCAGGGATGGGGACTGCACCACCTCCCCGGGCAGCCATTCCAGAGCTTTATCACCTTTCTGGAAAAACCTTTTCCTGATACCCAGCCTGTATTCCCTTGGCCCAGCTGCAGGCTGTGTGCTCTGGGTGTGTCAGTGCCTGGAGACAGAGCCCAGCCCAGCTGAGCCCAGCACCTTCCAGGAGCTGGGCAGGGTGAGGAGGGCACCCCTGAGTCTCCTTTCCTCCAGGGGAGCACCCCCAGCTCCCTCAGCTGTTCCTCTCAGGATTTGTGCTCCTCACCACCCTCATTTCCTCCTCTGGGTGCTCTCCAACATCCCAACATCCTCCCCAAAGCGAGGGGCCCAGAACTGCCCGTCGGGAGGCAGGATGCCCCGGGCCCTTGCCGCGGCAGCAGGCGCGGCGGGGGCCGTGGGGCCGAGCTGGCAGCAGAGCACGGAGCGCATGAGGCGCAGCACGGGCGGCCGCAGGATGGCGAAGACCCAGGGATCCACGATGGAGTTGATGGACAGGAAGCGCAGCGCCAGCAGGTCCCACTCGTGGTCGCCCTGCTCCTCGCGGAACTTGTTGACGTAGGCGCGGATCTGCGGAATCGGGGTTGGAAAGAGGATGGAAATTTGTCTCGTTACGCCCTCGGTTCTGATAGGTGGGGTTCAGGTGAGGCACGTCCACAGAATTCAGGGGATTCACAGAATGAGAGAATTCAGAGAAATCGCAGAATGACAGAATCAACAGAATCACAGGATGACAGAATCACAGAATTCACAGGAATCACAGAATGACAGAATCAACAGAATCACAGGATGACAGAATCACAGAATTCACAGAATGACAGAATCAACAGAATTCACAGGAATCACAGAATGACAGAATCACAGAATTCACAGAATTCACAGAATGACAGAATCACAGAATTCACAGAATTCACAGGAATCACAGAAAGAATGACAGAATTCACAAAATCACAGGATGACAGAATTCACAGAATGAATGGAGTCACAGAATTCAGAGAATCACAGAATGACAGAATTCAGAGAATCACAGAATGACAGAATTCAGAGAATCACAGGATGACAGAATTCACAGAAATCACAGAATGACAGAATTCACAGAATTAATGGAATCACAGAATTCGCAGACTCACAGAACCACAGAATCACAGATTTCACACAATTCTCAGAATTCACAGAATGACAGAATTCACACAATTCACACATTTCACAAAATTCACACAATTCACACAATTCACAGAATCCCTGGGTTGGGAGAGAGCTTCAGGGTCACGGAGTCCAACCCAGCCCCAACAGCTCAACCCAACCCTGGCCCCCAGAGCCACATCCAGGCTTTGTTAAACACCCCCAGGGATGGTGGCTGCACCACCTCCCCGGGCAGCCATTCCACAACTTTATCACCTTTCTGTAAAAAACCTTTTCCTATTATCCAATCTATATTCCCCTTGGCACAGCTTCAGACTGTGTCCCCTGGTTCTGTCAGTGCTGCTTGGTGGAGGTGCACCCAGCCTGGTCTGGAACCCTTCCAGCCACAGCTTCTCTGGACAACCTGTATCAGGGCTTCACCACCCTCACAGTAAAGGATTTTTTCCTGATATCCCATCTAAACCTCCTCTCTGTCCTCTCTGAATCCGTTTCTCCCTGGTCCTGTCACTCCAGGCCCCTGTAAAGAGTCTCTCTCCGTGTTCCCTATAGCTCCTTTCAAGTACTGGAAGGTCATAATTAGGTGACCCCAAATCTTCCTCCTTTCCAGGGTGAGCAGTCCCAATTCTCCCAGCAGAGCTGCTCCATCCCTTTAATCAGCTTGGTGCCTCCTCGGGACTCACCCCACCATCTCCAGGTCCTTCCCGTGCTGGAGGGACCCCGGAGCTGGACACAGCACTGCAGTGGGGTCCCACAATCACCTCCCTCAGCCAGGGAGGAATCACAGGCAGAAACAACCCCGAGTCTGGGCCGCCAAAACCTGCCCCCCAGGCGGCTCTTTTGGGGCTGTCACAGCAAATTCGCTGACTCCACGGGTTTTAAATGAACTTTAAATGCCAGCCAGCCCCGTGCCGCGCTCGGCTCAGAGCCGCGATCACTTCAGAGCCTTCCTCTGCGGCTGCGGAGGAAGAGGCGTCTCTCACCTTGCGACCGCACGGCACAAGGACCGTGCGAGGCGATGGAGAGGATGAGCCTGCGGGACCCCGCGGCTCCCCCCTGCGCCTGCCGACTCATCCCGGCCAGGAAGGGTGACTCAGCACTCCTTACTCACCCGGGCCACCCCCTCGCTCCGGGCTGGGACACGCTGCCATGGGGCCGGGCGGCAGGAGCATCCCTGCCCTGCCCGCCATCCGCCGGGCACGGCGCAGCCACGCAGCTTTTCCAAAGCTCCGCTGTGTTTTGGGAAGGAATTCGTGACCCCGGCGGGGTTTGTGTGGCTGGGATCCTCCTGGGAGGAGCGGGGACAGGAGAGAAAGTGTCACCCGCAAGGAGAGCCCACATGGGAGGCGGGCGATGGGAAAAGGGAAGCTGGCTCTGGATCAGGCCATATCTGCCACCACAGGGCCCTGGGATCGCGGCCAGGGCTGCTTTCCCAGCCCCTCTGCCCCCAGCACACTCACAGGGCCCTGCCCACCGTCCCCTCCGGGGGTTCCGCTCCCTGCTGGCCACAGCAGCCAGCCCGGGGCTTTTTTGGGACACAGGAAGAGCTGTCCATCATCTGCGGGTTCATGGTCAGGAGCTGGAGTGTCTCTCAGGGCACTGAGGCTCCTGGGATGCTCACGAGCATCTGGACATTATTCCTTTGTCTGAAGCCCTGGCTCGGCCGTATCCTGTGGTTATTTCCTTTTCCCTCAGGAAAAGCAAGGGAGGATGAAGGGAAGATAGAGTCTGTTTAACAGCAAGAGTGTGAAATTAGCACTGGCTGTGCTTCCACACTTCTTCAGGGACCAAACTGACCCACACTGGGGCCTCACACACCCAGGCTCTGGAGCCACCGATGCTCCTGGTGGAAAAGCACTTGGATGGATGGATGGATGGAAAGTGGCCCTGGGGAGGAAACAGCCCAGACAGAGGCAGGCCACTCGCTCTCTCCACTTCTTCACTTGGCTGTTTTGATGCCGGATTTCTGCTGGATGCCTCGTGCATGGATGGGGCACGGGATGTGGGGATGTCCCTGGGGATGACACGTGCTGTGGCTGCCGTGCCAGATCTCTGTTCCCAGAAATCTCCCATCTCTGTGCCAGCGCCTCAGCACTGTTGCAGAGGAGAAGAAAACTCTGTCTGACAGCGAGGTGGGCACAGCCTCTCACATCTCCAGCTCCATCCGCAGAAATCTGGGATCACTCATCCTGCCCAGCATGGACATCCACCGCCTCCAGCCCAGGGCAGCTCCTTCATCCCCTCTCTAGAGGTGTAATTCATTGTTTTGCCATTCCTCACACCTCCACCATGAGTTCCTGGATCCTGGGAATCACAGTGATGCCGTGTGGTCCAGGGGACCCTGCCTGAGCCACAGGAGCCTCTGTGGGGTGGGAGGGCACCTCTGCTCCTGCCATTCTGTCCTCCTGGCACCCCATTCTCCTGTCAGACCATCCTCCTGCCACTCCATCCTCCTGTCACTTCATCTTCCTGCCACTCCATCCTCCTGCCACACTGTTCTCTTGTCAGACTATCCTTCTGCCATTCCATCCTCCTGCCAGACCATCCTCCTGCCACCCCATTCTCCTGTCACACCATTCTCCTGCCACTCCATTCTCCTGCCACACCATTCTCCTGCCACTCCATCTTCCTGCCACTTCATCTTCCTGCCACCCCATTCTCCTGTCAGACCATCCTTCTGCCACTCCTGATATCCCATTCTCTTGTCAGACTATCCTTCTGCCATTCCATCCTCCTGCCAGACCATCCTCCTGCCACCCCATTCTCCTGTCACACCATTCTCCTGCCACTCCATTCTCCTGCCACCCCATTCTCCTGCCACACCATTCTCCTGTCAGACCATCCTTCTGCCACTCCTGATAGCCCATCTAAACCTCCTTTAAACCTCCTGTCGCTCCTCTCTGCTGCCATCCCATCCTCCCACCACCTCATCCTCCCGCCACACCATTCTCCTGTCAGACCATCCTTCTGCCACTCCTGATAGCCCATCTAAACCTCCTTTAAACCTCCTGTCGCTCCTCTCTGCTGCCATCCCATCCTCCCACCACCTCATCCTCCCGCCACACCATTCTCCTGCCATTCCATGCTTCTGTAACCCCATTCCCCTGCCATTCCATGCTCCTGCCCCCCGTGATCCTGGCACCCCATCCTCCTCCTGGCCCTGGGGACACAGGGAGTGATCCCCCCACTCCCAGCTGATGTGCAAATTACCAAGCTCACGGCTGAGCTGGCCTCTCCCAAGCTTTCACCCCAGCCCTCGAGGTCTGCCCAGCACACTTGGGGGAATCTTTCCAAAGACCAAGAACAAATGTGTGCGCTGGGGAGAGAGAACAACCAGCGCCACTCACCGTGAAGGGCAGGGAGCAGATGACGAAGGTGATGGTCATGATGGAGAGCAGCAGGAGGTGGTCGATCTCCTCGGCCATGGAGAAGATGCGGCGGCCGCAGCCCGCGGCCGCTCGGGGCTGCTCGCTGCCGGCCAGCCGGCGGCTCCGCTGCCCGCGCCGGTGCATGCGGGCCAGGTTCACGATGACGCTCAGGTTGCACAGCAGCACGGCCACGATGAGGAAGAGCAGCAGCGTGGCGTAGAGCAGCGAGAAGGTGACGTCGAGCCCCGCCGCCTCCCCGGCGGCCCGCTGCGGGTCCCGGTGCATCTGGATGAAGCACCAGGTGCCGGGGCAGTACTGCACGTAGCGCCCGAAGCCCAGCAGCGGCAGCGAGCACAGCGCGGCCGAGAAGCTGTAGATGGCCGGCAGGGCCACCAGGCCGGTGCGGGGGCTCAGGAAGCGCTCGTAGAAGTAGGGTCGCCCCAGGGCCAGGCAGCGCTCCAGCGCCATGGTGAAGAGGATGAGCATGGTGGCGAGGCCGAAGAAGCTCATGGCGAAGCCGAAGTAGAGGCAGATGTGCCCTCCGCGGGCCAGGCTGGTCAGCGTGAGGTTGCGGTGGTAGGAAGCCAGCACCAAGGGGCTGACGGAGCAGGTGCCCAGCAGGTCGGTGAGCACCAGGGCCAGCACCAGGACGTGGAACAGCGCGGGCGGGCGCTGCCGGGCGCCGCGGCGGCCGCGCAGGAGCAGCCCCAGCGCCAGCAGGTTGCCCAGGAGCCCGGCCGAGAACATGAGGGCGCTGACCAGCGGGCGAGCCCCGGCCGGCAGCGCTGCCCCGTCGCTCCCGTACGCCCGGCCCGTCCCGTTCATCCCGCGCCGCACGCCCGACTGCGCCGCCGGCCCCCCCGGCACCGGCACCGGCACCGCCCGCCCCGACGGCACCGCCCCGCCCCGACGGCACCGCCCCGGGCCCGGCACCGCCCCGGGACCGCGATCGCTGCTGGCATGGACCCGGCGGAGGCGGGGAACGCCACGGAACGACCTGGCCCGACCGAGAGCCCCGGTAGCGGTGTGGGAGTCCGGACACGGCCAGTGATGGTGCGGGTCTGAGAGTCCCGGTACCGGTGTGGGAATCCCGGACACAGCCAGTCCCGCTACCGGACCGAGAGTCCCGGTACCGGTGTGGGAGCCCCGGACATGGCCAATGACAGTACCGGTGTGGGAGACCCGGTACCAATCCGGGAGACCCGGACACAGCCAGTCCCGGTATTGGTCTGAGAGTCCCGGTACCGATGTGGCAGTCCCAGCCACGGCCAGTGCCGGTACCGGTCTGAGAGCCCCGGTACCGGTCTGAGAGCCCCGGACACGGCCAGTCCCGGTACCGGTCTGAGAGCCCCGGTACCAGTCTGGGAGCCCTGGACACGGCCAGTGCCGGTAGTGGTCTGAGAGCCCCGGTACCGGTCTGGGAGTTCCGGACACGGCCAGTGATGATGTGGGTCTGGGAGTCCCGGTACCGGTCTGAGAGCCCCGGACACGGCCAGTCCCGGTACCGGTCTGAGAGTCCCGGTACCGGTCTGAGAACCCCGGGCACGGCCAGTGACGGTGCGGGTCTGAGAGCCCCGGTACCGGTGTGGGAGTCCGGACACGGCCAGTCCCGGTACCGGTGTGGGAGCCCTGGACATGGCCAGTGACGGTACCGGTCTGGGAGCCCCAGTGCCGGTCCGGCCGTGCTGGGGCGGCCCCGGGATCGCTGGGACAGTCCCGGTGTGACCCAGCCCCGCTGCCCGACCGGGAGCGCCTCTTACGACCTGGCCCGGTGCTGGTCCAGGAGCCCCGGTGCGGCTCCGAGAGTCCCTCCCGTGGCCAGCCCCGGTGCCGGTCCCAGAGCCCGGTGTGGCTTTGAGAGCCCCGAGGCACGGCCGGTCCCTGTGCCAGACCGGGAGCGGCTCCCACGGCCAATCCCGGCACGGCCCCAGCAGTCCCGGTGCCGGTGCATCAGTCCCGGTGCCGGCCCAGCAGTCCCGGTGCTGGCCTGGGGTCGCTCTCACGGCCAATCCCGGCACAGGTCCGGAGTCCCGGTGTGGCTCCTGGAGCACGGAGTCCCACCCTGTCCCGGTGCCAATCCCGGGATCCCAGTGCCCGTGCCAGAGCCCCTGGCAGAGGCTCCCGGGGTGCTCTGGGCCAGCTCCAGTCCAGCCTGAGAGCCCCAAGGCACAGAACCCCGGTGCCCCCCGAGCCCAGCTGAGCCCGGGCTGTGCAGGGAGATTCCCTTTGCTCCAGAGGAACCCACGGAGAGCTCCCTGCCCCGTGGCTGGCACCAGGCCGTGTCCCCATTGTCCCCCTCTCCTACATGTCATCCTTGGTCCCCAGGGGGGTGCAGCCTGTCTGGCCATGACCTTAAAGCCCTTCCAGTCCCACCCCTGCCATGGGCAGGGACACTTTCACTTCCCCAGGCTCATCCAAGCTGGAGCACATCCAGGGGTGAGAAATCCACATGCTCCATCCCAGTGGCCTCAGATGCCCCCTCCATCCTTCAGGACACCAGCCCTCACTCAAGCTGCCTTTACTGAAGCACTTGGTAACTCCCAGAATAAAAAACCCTCTTCCCTCCTGCGGCCCTGGGGCTGCCCCGAGAGCTGGAACAATTTAATTTCAGATTTGCTCGGTGCCCCTCAGTGTGACACTGCAGCAGGGCTGGCAGAGCGGGGACGCAGGCACGCGGGAGGCCGTGGCTGTTGTTTTAAAACAACTTTTGTAACAGGAACTTCGCAGAGGAAATTGGGGGCCGGGTGAGCTGCGGTTTGTGACAGCACCTCCATCTCTGAGGGGCCACTCCCAGGCCCGGCGTGGCGTTCCCCTCTCACACAGCTCAAAGGCTCTTCAGTGTGCTGGGGAGGACGAGGTGGCACAGCCACGGCCCCAGCTCTGCCCCCACGGTCAGAGGGGACGGTGTTTGAGCCATCCCAGACCACCCCAGCACAGCTGGGCCACGAAAACACAGCCCAGGAGCTCTTCTAACCCTGCTTGCAGCCCTGATCCATGGGCACCCAGACACACGGACACATCTGCCGGTGGGAGCCATCCTGTTTGATTCCAGAGGGTTGGGTGGCACCCTGGCACCTCCAGCCCTCCTTTGTGCCTCCCACGAACCCAGCTGGGGCTGAATCCTGCCCTGAGCCATGCAGGCAGCTGCAGCCTGCCCGTCCAGAGCCTTTTCCGAGCAGCAGGAGCCCTGTAGGGTGCTCCAAGGCTTTTCCCAGCCTCCCACCCCTTTGTGGCGTTCCCTGGCACAGCTCAGGAAGGGGTTTTGGCTTCTTCTGGAGCTCATTTTCCTGGCAGCCTAATGGAGCCTTAAATACCCTTCTGGGGCTTCGGGCTTCTCCACTGACAGTTGTCTCTGATGGGATTTTTCTGCAATAATAGGAAAATTGCTGGGCTTTTGTTTTTTCATTCCCCCTTCTGAGCTGGAACCAGGAACAGGCTGCTTGGTACAATCTGTCCTGCCTTGGGATGTGTTTGTTTTCTTCCCTTTGCTTCCATGTTTAGCTCTTGTCCTGCCTCTAGCGAGGGCCATCTCAAATCCCAGAATTATTTAAGTTGGAAAAATTCCTCTTGAATTGAATTGAATGCAACCATTCCCCCAGCACTGCCAAGGGACATGACCCATGTCCCCAAGTGCCACATCCTCACAGTTTTTAAATCCCTCCAGGGATGGGGACTCCACCACTGCCCTGAGCAGTGGAATTTTCTCCAATATCCAATCTGAATCTTCCCTGATACATCTTGAGGCCATTTCTCCTTGTCCTGTCCCTGTTCCCTGGGAGCACAGCCCGACTAATATCCAATCTGAATCTTCCCTGATACACCCTGAGGCCATTTCCCCTTGTCCTGTCCCTGTTCCCTGGAGCACAGCCCGACCCCCCGGCTGTCCCCTCCTGGCAGGAGCTGTGCAGAGCCACAAGGGCCCCTGAGCCTCCTTTGCTCCAGGCTCAGCCCCTTCCCAGCTCCCTCAGCCTCTCCTGGAGCTCCAGTCCCTTCCCAGCTCTGTTCCCTGCCCTGGACACGCTCCAGCCCCTCATACATCCTCTCAAGGTTTGTTGGCATTGATGTCCCTAGAAGAAGATTTCCAGGCTTGGCCCAGTTGGAGTAAACTCTCTGGGCTTGCAGGAAAGTTTCATGAGCTTCGCAGAGAGCTCTCAGCCTCTGGAGTTTGCTGCCTGTGGCTGGGGAGGGTTCTGGGACCCTGCTCCATCCCTGGTGGATTTTAAAGGGTGGCTCTGGCACCGGGGGCGTGGAGGAGCCCAGTGTGAGTGTGAGTGTGAGTGTGAGTGTGAGTGTGAGTGTGAGTGGGTTTCATCCCTTCTGAACCAAACCCCCATCTTGACTTGAGCTTCACAAATCCAGACAACGCTTCTCTTCCAAACCTTCCCAGCCCTTCTCTGGTGCTCCAGAGCTCCCGGCAGCCTCACTCCCCACCCTGGGCAGGCAGGGCTGAGCACTGGGCCAGGTTTTGGTGCTGTGATCCCGTACCAGCAGCTGGGTGGGTGGGTTAAAAAGCAGAGGAAGGCTCTGCTGGGCAGGCTGGGGCTGTGGCAGCCCTGGCACTGCTGCCTGCCCGGGCACGCGCCTCCCTGCTTGCAGAGCAGCTCAAAAATGCAGGAGGCATAAAAAAAAAAAAATTTTAAAAAAAGGGCACTTTGCAAGAGCGAAACAATTTGTCGGGAAGTGAGCTTGAGCAAAGTTGTGCCTGGATTTCACGAGCTGAAAAAAAAAAAAAAAAAAAAAGCCCAAAACACCCCAAGAGTGATTTATGTCCAGGAAAGGAGCGGAGAGAGGTGATGCTGGTGGCAGCAGTGACAGCGTGGGACAGGGCAGTGCTGCAGGGTGACAGCGACATAAAAGAGCCCCCAGAAGAGCACGGCTGGCTGCAGCCCCGAGCTGAGCAGCCTCTCTTTTATCCCTCCATTAGCGCCAGGTCCGTCCCTCGGGAGCGGCTGGCACGGGAGAGGCTGGCACGGGAGAGGCTGGCACGGAGGGTCCCCGGGGCAATGACTGAGCCCTGCAGGAGCCCGGGGGGAGGATGCGCTCGGGGGGGGCTCCACCGCAGCTCTCCCCTCCCCAGCTGCAGCTCCCGCAGCTTTTCGGTTCTTGTTCAGCAGCATTCACAACCAACCCGCGCGCTGTCGGGATTTTTTCATTTCAATTCTTATTTAATTTGTATTTCCCTTTTATGTTGATGGTTCCCAGGCTCGGTAAGGAGGGGATCTAAGACTGGCATAACTCCTGAAGCCCCTGTAGGTGTCGAGGCGCTGAAAAATGGGGTGCCCAGGGGAGCAGCTTGGGGTGGAGAACATCCCTGGGCTCCTGGTGCTCGGGAGCCCGGCCCTGGCTGGGGACGTGCTGCCATCTCTGGCGAGGACGGGGACACGGCAGCCCGGGGAACAGCCTGGAGTTTGTTATCAGCCAGGACTGACCCTCCTGGAGGCTGCCCTGGCCCAGAGCTCGCTGGCTGCGGCCGCTCGGCTCGCCCGGAGGCAGCCGGGCTGGCTGGAGGCTGCAGGGCTGCTCCCACAGCACAAGGGCAGAACGCGATTAAAAGTGCTGCCCGAGCCACAGGAGCGTGTCAAGGTCGCTGGGAAAGGTGTGGTCCCAGCCAGGGATGCTGCAGGGATGGGGCGTCACTCCTCGATCCATGGATTTATTTCCCGAGATGATAAAACCACGGATGGGTCAGTGGTGAGGAGTTTGCATCGTCTCGGGGCTCAGGGGGAGTCTATTTTTGCACCTTAACAAAGAAGCTGAATTGGTTTGTGTTGGTTTAATTACTGATTTCCATGGATTGTGGTTACCCTGGGATCTAAACACACACATGACGGGCCAGGGACCTTTCCTGGGCCAGGGATCTCTCCTGGGCCAGGGCCTCTCCAGGGGTGAATCCTCACAGGCACCAGGGGCAGATGATGCCCTGCACACCCAGAATGCCCTCAGAAATCTTATCCCACCTCAGTGATCATTCCATGATCCTACACCAAACACCCCCAGCCTGACCGTGCCTGCTCCGTCCGTCCCGGATCTGTTTGGGGGAGGAGATTAATCCCAGTTTAGGGGGGACAACAACAAAGTTTTCCAGGGCTGTTATCTCATCTGGCTGCAGTGGAACAGATCCCAGGAAAGCCACGGAGCAGGCTGGGAGCTGTTGACTCTGCAGCCCCACGTGAGCCATCTCCAAGTCAATACCATGCCAGTAACATGAAACCAATCCATGAACCAGCCCTCATTTCCTTCTTTCTCCTCGGAAAACCCCGAGGAGAGGCACGGAGCTGGCAGCTCGCAGGTGCCCCCAAAACATCCCCAAATGCAGCTCTGCCCTTTTCTCCAGCTGGGAGAAACAGCCAGAGCCAACCCCAGCAGGTCACCTCCAAAAAGCTCCAAGATATTGTTCCTTCAAAAGCAGAATCCGTTTGACACCAAGAGTAAACATCACGTGAGAGCAGGCAGGAACACGGCTACACCTTGCAGGGCTTAGCTAAACACAGGAGAGAAATACCCTCTGTCTCCTCCAAGGGCACCAAACAGTTGGTCATCGTCATTTTTTTTGGCATAAATGGCCACTTGAGGCAAAAATTAGATCCAGTTAATACCTGTTGAGGGGAAATGGATCTTCCATTAAAACAATTGCTCTCTTGCACGCTTGCAGCGAGAGCTTGTGCACGCCAGGCTCTGTGTTCTCTCAATTACTGCTCTCATTAAGGCTCAGGAACAGTCATAAATACCGAATTTAAATAATTACAGCAGAGCAGGTAGGGCTGAGGAGCACAAATGCAACATCAGTGCTCGGAGCTTTCCAGAGAAGAGCGAGATAAGGGCGGACAAACCCCAGCCCTGCCTGGGGAACAGGGGAGAGCCTGGGCAGGGGTGGAGGCTGTGCCAGGGAGGGACTCCACCTGCAGCCAGCTCCTCCTCACACCAGCAACTGCTGCTCGAATTTCTGAGTCCCTCCTGCCCCTCACCCAGTCTGGGACACCCCAGACCCATTCCTTGGCATGGAATGGGATCGCGCACGGGCCAAGGTGGTGAAACGCTGAACCACTTTTATTCCACGGGGACACACCCCCACCTCTCCTCCCTGTGCATCCCCTGAACCACGCTCCAAATCCCTTCTGCCTTCCCGGAGCCGGGCTCTGCCCCAACCCTCCACAAAACGCTGCTGGCTCGGGATATTCCCACATCCCCGGCCATCCCAGATCCTCTGCGGGGCGAAACGCAGCCTGGGGAGGGGACAAAACCCCTTCACAGCGTCCCTCGCAGCGAGCCGGACGCTGTCCCCTCCTGCCATCGCCTCGGGATGCCCCAGGGCAGGGCTGCGGGGCCGAAGGCTCGCTCCTCATCCTCGCCAGCAGCCGCCGGCTGGTGCGGCAGCGCGGCGCTCAGGGGATGCCGAGCGGCGGCGGGTCTGTCCTGCGGCAGCCCGGGGGACAGAACTGGCTGTCACCGGCAGGGCTGGAGCCCTTCAGAGAGGCTCTGCGGGAGCCCAGCCGCCGGCAGAAGCGGCGCACGAAGGAGCGGAAGACGGAGGTGCGGAAGATGATGAAGACCCAGGGGTCCACGATGGAGTTGACGGAGAGGAAGCGCAGCGCGCTCAGGTCGGCGTTCTCGTTGAAATCGGCAGCAAAAGCTCCCATGTAGGCTCGGATCTGGCCAAAAAAATATACAGGGAATGGGAGAAGGTTAGGGAAGGTCAAGGAAATAGGGGGGGATTGCTGTGGTGAGGGTAGAAATATTCCCAGGGCAGCAAAAGAAGTTTTAACCCCACAGATCACATGTGGGTTGTGGATCCAGCTGGGAATGGGGCTGGGTCAGGGATGGGCCTGGCTCAGGGACAGCCACATCAGGATAAGGATGTTAGAGCTGGAAATGTGGTCCCAGAGACCAGGATTTTTCATGGATGAAGGAATCATCCAGCCTTGGCAGGTGCTGCTCTGTCCCCAAGGCTGGGGCACCCCACTCGTGCTGATCCCCCTCTGCCATGGAAATTGGAGCTGGGATCTCTTGGATAACCCCAGGGATTCAGCCTGGGGTGGTGACAAACCCTGAGGGAGCCCGGCTGTGCCAGGGCTGCTGGTGGCTGGTACCTCACAGTACGGCTCCAGAGGTGGCAGGAAGAGGATGTGGAAATTGTCACCCGTGCACACCTCCCACCCTGGTTTTGGGGTGGCCCTGCCTGTGGCACCAGCTCTGCCTGCAGAGGGTGATGGAAATGTGGAACTGACCCAGGGGTGGGGCACAAAGGGGGGTCCCTCCTGCCGGGGCTCTCCCACCCCTGGGGAGGAAGCGAGAGGGCTCCAGGGGGGTTCACAGGGAGCTGGGTCTGCCCAGGAGCTCTGGGACACGGGGGTGGGAATGGGGGGCTTGAGGGGTCTGATGGGGTGGGAATGGGGGGGAATTGAGGGGTCTGATGGGGTGGGAATTGAAGGGTTGATGGGGTGGGGATGGGAGGTTTGAAGGGTTGATAAGGGTGGGAATGGGGGATTTGACAGGTTGATGAGGGTGGAAAAGGGGGGTTACTGAGGGGTCTGATGGGGTGGGAAGGGGAGTTTTTTAAGGGTTTGATAGGGGTGGAAATGGGGGCGTTTGAAGGGTCTGATAGGGGTGGGGGATTACTTGAGAGTTGATAAGGGTGGGAATGGTGGGTTATTGAATGGTCTGATAAGGGTGGGAATGGGGGGTTTTGAGAGGGTGATAGGGGTGGGAATGGGGGGGTTTGACAGATTGATAAAGGTGGGAATGGGGGGGTTTGAAGGGTAGATAAGGGTGGGGATGGGGGGCACTGACACCCCCCTCCCAAAGCTGAAACCCCTCCGAGCAGCAGAGGGGTGGGGATGGGGTGGGGGTGGGTGTTGTTCCAATGGAGCTCAAGCAGCAAACTGATCCCTGGGATGGGGAGGGGACCCTCAGAGGGGACTGAAATAATCACCTGACCCCCCCCAGCTCCTCTGGGGGGTTGTTTTAGGGGGTAAAGCAATGAGCTGAGCCCTGGGGATGTGGTGCTGGGATTGGGAATTCCAGGGAGGTGCAATGGAATGGCCCTGCCTGGGACAGAGTTTGGGAGGGGGGGCAACTATTCCAAGGAAATTTGAGCAATAAATCAACCCCCCATGGGGACAGGGTTGTGGGGTTGTTGTGGTTATTCCAGGAGGATTAAGCAATGAATTAATTCCTCCACCCCAAGATGGGTGTTGGACATTATTCCACGGGGGTTAAAGCAACACTCAGATCCCTGGGATAGGGTGGGGGGCACTCAGAGCGGGGACAAAATAATTAACTACTCTCCCCCCAGTACCTCTGGCACAGAGTGGTGCTGCTGAGAGAGTTATTCCATGAGGGTTAATTAAAGGATAATCTTTAATTACATTTTAACATTAATTAATTAATTTATTATTTATTATTATATGAATTTAATTTATTTAATAAATTTAATTTATTTAATGAATTTAAAGAAATTGAGGACTGGGGATGTGGTGCTTGTGTGGAGGGTGGGCAACCTCCCAGAATGGGAAAGCACAGCCACAGGGGGGATTTATTCCAAGGGGATTCAAGTAATAACCTGACCCTTGGAGAGGATCCTAGAGGGTGGCAGGGGTGGGTAACCCACAAGGGACTAAAGCAATGATCTTCTGGCACCTCCAGGAGTGGGTGGTGGTTCCAGAGTTTATTCCAAGGGGTCCAAACAACCCCTGACCCCTGTGAGTGGGGCGTGGTGGTGGTGGGGGGGTTATTCCAAGGAGTTTTAGGCAATGACCTGGTCCCTGTGGGCAGACTGGGGGAGGATTTAGAGGGAGGCAAAGCCTCGGCCCCCAGGAGCTGGTGGTGGTGTCAGGGTTTGTCCCGAAATCAGAGCTCTGACCTCTGCAGGACTGAGTGGTGCTGGTGGGGGGGGTTTAACAACAGCCTGACCCCCCTGGATGGGGTCAGGGACCATCCCAAGGGGGCCAAATCATCAGTCCAGGAGATGGTGCTAAGGAAGGATGTTTTTCCAAACGGATCAGTGCAATGGGGCGTGGGGTGATGAGCATTTGAGGGGGCCCAAAGCAGCCACCCAGGGGCAGGGCTGCTGGGGGGGCTATTCCAGCGTGCCTGACCCCCATGGACAAGGCGGGGGGCTATCCCAAGGGTGCCAAACCACCCACCCAACCTCCCTGCCGGAGCACGGCGCTGAGGAAAGGCCGCTTCCCACGGGATTCCACCCACCACCAAACCCCCAGCGAGGCACCAAGGCGGCCGCGCCCCCTCCCCGGGCGCAGCGCGGGGGTCCCGGGGGGCGCTGGGCTTACTCACGATGAGCGGCAGCGAGCAGACGGTGAAGAGCACGGTCATGAGCGCCAGCAGGACGAGGTGGTCGAGCTCCTCCATGCCGGGGGCGGCGGCGGGGGCGGCCCCGCGGCGGGGCTGCCGGCGGGCCATGCCGTACAGCTGCCGCATGCTGCTCACGTTGCACGCCACGATGGCCAGCACCAGCAAGCCCATCAGGCTGGCGTAGAGCACGGGGAAGGCCAGCTGGCCCGGGCCGCCGCCGGCCATGCGGATGAAGCACCAGGTGCCCGGGCAGTACTGCATGGGAGCGCCGAAGCCCAGCAGCGGCAGCGCGCAGAACAGCGCGCACAGCCCCGCGGCCGCCGGCCCCAGCGCGCAGCCCAGGCGGCGGGTCAGGTGCCGCCGGTAGAAGTAAGGGTGGCCCAGCGACAGCCAGCACTCCAGAGCCATGGCCAGCAGCAGCAGCGTGGGGGCCAGCCCGAAGAAAGCCATGAGGAAGGCGAAGAGCTGGCACAGCACCCCCGGCTGCTCCTCGCCGCGCCCGCCCGGCCCCAGCTCGCTGAGGCTGCGGTTGTAGGCGTAGGCTGCCAGCACCATGGGGCTGATCAGGCACTTGCCCAGCAGGTCGGTGACCGCCAGCGCCGTGACCAGCACGTAGAACGCCGAGACCCGCGGCGGGCGGCCCCCGGGCGGGCGGGAGCGCCGGCGGTGCTGGCCCAGCAGCAGCAGCGCCAGCACGTTCCCCAGCAGGCCGGCGGCGAACAGCACCGAGCTGGGCACGGCCGACTGGCCGCTCTCGATGTGGCGGCTGCTGCGGCAGCGGTAACCCCCGGGCTCCATGCGCCGGGATGGGCGGCCCGGCAGGGATGCTCCCGGTGAGCGGCCCCTCGCACCGGGCCGGCAGAGAGCCCCGCGGCGCTCCGGGGCTGTGGTGGGTGCGGTGGGATGGATGTCCAGCTGCGGGATGGATGGATGGCACCGGGACGCGATGGGACGGACGGACCGCACCGCGCCGCCGCTGCCGGTGGCGACTGTCCCGGCGGGGCTGGCGGCCCCCGCCGCCGAGGGAGGGAGGAGGAGGAGGAGGAGGTGCGGTGTGAGCGGGCACGGCCCCCGGGACAGCCCCTTCTCGCCGCCCGGCCCGCCCCGAGCTCCCCCGGGACGAGCGGGGCTCCCGGCAGCAGGGAGGGGAAGGGCCGGGGGTGAGTGAGGGGCTCCGGGAGGAGGCAGGGAGCTGCAGCTGAGCCCCTGGGGGTGAGGGTCGCGGAAAGGGGACAGGGCTGAGCCCGGGGGGCTGCGGGTGCGGGGACCGAGCCCCTGCGGGGTGACAGCGCCGGGGGCTGGGGCTGAGCCCGCGGGGCTCATTCCCTGGGGCTGTCACAGGACAGAAGCCAGCTGGAAGCAGTGCAAAGTGTCCCTGCCCGCGGCGGGAAGAACGGGATGGTTTTCCAGTCCCTTCCCACCCAAACAATTCCGGGATTTTAGGATATGATTCAACCCGAGCGGGTGCCACATCCACCTGCAGCCCATCCCGCAGGTGTGCCCTGTGCTGCCGGCCCTGGCAGGGCTCCTCTGTGCCAGCAGCAAACCCCGGGAGAAGCCCCCGCAGCTCCTTTTTCCAGGAAAAGCAGCTCCGACGGCAGCAAAACGCACAGAGCGCCTCGCAGGATGCATGTGATGGTGAATAAGCGTGGAAGCGTGCCTGTCTGCTTCCAGACCGCTCTTTGCTGCTCCGGATGAGTGTACACGGAGCACAGGGAAGTGTCAAGATGACAGCAGGGCCGGGAAGGGAGGTTTGAGGGGCCGGGCAGCAGCGCGGCAGGTTTTGGTGGTGGGCTGTGTTTCCTGTCGCTGGTGATTCCTCCAGCAGCGAGGGCAGGGACTGTTTGTGGCAGCGCAAGGGAAAGTCCCAGGTCCGGAAGGAATCAAGATAAAACTCAGCTCTCACCCACGGCTGGTGTTGAAGTGCTGCCCTCGTTAGGGCTGAGCGTGAACCCAGAGGCTGCTTCCTGCCTGGGGCCCCCGGGGGGAGGAAATTCAGGCTGCCCTGGGAAGCAATCCGGGTGATATCCTCCAAAATAGCTCCTGGAAAACACCCAGTGCCTTTACTGACTCCGCACTCTGCTCCCTGCGGGAATCCCAGCAGCAGGGAAGGGGGGGAGGGAGATGTGCTGGGATCCCTCAGCTTTTCCCGGGATGAAGATGGGCAAGGAGAGCCCAGCACCTCTGGAGAGCTGATTTAGCAGGAGCACAGCGCCCGTCCTGAGCCCTGGAGCAGCTGGTGCCAGCCCTGCTGTGACGGTGGAAATGCCAGGGAGGAGCCCCTGGCACAGGTGCCCAGAGCAGCTGTGGCTGCCCCTGGATCCCTGGCAGTGCCCAAGGCCAGGCTGGATGGGGCTGGGAGCAGCCTGGGATGGTGGGAGATGTCCCTGCCGTGGCAGGGAGTGGGAACTGGCCGGGCTTTGGGATCTTTTCCAACCCAAACCATTCTGGGGCCATCCCAGGGATGTGACCCTGCTCACTGCCACGTCTGCTCCGAAGGGGAAGAGGCTGAAGGTCTGGGCTGCTCCCCCACCACGGGAAAGTCCCTTCACAGCCACCAGAAGGCCGAGTCCAGCGGCAATCCAGCACTTGGCAGGAGGAGGAGGAAGAGCTGTGGCAAAGCCCAGCCCCTCGTGGAGCAGCTGGAACCCCGAAGGAGCAGGGGGTGCTGCTGCTCCTGACCTTGCACTGCTCCGTGGGGAGAGCCTGGATGGACAAGGGAATTTTTGGGACCACCAGGGCGTGGCTCTGATGCTCTGGGAGCAAGCACAGGAGGTTCCACCCAGTGCAGGTGTGCCTGGGGGTGTCAGAGCAGGGAATTTTGGATTCCTTCCCCTGATGCTGAGGATGGCCAGCCACAGTGCCTGCTGGAACCCCTGCATGATGAGAAATTCAGAAATTCAGAAATTCAGAAATTCAGAAATTCAGAAATTCAGAAATTCAGAAATTCAGAAATTTAGAAATTCAGAAATTTAGAAATTTCTGTGCTGCCAGGCTCTGACCCCCAAGAGAACACTGCACTGACCTGAGGCTGTGGAGAAGCTTCCAGAATGGAATGACAGAGCTGGGATTGTGGGTTTGTAATTGGAATAGAAGCGTGTGATATCACAGGGTGGAAAACTCAGAGTTTAAGCGTTTAGAATATAACAATATCTAACCATACCAAGCAAGATGGAGATTTTAGGGCAGAGGCTGCTCCTTCTTCTTGCTCTCTGGAGGGTCTGTGCCTTTTAACACACAAAGTCTAAAATTCTCAGCGTGCAGGGTTCCAACAAGTGCCCATCCTTCCCTGGGAGGGGATGGATGCCTGGAGCCAGGCTCGGGCTGGGTGGGTGTCCAGCCTGGAATGTGACCACAGACTCCTCTCCCTCCTCCCTCTCCTCTGGGAGAGAGCCTGGCGTGGGCAGCCAGGTTGCATCAAATCCCCATTTAGCTCTTCCTCGCCTCTATTTGCATAAATTGCAGCTATTAGAGGAGGGGAAAATTATTTGGAGAAAGTCTCACCGGCAGGGATGACGAATCTGCCCCGTTCCTTCGTCACGCTTCCGACGTGACCCTCTCCTGGCTGCTCACATTCCTGGTGGAGAGGGGGGTGGGGAGGGAAAAACCGGAGTAAAACCAACCCAAAACGGAAGAAAAAGCAGCCACAAAACCCAGAGACAAATGAGGAGCTGGAAAAACTTGAAGCATCCGCAAGGAATTTTAGTTGTTTGGTTTTTGGGGTGTTTTTTCCAAACTTTTGTGGACTCCTTGCCAGATTTTGGTGAGGAGCTCCTGCCCCGCTGCTGTGCTGGGTTTTTTTTTTTCTTTTTTTCCAAGCCTGGCTTTTCCCAAAGAGCTTCTGCTGCTCAGAGGAGCCGTGCCCTGCTCTTTGTCAGGGATTTTCTTCCCGCAGCTCGGCGCTCCCTTTGGAAATGTTTGTCCCGGTGTCTGAAAACCCTAATTTAGATCCCTGGGTTTCGGAAGGCCGGGAATTGAGGCTCTGGCAGCTCCTGCTGGACATTCCCGGGCCGGGAGAGCCCTGCAGGGAAAAGCCTCTTCCAGCAGGGAACGCTGCCTCCCCTGCCCGGAGCTTCCAGCCCCGGAGCTTCCCCAGCTCTGCTTCCCCCAAAGCGGATTCCAGCCGTTCCCTCTTTCCAGGCGGCGGGATTTGGGATTTGGGGGATTTGGGGATTTGGGGATTTGGGATTTGGGGGATTTGGGGATTCACAGCCCCCCGGCGCGGGCAGGAGGCGCTGCCGCTCCAAAGGAGGCGCTGAGAGCTTGGGGAGGCAGCCAGGGATGGGGGACAAGGATTGGGGACACCTCAATTGGGGTTTTCATCCCTCAGAACAACGGGCTTTGGGGTTTTTCTGGTTTTTCGGAAGGGGTTTTTTGGGGTTGGTTTGGTTGTTTTTTTTTTTTTTTGGGGGGGGGGTGGGGTTTTTTGGTTTTTTTTTTGTTGTTGTTTTTTGGGGTGGTTTTTTGTTTTTGTTTTTTTTTTTTGTGGGGGGTCCTTGGTTTTGGGATTTTTTGGGTTTTGGAGTTTTTTTGTTTTATTTTTTTGGGTTTTTTTTTCTTAGTTTTGGGATTTTTTGGATTTTTTTAGTATCTTTTTTGAGGTTTTTTTTGGGTTTGGGTTTTTTTTTTGTTTGGGGATTTTTTGTTTGTTTGGGGGGGTTTTTTTGTTCTTTTTTTCTGTTTTGTTTTGTTTTGGGGTTTTTTTGGGTTTTTTTCCTTCTTTGTTTTGATCTTGGTTTTTGTTTGTTTGTTTATGGGGCTTTTTCTTTTTTTATTTGTTTGGGTTTTTGTTTGTTTGTTTTTTGAGTAGGTTTTTTTGGTTGGTTGGTTTTTTGGTTTGTGGGTTTTTTTTTTTTTTTTAAATTTTTTTTTTTTTGGGTTGTTGTTTTTTTGTTTGGGTTTTGGGGGTTTTTTTTTGTGTTTGTTTTTTTTTTTTTTTCTGGGAAGATGCACCGAGCACCTCAGCCACGCCCAACCCCCCGATTTAATTTGCCAGAAGCAGCCAGAGCCCCTCCCCATCCTGCCGGCGGCAGCAGAGAGGAATTTCGGAGCACAATCCCTCCTCGGGAGAGGCAGCATTTCCCAGGGATAAAAACCCTGGGAAAACGGGAATTGTGCCGTGGGGGGCGCCGGGGGCTGCCAGCAGCTCTTCCTGCCACTTTTCCAGGGGCTGCCGGCATCCCACTGCATCCCACTGCATCCCATCCCATGGATCCCATCTCATCCTAATCCATCCCATCCTAATCCATCCCATCCCATCCCATCCCATCCCATCCCATCCCATCGATCCCATCCCGTCCCTCCAGGAGCAGGAGGGAGGGATGGGAGGGATCAGCCCTGGGATAAGGAGAGAGGAGAGAGGGAGAAAGAGGGGGAAAGGAAAAAGAAAAAAGGGGGAAGGAAAATAAAGGAAGAAGGAGAGGAAAAAGAAAAAGAAAAGGGGGAAAGGAAGGAAAGGAAGGATGAGAGGAAAAAGAAAACAAAAAGGAAAAAGAAAAGGAAAAAGGGAAGGAAAGGAGGGAAAGGGAAAAGGGAGAAGGAAGGAAAGGAAATGAGAGGAAAAGAAAGAGGAAAGGAAAAATAAAAGGAAAAGGGGAGGGGAAGGAAAGGAAAGAAAAGAGGAGAGGAGAGGAAAAAGAAATGGAAAAGGAAAAAAGGGGGAAGGAAAGGAGAGGGGAGGAAAAAGGGGAAAGGAAGGAAAAGAAGGAGGACAGGAGTGAAAAAAAAAGGGAAAAGGGAAAAGGGGAGGATAGGGAAAGGGAAGGGGAAAGGGGAAGGGATGGGATGATTCTTAAGGTCCCTTCTATCCCAAATCCATCCTTCCTTCCCTCCATCCTTTTTTCCCCTCCATCTCTCTTTTCCTTCCTTCATGAGCAGCCCGTACCTCCTTGGGAAAAAAAATAAATCCTCAAACTATTTGAATTTCAGTTTAAAGGGAGAAGAATCCCGAGCTAAAAAAGAAAATAAAATCTCAGGGAACATCATAATTCAATCCAAGCGGGCTGGCTGATTGCTCTAGGCATGGGAAGGCTGTGAACCCCACACACGGGAGGATTTCCATCCCTCTCCGTGTCCGTGTGTCCGCGGAGCCCCGGGGGAGCACAGCCTGTCCCGAGGAGCAGGCAGCTCCCGAATGTGCTGCCCATGTGTGCCGCGATTTCCCATGGAATTCCCAGCTCCCCCGAGCCCTCTGTCCCCATTTA
Organism: Passer montanus; assembly: GCF_014805655.1. Taxonomy (NCBI): domain Eukaryota; kingdom Metazoa; phylum Chordata; class Aves; order Passeriformes; family Passeridae; genus Passer; species Passer montanus. The sequence continues at coordinate 345,565 of NW_024366381.1, forward strand.
GCCGGATCGCTCAGCCCTAAAATCCCTTTTAGCCTGAAAGGCCGGCGGCGCTTCACCCGCCTTCAATTTAGAGAACAAATTCAATTGAAAAGAACAAATCCTGCCGGGCCGCTGACCCCGGCGCTGCTGGCCGCTGCCTTTTGGGGACAGCGATGCAGGGGACACGTGTCGGGGGGGGATAACCCCTTCAGCCGGGACAAAGGCTGGCAGGGGGATGGAGCCGGGGAAATGCTGCCTGGAGCTGCCAGGGGCACACAAAGGCAGGAAGCAGATAAATGAGGGAACGAGGCTAATTGCTGGGATTAGTCACCCCCGAGCCCTCCGGGCTGCTGGGGTCAGGGCTGGAGGCCCCCAGAGATGAGCTGGAAATTTTGGTTTTTTTTTGGGGGGAGATTTGGGTTTGTTAGGGCTGTGAAAAACGGACCAAGGAAGGTAATGGTAAGTTAGAAGACTTGAAGTTGAAAACTAGACTAAGTAACAACTTCAAGCTTATCATTGTTAGGAAAACCCTTTTCATCTGTATGTAAATGTAGAAAATGGAGTAGCTCACAAAGTTTTAATTCAGGAGTGGGAAGGAGTAAAGAAACTGGTAGTTTATTTATCAGAGGTGTTAGATCCAGCAAGCCACAGCTAGCCATTATGTATTTAAGATATAACAGCTACTGCAGTCCTGGTAAAGGAAAGTTGTAAGCTTACTTTTGGAAGTAAACTAGTTGTGTGTACACCTTGTACAGTCTGGAGTGTGTTGAATCAAAGAAGAAAAAAAAAAAAGATAAAGAAAAAGGTACCCTGACATCCATATCTCTTTGTTTTTATTGGCTCATATTGTCCTAATCTCAAATGTTCAAATTTTATTATTCTAATTATATTACTATTTTATAACTATTTTATTACTATTAAACTTATAAAATTTCAAAACCAAGCGATTGGCGTTTTTCACAGGGCTGAATCCCAGCTCTGGTGGTGCTCCCAGGGCAAGCTGTGGGATCCCAGCTTCCCCAGGAGAAGGGGTCCCTGCCCATGAAACGAGATGGGGTTTGGGGTCCTTTCCAACCCAAACCACGCTGGGATTCCCTGTCCGCTTCCAGCTGGGGAGCAGCTGGCCAGATTCCAGGGGCACCTAATCCATGCAGCAAGTAAAGCCTAGTTCTGCAGCAAGCTCTGGGTTCTGGGTGTAAACACTCGAGGAAAGGTCTCAAAGCTGCAGCAGCTCAGCCCAGCACGTGCTGGGTCAGAGCCCTGGGGTGGGAGGGGGTTTAGGGTGGATATCAGGACAATTTTCTTCCCCCAGAGGGTGCCCAGGCTCCCCAGGGAATAGTGACATTCCCGAGGCTGCCAGAGCTCCAGGAGCTGCCAGGGATGCCCAGGCTGGGATTGTTGGGGGGTCTGTGCAGGGACAGGAATTGTTCTTTGTGGGTCCCTTCCAGCTCAGGGAATTCTGTGATTCTGCTCTGGTTCTGTGCTCGGGAGAGTGATGGGGACAGGCAATGTGTGTGTGCTTTGTGCTGCAGGGACAAACACCAGACTCCCTGGAAACGCCACTGATTTCAACTCTCTGCTCTGAGCCCTGATTTTATCTCTGCTCTGAGCCCTGATTTGAGACTCCCTGGAAACGCCACTGATTTCCTCTCTGCTCTGAACATTGATTTTCTCTCTGCTCTGAGCCCTGATTTCCTCTCTGCTCTGAGCCCTGATTTCATCTCTGCTCTGAGCCCTGATTTCCTCTCTGCTCTGACCCCTGACTTTCTCTCTGCTCTGAACCCTGGTTTTCTCTCTGCTCTCAGCCCTGATTTTCTCTCTGCCCTGACCCCGCTCCCTCCCGGCCATGCCCCAGCACAAACCCATCCGGGCTGCTCTCCCTGCAGATGCAGTCCCCTCTGCCAGGGAGTTTGCTGGAGCCTGGACCAAATAAGGAGCTGCTGGCTCATTTTGGGGAGCAGGACCCGGTGGGAGCCGGGCAGGGCTGGGACTCCCTCGGGCTCTGTGCCGGGGGCTCCTCGCGCTCATCCGGCAGCTGCTGCAGCACAAACAGCTTTGCAGCAATATTTAGAGAGAGGAAGGAAGGAAGGAAGAAAGGAGAGCCCCAGAGATTTAAAAAAACCCTCATTTTCTTTACCTTTATGTCTTAAAATACATTGTAAAACCTGGAGTGTTTCTGTGGGCTGGGGCTCAAAGCTTTTCCATGTTTTTCCATCCTGAGAGTCTTCAGCTCCTCGGGGTGCTGGGAGATCTGAGCTCCACTCAGGACCCAGCAGCTTAATGCTGGAATCCCAGCATGGTTTGGGTAGGAAGGGACCTTAAATCTCATCCGTTCCAGCCCCTGCTATGAGGGGTCAGCTTCCACTAGACCTGGTCACTCCGAGCCTCATCCAACTTGGTTTTCCTCCTCTCCATGCACTGAAAGTTTTCCCACATTTCTGCTCCAGCCAAGTTGCCAAGAAACCCTCCTTTTATAAAAATCTTGTTTTGGCATCCTGGACCCTGTAATTCCAACTCTCCATAAGGAAAACCTCTCTCCCACAACACCTGTGATGCCCTGAGCAGAAAGGTCCGTGCTGGAGGGTGGGAAACCACCTGCAGCATGGGTGGCTGTCCTTGAAAAAATCCTGGATCCACTGGGAAGTGTGTCCATCCCTGGATCCTTTGGGAAGGAAATCCATCCCTGGATCCTTTGGGAAGTGAATCCATCCCCAGATCCATTAGGAAGTGTGTCCATCCCTGGATCCTTTGGGAAGTGTGTCCATCCCTGGATTCATTGGGAAGGAAATCCATCCCTGGATCCACTGGGAAGTGTGTCCATCCCTGGATTCATTGGGAGGGAAATCCATTCCTGGATTCTTTGGGAGATGAATCCATTCCTGGATCCTTTGGGAGGTAAATCCATCCCTGGATCCTTTGGGAGGTGAATCCATTCCTGGATCCTTTGGGAAGGAAATCCATCCCTGGATCCTTTGGGAGGTAAATCCATCCCTGGATCCTTTGGGAAGGAAATCCATCCCTGGATCCTTTGGGAGGTAAACCCATCCCTGGATCCTCTGGGAATTGTGTCCCTGCAGCAGGCCAGGACGAGGAGCTGCTGAGTCATGAGGCGAAGCTGAGTCAAGGAATTGAGAGGAAAATTAATGAGAAGAGTTCCCAAAAATGGAGATGTGGAGAGCTGGGTGCCGCGCTGGGGGGGACCTGCCCTGCTGCCAGCTCCCTCAGGATGCTCCCGGGAAAGGAAACAGCCCCAGGGAAGGCAGGGAGGCAGAGAGATCCCTCAGGGTGGCCTGAAGGGATGCAGAGCCGCCCCAGAGGAGGGGCACAGCCACCCAGAGCGTCCCCCTGTGTCCCTGGCACAGCTCAGAGCTTGTTCCTGCTGCTGGAGAGTGGCTCCTGAGGCTGGGCTCACACCCAGGGCTGTGCCCACCTTCCTGGGCGAGGGGGGCTGGTTTTATTCTGCTCTGGTTTTTCAGAGCCTCAGAAATGCTGCTGTCACATTTGGCTGGTATTACCCAGCTGATTCCAGTTTTTAAGGGTGGAGGAATTTTCTTTCTGTCATTCCATGAAAGGAGGAGGCAATCAAGTGGAGGTCGGGCTCTGCTCCCCGGGAACAGGGACAGGAAAGAGGAAACAGCCTCAAATTGTGACAGGGGAGGTTTAGATTGGATATTGAGAAAAATTATTCACAAACATGGTTGTCCAGGCCTGGCACAGCTGCCCAGGGCAGTGGTGGATTCCCCATCCTGCAGGGATTTCAAAGCTGTGTGGATGTGGCACCTGGGGACAGGGTCAGTGGTGGCCTTGGCCGTGCTGGGGGAAGGCTGGGCTGGATGATCTTAGATGGCTTTTCCAACCTAAACCATTCCATGATTCTGTGAGCAGGGACCCCAGAGACTTCTCTTTTTCTTAGGACGTGAGGCCAAACCCCTTTTTGGTGCTGCTCAGGGCTGTCCCTGCGAGAGCCTTCCCTGCAGGAAGCACGGGGATGTTCAAGGCACGGGTTTGGCCCTTCCTGCCACATCCCCCGGCCTTGAGCAGGGCTGGCTTCCCACATCCAGGGGGAGAAATGCTCCAAGGGCTTTACTGCAGTGCCCCCCTAACCCAGCTGGCAGCGGGACCGACTCCCTGCTCTCATCCCAGCCCCGCTTCCCTGCAAACATCCCCAAGCAAGGAGGGTCCCGCTGCATGCTGTGAGCCCCGGGGCGTGCTGCAGCCCCCAGCCCCGCTCCCGGGGCCGGGAGTGATGCTTCCTTTGCTGGGGAGCGTTTCCTGCTGCTGCCCTTATCTCTGCCGGCTGCAGGGCTCAGGATCCCAGCGCTGCCAGGCTCCGGGGGGAGGCTGCCGGGATTTCCTGCCTCGGCAGCCCCTGAGCCAGGGGTTCCTCTGCTTTTCCAGCCCAGGGGAAGGTGAGCTTTCGGCAGGACAGGGAGGTGCCGGCCCACCCAGGCAGCCGCATCTGGCAGGAGCGTGAGCAGCGGCTCGTCCTGGATTTCCCAGTTTAGCACAGGGAGCTGGGAGTGGCTGCTGGGTGGGGACAGATCCATCCTCAGCCCCACCCCAGATCCCCCCCGTTTCCATAATGTCAGCACATCTGTTTCTGCCCAAAGTGCCCCCCAGGAAACGGCTCTGGATTGTTTTTATGGCCAGGCTGAGAGGAGGGATGGACCCTGCAGCCAGAGGCTCTGCCGAGGCACATGGAAGTGATTACAGGGTGCCTGTGCCACCTCCCTTCCCAGCACAGGGTGTGGGCCAGCACAGCCTGGCCCTGTCCCCATCCTGTCCCCAGCCTCATCCTTGTCCCCATTCCCATCTTCATCCTCATCCCCAGCCCCATCCTCATCCCTATCCCCAATCCCATCTACATTCCAAAACCTATTCCTATTCCTGTGCCCATCCTTGTTCCTTTCCTCACCTTCCTCTTCATTTTCTATTGCACGTCCTCATCATTGTCCCACCCTCATCCATGTCCCCATCCTTGTCTCCATCTTTATCCCTGTTCTTATACCCTTCCCTCTTCCTGTCCCCATCCCAATGTCCATCCCTGTCCCATTCCCATCTCCCTGTCCCATTCCCATCTCCCCATCCCCATCCTTGTCCCCATCCCAATGTCCATCCCTGTCTCTGTCCCATCCCTGTCCCATTCCCATCTCCCCATTCCCATCCTTGTCCCCATCCCAATGTCCATCCCTGTCCCATTCCCATCTCCCTGTCCCATTCCCATCTCCCCATCCCCATCCCTGACCCCATGTTCCCCATCCTTATCCTCATCCCACTTCTTGTCTCCATCCTCTTCCTCGTCCCTACCCCAATCCCTGCCCCATCCCCTCCAAGGCTCCCAGACTTTCCCAAAGCCACAGGGATGCCAGTGCCAGCAGGATTCTGCTCCCAAGGCCAGGACAGACCCCAGCTCTTCCCAGCTGCCATTTTTTGACTGACTGGTGCCAGTCTGGCTCGGGGAGTTGGGAAAATTCACTTTTTAGCATCCCAAAGGCTGAAGGAAGCCTGGCAGCTCCTCCTTCCCTGTCCAGCGGATTCTCAGGGCCCGTGGTTCGGATTTTCAATAGCTCCCATGGAGCAGCAAGGCTCTCCTCCCCTTCCCTCCCTCACTCCCTGCCCCCTCTACCCATTGCCACCTCCGAGGTGCCACCAAATGCCACCATTCCCCATGGGAGTGACATCCCAGCTGGGATCTCAGCAGGCAGAGGAGCTGCTGGCCCTCTGCAGCTCCCAGTTTCCCTGGAGAGCCGTGGAGGTGTTTGAGCTTCAAAGAAAAGCCACATTTTGGCACGGGGAGCTCCTCAAAGGCTGCGGATCGTGTCCAGCTGGCCTGGACCCCGCTCCAAGTCCTAATGGTTTTCCATGGCCAGGCAAACGACTCCTCCAGGGGCTGGAGCCAGCCAGCTGCCTGCAGCCAAGGGGCAGTGGCTTCTCCAGATGTGGCCCCAGCAGTGACATCCCTGGGGCAGCCAGACTTCAACCCCAGCACCAGTGGGAGCTGCTTCCCAGGGTGAGCAGGATGGAGGGGACAGAGCCCGCAGTGCCAAATCCCTGTCCCTGCAATGGACGGGGTGAGGGTGTCCAGCTGCTTCCCGTGTGAGGATTCCTGTCGGGAATGCCATGAACGCGCCCCTGATTTATTTCTCTCGACAGCCTAGGGGGGTTTGACACTTCCCTCCTTGTTATCTGGCATTCCTCGGGCACGGCTGTGCCGTGGGACAGCTGCAGTCTCCAGGACGGGGAAGGGAAAGCGCTCCAGGAAGCTGGAGCTGAGCTTTTGGCCGCTCCCAGCCCGGATTTCCAGGAGCACTCATGGAGTGCAGCTGTCGGGATTTGAGCTCTTCCTGCCCTCCGCCGCTGTGGGTGCTCCCACCCCGACCCGAAGGCAGGGAATTCTCGATCCATGGAGATGATGGATGAAGGCGCAGAGGAAGGATAAACAGCGCCGGCCCTGCGTGCGTTCACCCTGCCAGCCGAGCTGCAGGCAGATCTCGGCCGGGGGCTGCCCGTGTCCCCCCGCGGCTCCCCGGGGATGAGGAGTCACGTTCCTCCCCGGCTCAAGGGAGCAGGGCCCGAGCGGGAGCGGGGAGCGGCCAGAGCCTCCCGCGACCCCGGCCCCGACCCCGGCCCCGACCCCGGCTGGACGCGGGCCCGGCCCCGGGGGGCTGAGGGGAGCGGGGGGATAGGGGGATCCAAGAGGGGATCCCACCCTCCTTCCCGGGATGCCGGTACAGGGGGATGGGAGGCTCCAAGAGGGGATCCCACCCTTCTCCCGGGATGCCGATACCGGGGGGATAAAGAGCTGCAAGAGGGGATCCCACGCTCCTTCCCAGGATGCTGATACCGGGAAACGGGGGGCTCCCAGACGGGATCCCACGCTTTTCCCGGGATGCCCCCTCGGGACACGGCCGCTCCGGTACCCCGCTCCCCCCGGGATGCCGGTACCGGGGGGATGGGGGGGCTCAACTCTGGACGGATTTTGGGCGCGATCTGATTGGCTCAGGGCGGGGACGGCCGCTGCTTGGCCACGCCCCTCGGGCTGCTCCCCGTCCCGTCCCGCCCCGCGGGGCCGGGGTCGCCCCGTCCGGCTCGGCTCGGCTCGGCTCGGCTCGGCACGGCGGGGCTCCCGTGGCCGCTGTGGGGATGCGGGCGGTGGCGGCGCTGCTGGCGGCCGTGCTGGCG
>NW_024366381.1:352797-386810 GCF_014805655.1 Passer montanus
GCCCTGCCCCGCCCGGGGCTGCTCCCGCACGGCCCGGCCCGCGGCGATGCCCGGCTCCGGCCCGGCGACGACGAGAGCTCTCCGGGGCTGCTGCTCCGCCGCGCCCTGCGCCTCTACGGCCGCGCCGCCCGCCGCCTCTACGTGAGTGCCGCCGGCCCCGCTCCCTTCTCCTTCCCTGCCCTCCTTCCCCCCGGCCGCTCTCACTCCCTGCCCCGCTTCCTCCTCTCCATCATCTCCCTCTGTCTTCACTCCGTTCATCTCTCCACCCTCTGTTCCTCCCTCCTTCCAGCCCTGTCTCTCTCCATCTTCCCGCTCTGCTTCTCTCCATCCCTCTGTCCCACCATCCCTCCTTCCCTCTGGCTTTTCACCCCTCCGTCTTTCTGTCCTTCCTCACACTCACCCCCTTCCTCCCCTGCCTTCGCATCCCCTCCTCCTCCTCCTCCTGCCCGCCGCTGCCCCTCCATGCGCACCTTCGCTGTCTCCCCGCACGTGTTTTCCCCCTCCATCCATCCGTCCATCCATCCATCCATCCATCCATCCATCCATCCATCCATCCATCCATCCCTCCATCCCTCCCTCCATCCCTCCCTCCCTCCTTTCCCCCTTCCCCTTGTCTCCCCAGGAACAGGAGGGCTTTCTCCTCCGCTCTCTCCCCCGCAGCTGTTCCCCCGCAGCAGCGGCTGCAGCTGGGACGGCCCCCGAGCCGCAGCTCCCTGGGGGATGGAGAAGCCCGAGCTCTTTGTTTTCTGCCCGGCCGGATGGGGCCACGCGGCCTCGGGGCTCTCCCTGCCCCGGGGAAGGGGGGGACAGGGCCAGGGGACAGCAGTGGTGGCACCTCTGCAGCTCCTGAGCGCCCCGCACCACTCTGCCCGCAGGTGGGGACCAACGGGGTCATCTCCACCCAGGATTTCCCCAGGGAGACCCAGTACGTGGATGACGATTTCCCCACAGACTTCCCCGTCATCGCCCCCTTCCTGGCCGACCTGGACACCTCCGGGGACAGAGGGGACATCTACTACCGGCAGGATGACTCCAGGGACGTGCTGGAGCAGGCCGTGCGCTACATCCGGGCCGGCTTTCCCCGCTCTGCCGGCGCCTTCGTGCCCACCAACGCCTTCATTGCCACCTGGGAGGAGGTGGGCGCCTACCAGGAGCTCCCCCAGGACACCGAGCCCTCCACCAAGGTGAGGCCGAGGGGCTGAGCTTGGTGCCCATCCTGCGTGTCACGGGAGGATGAGTTTTTCTCAGCCCAAAATGCTGAGCCTTCTCTCTGAGCAGCTGGATGGTGGCTCCATGCATCCATCCATCCTTGGGTGAGCACCAGGAGGAACGTGGAGCTTTCCCCCTGTGCTCAGAGCTTGGCTGTGGTGGGGCTGTTGGCCACAGGAGGTTTAGAGGTTGCCTTCATGGCTGGAGGTGCTTGAACAAGGACACGGAGTGACAGGACCCGGGAGAAAGGCTTGGGTCAGGTGTTAGGAAGGAATTCCTGGCTGTGAGGGTGGGCAGGCCCTGGCACAGGGTGCCCAGAGCAGCTGTGGCTGCTCCTGGATCCCTGGCAGTGCCCAAGGCCAGGTTGGATGGGGCTTGGAGCAGCCTGGGACAGTGGGAGGTGTCCCTGCCATGGCAGGGCGTGGAATGGGATGAGTTTTAAGATCCCTCAAACTACTCCATGATCCTGATTCTTTTCAGACAAAGCTTTCCAGTGCTGGTAGCTGTGGCTTGGCAGGGCAGAGTGTGGCTGGGGGCAGCTGGGGAGGCCCTGCTTTAGGTCACCCATTGTGCTCCTGACCTTTCCTGGGGGCTCCTTCCTCCTGCCCCAGTGCTGCTGGTGAGCAACCAGCTCTGGAATTTCCACCGTGGGCTGATTTTGTGCCTGGAAAACAAGCCCAGAGGTGGTCTGCCAGCTCGGGGGGTGACCCGTGCTCTCCCCCCACGGGGCTGATAAGGCTCCTGCGTGGGTGGACGTCCATGAGCTGTCACATCAGGCTGATGACGTGCTGAGGAGGTGACAGCTGCTGAGGAGGTGACAGCGACGCTCTGCCAGCTGCACGGGCTCCAACAGCTGGAAAGGATGAGCTGCACGAGGAAAACTCCAGTGATGGACACCCAGAGCTGGGTGCTGGTGATGGGCTGTCCCCCAAAGCCCAGCAGCAGCCAGCAGGTCCCCAGGGAGCAGCAGGAGCCATCCCCCTGCTCCGGGGCCCTTTTCCAGAGGGAAGCCAAGCAAGGCAAGGAGCTGAGGTTTGGAAGGAGACAAGGCACATTTTTTCCTCTCATTTAAAAGTTGGGAAAACAGCTGAAGAGATGCCATCAGGGGCCTCACAGCGACCTCGTGGCCATCGAGAACGCAGCCTCCTCTTCTTTTCTCTTCTTCCCCCGCGTGGCTTTTTTTCCCCCCTCTGACAAGTTTGGATCAGGCTTTAAAATGAAACTGGTCTTGTTTGGAAACGAGGAGCTCCAGGGAAAGCTCCTGAAATGCAGCTCGTGCCTGTGCTTTGCTGAGCTCCCCCTTGGCCAAAACTGCTAAAAATCTCCCCAAACACCACTTTTTTTTTTTTTTTTTCCCTGACCAAATGTGGTGTTTATGGAAACGCTGCCCTCCTGCTGCTCAGAGCCAGGACTGACTCCAAAGCCATTCCCCCCGCCCTGGAAAGTCACAGCTAACCCCTTTTGAGCCCCAGAAGTAGAAAACTGGGTTAAGATGGGGAGCAGGGGATCCCCAGACCCCTTCTTTGGGGGCCCTGCCTGGGTGGGAGGTCTGGCAGTGCCGTGTCCCCACTCCTTGGGACACGCTCCTGGTCCTTGTGGTGACATTTTCCCGTGCTGCAGAGCGGGACAAGGCTGAGCCTGCTTCTGTAGGAGCAAAACTTGCCCTTTTGGGCTGGAATTTGCCCTTTGCACTCTTTGCTGGGGGCTTTCCCCCCCTCCTTCCCTTCATCCCACGGCGCCAGCGCATCGATGTCCCCCGGCGTGTCCCCCCTGGCCACCCACCCCAGGGCAGAACGAGTCCTGCAGCTGCTGCTGCTGCGATTTGGCTGCGTGGGGGAGGAATCCAGCCCCGGGGGAGGGGAGGGGGGTTATTCCACCCCCCTCCCGCTTTTTGGCCGCCTTTTCGGGGTCTCTGAATGCCCGAGTGTGTGACAGGCACAACAAGGCTCTTTATATCCCGCAGGAAATCCAGCGATGCTCCGGGGGCCCTGCGCCCCAAAATCAGGGCTGGGGCTGCGGGGGTGGGGCGGGGGGGAGCCCCCAGCCTCCCTCCCTCTGCTGCGGGGCTGACACTGGGAATTTAATCACTTTTCCGTTCCTTGGGGGGAAGGGCTGCTGCTCCCTGCGCGGGGCAGGAGGAGCAGGAGCTGCCTGGGGTTGGTTTCTCGGTGCTTTTGGAGCTCAAGGGGTGGCGGGTGGCTCGGCAGGGCCTGGCACGGCCCCAAGGCTGACAGGGCTGGCCAGCCTGCCTATAGCGGGATGTATGGGAAGCTGGGAGCACAGGAATGTTTTTTCCGGAGGAAACGGAGCTAAAATTGTTCTCAGGGACAAGCAGGGGGGTGTGGGTTTTCCTCTGGTGCTGGGGGGCGGGAGTGAGGGGCTCCCAGTGCAGGGGTTGCATGGCCAGGGATGCTCCTGGGACACCCTGGCACTCCTGGGAGGATGCTGAGCATCTTCCCAGGATGTGGCACTTGGGGTTTGCCTGGGCATGAGCAGCCCCGGGAGATCTCTGCAGGCTGATCATGGAATGGTTCGGGTTGGAAGAGCCTTAAAGCCCATCCAGTGCCACCCTGACATGGCAGGGACACCTCCCACTGTCCCAGGCTGCTCCAAGCCCTGTCCAGCCTGGCCTTGGGCACTGCCAGGGATCCAGGGGCAGCCACAGCTGCTCTGGGCACCCTGTGCCAGGGCCTGCCCACCCTCACAGCCAGGAATTCCCAATTCCCAATCTCCCACCCATCCCTGCCCTCTGGCAGTGGGAGCCATTCCCTGTGTCCTGTCCCTCCATCCTTGTCCCCAGTCCCTCTGCAGCTCTCCTGGAGCCCCTTCAGGCCCTGCCAGGGGCTCTGAGCTCTCCCTGGAGCCTTCTCCTCTCCAGGGAACATTCCCAGCTCTCCCAGCCTGGCTCCATGGAGGTTCTCTCTGTCAGAGGGCCCTTCTGGGGTGGTTGCCTGCCCTGTGCTGTGCGTGGGGCTGCCCCCCACATCCCTGCTCCCCTTCCTTCTCTCCTCTGCTGTGTTCCTGCCCCTCCGTGCCATCCATCTGCTCTCCCTTTGGCAGCTCAACACCTTCCAGGCAGTCATAGCCTACAATGACGAGGACACCTACACCATCTTCCTCTACCCCGACGGCGGCCTCCAGTTCCTGGGGACGCGACCCAAGGAGTCCTACAACGTCCAGCTGGAGCTGCCAGCCAGGGTGGGCTTCAGCTGGGGGGACAGCGATGACCCCAAGAGGGACGGGCTCTTCCACAGCCTGGCCAGCAGCGAGCAGGCTCTGAGGAGCCTGGAGAGGTGGGTGGAACCTGGGGGGCTGTGGCTGTGGGCAGGGGGAGCGGGGTCACCTTCTCCCAGCCCTGGAGCCTTTCAGAGCCTGGAAAAATCTGGGGAGTGACCTTGGGGTGCTGGGCTGCATCAGGGGCTCAGCCCCACACGCACAGGAGCTGTGCTGGGCTCCTGGAGGGGTGGTGCCACCTTTGGGGTGGCTTCTCCACCATGACGTTCGTGTGTGCTGCGTCCACAGGGAGAGCAACACGGGAATCCCCGGCGTGTGGGTTTTCCACGTGGGCAGCACGGAGCACGTGGAGCCGGGGGGCGGCGAGGGAGCTGCTCCTGCTGTGCCTCAGAGCCCCCCCGAGCCCCCCAGCCCTGGCACGGCCGGCTACCCCCACCCTGTCTCCAGCCACACGGCCACGGCCCAGCGTCCCGGCCACGGGTCCCACGGCCCCGTGCTCCTGGGCTTTGTCCCCGGGAGGAGGGACACGCAGGAGCGGAGCCGCTGGCTGCAGCCCAGGGGGGACGGTGGCACCGGGCACAGCTTCTCTGCCAACCCCTCCTCGTACAGCTCGGGCCAGCACGGCGTGGGCGTGGAGGAGGACGTGCATTTCAACCCCGACGGTGAGCACAGCCCCTGTGACAGCCCAGCGGGGACAATGACCCAGCGGGGACAGTGACCGAGTGGGGGTGGCTCCCTAAAAAAGGCTGGAATTTCACCCTGCCCCAAGGGAAGGTGCTGGAGGAGCCGCTCCTGCAAAGCTGCTGCCCTTGCAGCTCCTCCTGTCAGCCCCATCCCGCTAGAGCCACACAGCCCTGCCCGCCGGGCGTGCCAGGGGAAAAGCAGGAGGCCTGGAGCTTGGGATGGGGTGGGAAGCTCAGGGGACAGGTCCCAGAAGTGCCCTTGCCACCCTCCCCGCCACCGAGCCAGCTGTGCAGCCGCCGCGGCACGTGCCCGGGGGAGCAGAGCCCTGTCCCCAGCCGGCTGTCTCCCAAAAATACCGTCAGGAATTTGATCCCGTGCCCTCTGTCAGATCTGCCTGAAGCCAGGCAACAGGTTCCAAACCCTCCGCCACCCCTCTGCATCCCGGGTGACTCTTGGGAGCCACCGCTGCCAGCTGGCTCCTTTCCAGGCGGTGCTTTTGGTGCCAAGAAGGCAAAGCACCCGCCCGCTGTGAAGGGTGGCTTTGCCACTGCGTCCCCAAGCTTTTCCCCTTTGTCCCCAGTGTTCACCTACAGCGCCGCCAGCAAGGAGAGGTGTGCCCAGCACCACGGCAGCTGCTCCCCTCACGCCTTCTGCACCGACTACGCCGCCGGCTTCTGCTGCCACTGCCGGGCCACCTTCTACGGGAACGGGCGGCAGTGCCTGCCCGAAGGTACGCGGGGCGGGCGGCGGGGACGGGCAGCCCGTGCCTGGGTGGCCGCTGCCAGGGGTGCCCATCTCCCCGCCCAGGCGCCGTGCATCGCCTCAACGGCAAGGTGAGCGGGAGCCTGAGGGTGGGACGGGCGTCCGTCCGCTTCCAGGACGTGGACCTGCACGCCTACATCGTGGGCAGCGACGGCAGAGCCTACACGGCCATCAGCGGCGTGCCCCAGCCCGCGGCCCGCGCCCTGCTGCCCCTGCTGCCCCTCGGGGGGCTCTTCGCGTGGCTCTTCGCCCTGGAGGAGCCGGGCTCGGAGAACGGCTTCAGCATCACCGGTGAGCGCGGGTTTGGGAGGTGGCACCGCTCCCAGGGGTGGGGGGCAGCTCTGTGGTTTCTCCAGTCCCTCTCTCAGCTGGTGCTCGCCTCTGGCTGTGACCCCCCCCATGCTGGAGTAGCAGGGAAGGACACGTTGGGGTTGTCCCTACAAATGGTGCCCGTTTCTTTTTCCTGCCCAGGTGCTGAATTCACCCAGAGCCTGGAGGTGACGTTTTACCCCGGTGGGGAGACGGTCCAGGTCACGCAGACAGCCGAGGGCCTGGGGCCGGACAATTATTTAAGCCTCAGGACACACATCCAGGGTGAGGTGCCATTCCTGCCAGAAAACGTCACCGTCCACATCACTCCCTACAAGGAACTCTACTCCTACTCCAGCTCAGGTGAGACCCGTGCCCACCCTACACACCACCCCGGAATGGCCGCAAACACCCGAGCCACATCGATGCTGACACCTTTTATCCCACGGGGCTCTCCGTGCCATCCGGCAGCCGTGACATCCTCGGGCCAGCGGGAATACGTGGTGGCCGCGGGCACCGCCAACCAGACCTTGTCCTACCGCCTGCGGCAGAACGTCACCTTCTCGGGCTGCGCGCACTCGCGGCCGCCGGCGCGGCAGCGGCTCTCGGTGGCGCGCGCCTTCGCCCTCTTCGACAGCCACGAGCACGTCCTGCGCTACGCCCTGGCCGCCCGCATCGGCCCGGCACGAGGTGAGCGCCAGCACCCACCCCCGGGTGCCAGTCCAGGGTGCCGGCCCCCAGCGGGGATGCCGCCGCCTCCCAAAGCCACGGTGTGCCGGCTTTGCCCAAAATCAGCCAAAAAGGAGGGGTTTCCTGCTGGCGTGGTGGGGGTGGCACGGCCGTGGTTCCCTGCGTGGGACAGTGACTCTCGGTGTCTCCCAGATCTTTCATTCCCCCCGACACCTCTGTGTGCCCGCAGACGATGCCGAGAATCCCGGGGTGAGCCCGTGCCACGATGGCAGCCACGCGTGCGAGGCTCCGGCGCGCTGCCAGCCCGGTGTGGGCACGGAGTACACGTGCGAGTGTGCAGCCGGGTACCGCGGAGATGGACGGGGCTGCCGAGGTCAGCGGGGCTGGGGGCAGCTGGGGGGGAGCTCTGGAGCCCACAGAGCTTCACCAAGCACAGGGATGCATCATGGGGGGAAACTGAGGCAAGGTGCTGGAGGTCCCTGGAGAAGCGCTCCAGGAGCAGACAAAAAAGAGGAGGGGAAAAAAGGAGATACGGGAAAAAAGCAAAAGCAGTTGAAGAATAACTCCTGCATTTCATAAATCCAGCCAGTTTCGTTGTTGTTTTCCTATCACTCCAAAACTCCATTTTGCAAATTTGTCTTCCAGTTTTAGAGTCCCTTTCCATAAGAAGCTGCCCAGTGCCAGTGAGTAGCACTGCACAGTGATGCTGGCGAGGAATTTGAGGATCCTGCCTTTCAATAAGGAGCAGGTTTCCTTCTCCTAAAATCCCAGGTTAAGTGACCAGTCTGATCCCTTAATTTCAGGAGAAAGAAACCAAGTTTTAAACCACAAATAGCTGAGAATATTAGTGTGCCTTGAACAAATGCTTCTTTGTCAATTCTATACACCAAAAGCGATCTTGTTCTTTTTTCCCTTCTATTTTGAGCTGATTAGAAAGTTAATTCCGCAGTTGATTAAGTTCAGTGACAGACATGGGATGGGCAGCGGGGGGCAGGATATTCCCTGTCAGACCACGAAGATGGGGGTGTCCCACCACCATCAGGGTGCCCGGTGTCTCCTCCTTTCCCCAGATGTGGACGAGTGTGCCGAGGGCCTGAGCCAGTGCGGGCCCTTCTCCGTGTGCCTGAA
Organism: Passer montanus; assembly: GCF_014805655.1. Taxonomy (NCBI): domain Eukaryota; kingdom Metazoa; phylum Chordata; class Aves; order Passeriformes; family Passeridae; genus Passer; species Passer montanus. The sequence goes on from NW_024366381.1 coordinate 360,814, forward strand.
CGTGCCGGGCAGTCACCGCTGCGAGTGCCGCGACGGGTACCAGCCGGCGGGGGACGGGCAGGCGTGTGTGCGTAAGTGCTGACCCCAGCTGGGGTGTCCCCCGCTCCCGCGCCCCACGGACCTGCCCTGAGCACCCCTCCCGTGTCCCCCCAGCGCTGGCAGCGCCGAGTGACCCCTGCGAGGACGGGCGGCACCCCTGCGCTCTGGGGGACCGGGCGCGGTGCCTGTCCCGCGGCGACGGCCGCGCCACCTGCGAGTGCCTCCCCGGCTACACCGGCGACGGCATCCACTGCTCCGGTAAGGTGGGCACGGGAGGGACCCCCCACCGCAGCTGTCTGCGTGTCCCTGTCCCCGCTGATCCCATCTCCCCCCTGCGCAGACGTGGATGAGTGTGCCGAAAGCCCGTGTCACCCAGCTGCCATCTGCTACAACACGCCAGGCTCCTTCTCCTGCCGCTGCCGGCCCGGCTACGCGGGCGACGGCTTCCAGTGCACGTACGGTGAGCTGCCCGCCCAGCCCCGTGCCCTCCCTGCCTGGCACGGCTTGCCCAGCCTCACTCTCCTCCTTTCTGGCTTTCCAGCGGTGGAAGGGAACCCGCAGCGCCTCACGCCCTGCCAGCACGAGCGGATGTACCCGCGGGAGGTGCCACCCCTGGGCGACGGGCACGTGCCCCAGTGTGACGAGCAGGGCCGGTACCGGCCCCTGCAGTGCCACGGCAGCTCCGGGCACTGCTGGTGCGTGGACGCCGCGGGGCAGGAGATCGCCGGCACCCGGACGGCGCCGGGCACCACCCCACCACGCTGCGGGAGCCCAGGTCAGTGCCACCCCCCAGGGGTGAGGGGAGCAGGGTGGGAACCTTGGGCATCAGGCTGGTGGCCCAGTGATGTCCCACTTCACTTGCCAGCGGTGTGGGGACAGTGGGGCCACAGTGAGTGGAGGGGGGCCATAAACTGAACAGCCATAAATTAAAACTTGAGAGGTTTCACCTCAGCGTGAGGAAGAATTTCCAAATGCTGAGGGTGGCAGAGCCATGGAAAAGCTGCCCAGGGAGAGTGTGGAGTCTCCCTCTCTGGAGATACTCCAACTCAGCTGGACACATTCCTGTGTCACCTCCTCCAGGTGACCCTGCCTTGGCAGGGAGGTTGGACTGGAGGATTTCCAGAGGTTCCTTCCAACCCTAAGGATTCTGTGACTCTGTGACAGAACCACCCTTCTGGATGGTTCTTCTTCACAGTGAAGCTTTCTGGGGCTTCACTGTGGGCAGGGTGCTGTCAAGTGGGTGCATCAAGGGTCTCCTGGGTGTTTAGGGAGCCCTGGCCCATTGGGTTACAGTGGCTGTGGCCATTGGGCCACCTCTATCAACTTGTGATGGAGGGAACAGTGGTGGGACATCGAGGGGGCTGGAGCAGGGCAGCCCTGGCCCCCGCCCCAGACCAAGGGGTGCTGGTAGACAGGGACAAGTGATGCCAAGGTGCCAAGTGGCTCCAGAGGAGCCGGTGGCACCCCCTGAGCCCGCGTTGGGGGCGTTTACTGCCAGCAGAGTCCATCCAGCAGCTGACGCCCTGCGAGCACGCGCGGATGTACCCTCGGGAGGTGCCACCGGGGCCGTCACCCGTGGGTGATGGCCACGTGCCCCAGTGTGACGAGCAGGGCCGGTACCGGCCCCTGCAGTGCCACGGCAGCTCCGGGCACTGCTGGTGCGTGGACGCCGCGGGGCAGGAGATCGCCGGCACCCGGACGGCGCCGGGCACCACCCCACCACGCTGCGGGAGCCCAGGTCAGTGCCACCCCCCAGGGGTACACAGCCAGCAGGGAGAGGGGGACACAGGGCTCCGCCAAGCCCCGAGTCCCCCGAATAGGGTGGTGACTGTCACCCTGCCGTGCCAGAGCCCACAGAGAGGCCCCCCAGCATGTGCGAGCGCTGGCGGCAGAGCTTGCTGGAGCACTACGGGGGCAGCCCCCGCGGGGACCAGTACGTGCCACAGTGTGACCCCAGCGGGGACTTCACCCCGCTGCAGTGCCACGGGGACAGCGGCTACTGCTGGTGCGTGGAGCAGAGCGGCAGGGAGATCCCAGGGACGCGCTCCGAGCCCGGCACCACCCCGCCCTGTAAGAGCCCAGCGCCCCAAAGCGACCCTGGGCACCGACAGCACGGGCACCGCGCCCCGCTCCGGGCGTGGGGCCCTGGGGACGACGCTTCCTGAGCCACCTCTGTCCCCTCCAACACGCCAGGTCTGCCCAGTGTCGCCCCACCCAGCGTCCGACCCGAGCCCCGGCCCGACGTGTCCCCACCGGGCACGGGGACGTTCCTGCTGTACGCCCAGGGCCAGCAGATCGGCTACCTGCCGCTGAACGGCACCCGGCTGCAGAAGGAGGCGGCCAAGACCCTGCTGTCCCTGCATGTACGGTACCCCGGGGTGGGGACGGGCTGCAGGAGCACCCAGGGGGGTTGGGACAGGCTGGGGCTGCCACTCGGTGGTTTCACCTCTGTCTGAAGCGCTCGTCAGGGTTTGAGGGAGTCACCTCTTGAGGGTTGGTGATGGTATTTGGGGACGTTGGCTGTGCTGGCCGCCTTGGTGGCGCTTTGGGCAAGTGATGAGGGGAAGTGACTTCACAGTGGTGGAGGGCAGGGTTAGATGGGATATTGGGATGAAATTATTGACACCAGGGTGGTGGGCAGGCCCTGGTGTCAGCCCAGAGGAGCTGTGGCTGCCCCAATCCCTGGAAGTGTCCAGGACCTGGCTGGAGCAGCCTGGGACAGTGGAAGGTGTCCCTGCCCATGGCAGGGGTGGAACTGAATGATCTTTAAGGTCGTTTCCAACCCAAGCCATTCTGGGATTCTATGGATTCTATTTTCACCTCCCTCCAGCCATCCCCAGCAGAGAGACAGGTCTCAGACAGGTCCCAGAGCTGGGACTGTTCACGAAGGTGCTCCCAGAGCTCTCCAGGGTTGGTCTCAGCCCAGACTTCCAGCTGCAGGGCTGGCCTTTTTTCCTTGCTTGGACTCCCCTTGGAGCGTGGCCACGTGCCTCTCCAGGCAGGCCAGACCAAGGCAGAGGAACGCTGAAATCTGGGCCAGGACCCTCCCTGCACCCTGGGGAAGTGAAGGACCTTGCCAAGTGTTCCTTCTCCCCATCCTGAAGGTCATTCCCCACGCCGACTTTGCTCTTGGAGCACCCTCTCCTTCAGGCAAAGGGTTCAAATCCATCTGGATGTGGGTGTGAACCTGCACCAGCTGGCCTAAAATCCTCTGCTGAGGGATTCAGCTGGGAGGGTGCAGTGGGAGCAGAGCAGAGTTTCGCTGGGGAAGTGGGATTTGAGTGCCATTCCCACTTCCAGCGTGTCCCAGGCAGCTCTCAGTGCCAGCTGATGGGTTGAGGTTTCTCCCTGAGCCTCCTGGCAGGATTTCAGCCCGTGTTCCTCTCCCGGCCCTGGCAGGGCTCCATCGTGGTGGGGATTGACTACGACTGCCGGGAGAGGATGATCTACTGGACGGACGTGGCCGGCCGGACCATCAGCCGGGCGGGGCTGGAGCCAGGCTCCGAGCCAGAGACCATCATCAGCTCAGGTGTGCTCCTGTCCCCGGTGTCACCTGCCCAGAGCCACACCTGCTCTTCCCATCGCAGCTCTGGGCTCCTCCCATTGGTGCCTTACCTAAAAACAGAGGCCAGTCAAAATTAAGGGAATAAAAAGCCGTTATATTTATATTTATATTTATATTTATATTTATATTTATATTTATATTTATATTTATATATTTATATTTATATTTAAAGGGCCTTCATGTACATTTTGGGCAGACAAACCCACCCAGGGGCTACACCCAAAAATGGACAATTTTCACACTTCTATAAGTTTGGTCCATTTGCATATTGGGGGTTAGTCTTTCAATTACAGCTTCAGGTAATGATGTGATTTACCCCAGGTTTGCTCCCTCCCCAACTCACTTTTGTTTACACCTCTTGGTGCCTGAGGCAGTGAGGTGTCCTTGATTGCCAGGCCTGGAGAGGAATTGTGTCTGACCAAAATGGGAAAGCAGCAGCTCAAACTGTAATTTAAAATTATACACTAAAGAATTACAGGACTACAAATACATGAAAATTATAAAAGCTAAAAACTTAAGGCATCACCACCCTTCACTTTTGGGCTGGGGATGCCTGAGGGATGCCGGAGCAGCATTTCCCCACCAAAATTCCACTTGCAAACTCTACTGGATTTCTCCCAAACTAAAGTTGCCAGCAGCTAGGACCCTACAAGTCCTCAGAGGCCCAAAAGCCACCTCTGAGCTGATACTCAGACCCTGGGGAAACGACATCTTTTCGCATGGAATATGGTCTCCCTTTGCGGCCACTTTCCCAGGAAGATGGTGGGCTGCCATGCTAGAAATTTGCAAATTTTGCTGGATTTCTCCAAACTAAAGCTGCCAGCAGTGAGGACCCTGCAAGTCCTCAGAGGCCCGAAAGCCACCTCTGAGCTGATACCCAGACCCTGGGGAAAGTCCATCTTTTCCCCATGGAATATGGCCTCCATTTGCGGCCACTTTCCCCGGAAGATGGTGGGCTGCCATGCTAGAAATTTGCAAATTTTGCTGGATTTCTCCAAACTAAAGCTACCAGCAGTGAGGACCCTGCAAGTCCTCCGAGGCCCAAAAGCCACCTCTGAGCTGATACCCAGACCCTGGGGAAAGTCCATCTTTTCCCCATGGAATATGGCCTCCATTTGCGGCCACTTTCCCCGGAAGATGGTGGGCTGCCATGCTAGAAATTTGCAAATTTTGCTGGATTTCTCCAAACTAAAGCTACCAGCAGTGAGGACCCTGCAAGTCCTCCGAGGCCCAAAAGCCACCTCTGAGCTGATACCCAGACCCTGGGGAAAGTCCATCTTTTCCCCATGGAATATGGCCTCCATTTGCGGCCACTTTCCCCGGAAGATGGTGGGCTGCCATGCTAGAAATTTGCAAATTTTGCTGGATTTCTCCAAACTAAAGCTACCAGCAGTGAGGACCCTGCAAGTCCTCCGAGGCCCAAAAGCCACCTCTGAGCTGATACCCAGACCCTGGGGAAAGTCCATCTTTTCCCCATGGAATATGGCCTCCATTTGCGGCCACTTTCCCCGGAAGATGGTGGGCTGCCATGCTAGAAATTTGCAAATTTTGCTGGATTTCTCCAAACTAAAGCTACCAGCAGTGAGGACCCTGCAAGTCCTCCGAGGCCCAAAAGCCACCTCTGAGCTGATACCCAGACCCTGGGGAAAGTCCATCTTTTCCCCATGGAATATGGCCTCCATTTGCGGCCACTTTCCCCGGAAGATGGTGGGCTGCCATGCTAGAAATTTGCAAATTTTGCTGGATTTCTCCAAACTAAAGCTACCAGCAGTGAGGACCCTGCAAGTCCTCCGAGGCCCAAAAGCCACCTCTGAGCTGATACCCAGACCCTGGGGAAAGTCCATCTTTTCCCCATGGAATATGGCCTCCATTTGCGGCCACTTTCCCCGGAAGATGGTGGGCTGCCATGCTAGAAATTTGCAAATTTTGCTGGATTTCTCCAAACTAAAGCTACCAGCAGTGAGGACCCTGCAAGTCCTCCGAGGCCCAAAAGCCACCTCTGAGCTGATACCCAGACCCTGGGGAAAGTCCATCTTTTCCCCATGGAATATGGCCTCCATTTGCGGCCACTTTCCCCGGAAGATGGTGGGCTGCCATGCTAGAAATTTGCAAATTTTGCTGGATTTCTCCAAACTAAAGCTACCAGCAGTGAGGACCCTGCAAGTCCTCCGAGGCCCAAAAGCCACCTCTGAGCTGATACCCAGACCCTGGGGAAAGTCCATCTTTTCCCCATGGAATATGGCCTCCATTTGCGGCCACTTTCCCCGGAAGATGGTGGGCTGCCATGCTAGAAATTTGCAAATTTTGCTGGATTTCTCCAAACTAAAGCTACCAGCAGTGAGGACCCTGCAAGTCCTCCGAGGCCCAAAAGCCACCTCTGAGCTGATACCCAGACCCTGGGGAAAGTCCATCTTTTCCCCATGGAATATGGCCTCCATTTGCGGCCACTTTCCCCGGAAGATGGTGGGCTGCCATGCTAGAAATTTGCAAATTTTGCTGGATTTCTCCAAACTAAAGCTACCAGCAGTGAGGACCCTGCAAGTCCTCCGAGGCCCAAAAGCCACCTCTGAGCTGATACCCAGACCCTGGGGAAAGTCCATCTTTTCCCCATGGAATATGGCCTCCATTTGCGGCCACTTTCCCCGGAAGATGGTGGGCTGCCATGCTAGAAATTTGCAAATTTTGCTGGATTTCTCCAAACTAAAGCTACCAGCAGTGAGGACCCTGCAAGTCCTCCGAGGCCCAAAAGCCACCTCTGAGCTGATACCCAGACCCTGGGGAAAGTCCATCTTTTCCCCATGGAATATGGCCTCCATTTGCGGCCACTTTCCCCGGAAGATGGTGGGCTGCCATGCTAGAAATTTGCAAATTTTGCTGGATTTCTCCAAACTAAAGCTACCAGCAGTGAGGACCCTGCAAGTCCTCCGAGGCCCAAAAGCCACCTCTGAGCTGATACCCAGACCCTGGGGAAAGTACATCTTTTCCCCATGGAATATGGCCTCCATTTGCGGCCACTTTCCCAGGAAGATGGTGGGCTGCCATGCTAGAAATTTGCAAATTTTGCTGGATTTCTCCAAACTAAAGCTGCCAGCAGTGAGGACCCTGCAAGTCCTCCGAGGCCCAAAAGCCACCTCTGAGCTGATACCCAGACCCTGGGAAAAGGACATATTTTTCCCACGGGAAATGGCCTCCGTTTGTTTCCAGTCGCACTGGCAGACAGTGGGGCTCCAAGCTCGAAATTTCCAAACTTGTCTGGATTTCTGTGTTTCACGTGGCCGTCTCCCAGCAGGCCTGATCAGCCCCGAGGGCCTGGCCGTGGACCACCTGCGCCGCGCCGTGTTCTGGACGGACAGCGGCCTGGACAGGATCGAGCGGGCCCGGCTGGACGGCTCCGAGCGCCGCGTGCTCTTCGACACCGAGCTCGTCAACCCCCGCGCCATCGCCGTGGACCCCGTCCGAGGGTGAGCAGCACGAACCCCGCGGGGATTTGGGGCTTGGGCTTTGTAAGGTGCCAAGGCTGCTGGGGATACCCTGGGGGGGAATTTCCTGGTTTTGGGAGACGCAAGGAGCTTCCCTCAAAAAGCTGTTTGACCCCAATGGCTCCTTCCCCTGTTCCTAAGTCTGTTCCTGTGTCTGTTCCTGTGTCCCTGAGCCACTCCTTCCCTATTCCGTGACTGGCCCTCATCTTTGTACAGCCCCAAGACCAGAGTCAACCTCTTGGCAAAGAGAAACTTAAGACTCTCCATGTGTGGGTGCTGATCATCTCACCACGTGGCTGAATGAAACATCTGTGGATGTTATGCAAAGGTCCTTTTTGCTTCCTTACCCTGGACTATGCTAGCAGCAATTCAGCCTCCTTCAGACCCTGTCCTGACCTCGTCCTGTAGGAGGGATTGGCTCTGCTCCCCAGCCCCCTTTTTTATTGAATAATTTGAGATCTGGCTAAAGCTGCTGTTTCAGTATCAGGATGTGGATTATTTTGAAGAGCTGTGCCTCCAGGGTGCTGCTGTTGGGATACAAAATGTGCTGCTCCTCAGACTCGCCCTCGTCGAGGAGCTGCAGTTTGGGTCATAAACATGTCTGATATTTGTTTGGAGAGGTTTTTTCCTAATCAAATAAACATGGTTCAGGCACTGATAAGGAAAAACCAGGCCTTGCTCCTGGCAAGAACCAGGATAATCTCCCACCACTCCTTACGGTTCTGCCCTGTTTGTGCATTATTTCCCAAGCAACCTTTACTGGACGGACTGGAATCGCGAAGCTCCCAAAATTGAAACTTCCACTGTCAATGGAGCCAACAGGAGGGTTCTGGTGCACACAGACATTGGTTTGCCCAATGGCCTGACTTTTGACCCCTTCTCCAAGCTGCTGTGCTGGGCAGACGCAGGTAATGTCCCCAGGGAAGGATCAGACAATGTCAAACTGGGCCTCAAGGGAAAATCCTGGGTGTCTTCAGCCCAGTGCTACCTGTGGCCACCAGTGTTGTGTCAGCTGGGGCTTAGATTGGATTTTAGGAAATATTTCTTCATGAAAAATGTTGTTGCTCAGGGCAGTGGTAGAGTCCTTGTCCCTGGAGGGATTTAAAAGCCGCGTGGATGTGGCATGTGGGGACATGGAGCAGTGGTGGCCTTGGCAGTGCTGGGAGATGGCTGGACTTGGTCTTAGGGAGGTTTTCCAACCCTGAATTTTATGGTTCTACATCTTCATGCTGAAAAGCTGTTTCAAAATGCAATAAATCAGGAAAAGGCTCTTCCCCAGAGGGTGCTGGCAGTGCCCAGGCTCCCCAGGGAATGGGCACAGCCCCGAGGCTGCCAGAGCTCCAGGAGCTGCCAGGGATGCCCAGGCTGGGATTGATGGGGTGTGCTGTGATCCTTGTGAGTCTGTGAAATACCAAGAACATATTTGGTGCGGCATTTCCAGCGGGATGGGGGATATTTTGTGTTTGAACAGGCACCAAGCACCTGGAATGCACATTCCCGGATGGCACCGGCCGGCGCGTCATCCAGAGCAACCTCAACTACCCCTTCAGCATCATCAGCTACGCCAACCACTTCTACCACACGGACTGGAGACGGTGAGCAGGGAAAAACCCACCCCCTGCACGCCTGGGAATGCTCAGCTCCCCTCCCTGAGAGGAATCCCAAATCCTGGAGTCTCCCCAGAGCTCTCCCGGGTCTCTGAGCGTGGCTTCAGCAACACCTGCTTGTAAATCTCAGCACAGATTGTTTAGACACAAGCCCAGCTCCCTGGGAGGGACAGAAACAGTGGTTTGGGTTTTGTTTTTTTGAACTGAAACTTGGCTGAAGTCTCTGGATGTAGATTAGGTCCAAGGAAAGATCCTGTCCTCAGCCGTTCCCTTTGCCTCTCTTCCCACTCCAGCTGGAAGCTCTCACAGCTCCCATCCAATCTTGGGTTACAACAAACACTTAAGGGCTGGCCACACTCGGAGGAGACTCTCAGGGAGATAATCTCTCCTTGGAAGGCTCTTTTCTGTGGCTGCATCACCACAGAGAAATGCACTGGCTGAGCTGGAGGAGGATTTTACAGGGCAAATCTCTTTCCACTTGTCCTGCAGGTGTTCAGAGCAAGATTTTCAGCTGCCTGTTCTTAAACACACATAAATAGGGGAAAACCCCCAAGTTTCATAGGTGAATAAAACACTTCTTCCCCTTTTTTCACCAGGGATGGGGTGATAGCTGTAAATAAAGAAACAGGCTCCTTCACTGATGAGTATCTTCCAGAGCAGCGATCCCACCTCTATGGAATCACAGCAGTTTATCCCTACTGCCCTGGAGGTAAAACCCACCCAAACCCCATCCCCTTGGGAATTCTGATGGCTGCTAGGTGCCTGAAAAATCTCCACACTGAAAATCTCCATTTCTCCCCACAGCCAGGAAATAGTAACTCCATTTTCAAGGAAACAAGGATCTTTGCACCCAGAGGAATTTCAGACCCAGAGAACTGTCACTGCATACGAGGGGGGAGAAGTCCCTCACCAAGGCCAATGAAGTGCCCTGCTTTCCTGCAAAAGATTTTCAAGTATTTTTTATAGTTATACCTCAAGACTTTACTACTGTATTTTTTTACCAAGTGGAAAATGTTGAGATATCACCAAAGAAAAAAAGAAAAGATCCTGGGAAGCTCAAGCCATGACTCGAACTCTCGCTTACACAAGATTTAAAATGTAGCTTTTTTTTTTTTTTCTACTCCAATGTTTTATTTTATTGGAAGAAGAATGGATTAATTTTTCATAGTTTTGACAATCTGACCCAAGAGGTCCTTTTATCCAAAAATAAGAAATTAAGTGCCTGTGGGAAGCTGTGGATGCAGTAAATTGCTGGGTCTAATTAACAAACTGCCCTGAAGACAGAGACTGTGTGTGCTCCAAAATCCTGCAGAACAGGGATGGGATGTGGCAAAGGCACTGAAGATGTTCCAGAGGATGATTCTGATAATTAGAAATAAAAATATACATTAAATAAAGAACTATATTAATAAAACAATAAAAAAACCAGAAATACAATTATATAAAATAAATTTAAAAGCTAAATATGATAAAAATTCATAACAAAAATATAATAATATAAAATAAGATTTTTAATACTATAATAAAATAGATACATATAATAACTTATTAATTAAAAACATCCACATTGCAATAAAAATTAATAAAAATAATAAATTTAAAAAAACCCAAGAGGCTGGGTTGGGCTGGAAGGACTTTAAGGATCATCTCAGTCCAACCTCCCACTCTGAGGTTGGTGTGAAACATTCCAAGCAATGATTTAAGTAATGTGGAGCCCCAGGTCACCTGCATGGCTGTTCCTTATCAATAACCCATCAGGTTTACCAATAACCCATCAGATTTACCAATAACCCATCAGGTTTACCAATAACCCACCAGATTTACCAATAACCCACCAGGTTTACCAATAACCCACCAGATTTACCAATAACCCACCAGGTTTACCAATAACCCACCAGATTTACCAATAACCCACCAGGTTTATCAATAACCCACCAGATTTACCAATAACCCATCAGATTTACCAATAACCCACCAGATTTACCAATAACCCACCAGGTTTACCAATAACCCACCAGATTTACCAATAACCCACCAGGTTTATCAATAACCCACCAGGTTTATCAATAACCCATCAGATTTACCAATAACCCACCTGGTTTACCAATAACCCATCAGGTTTACCAATAACCCACCAGATTTACCAATAACCCATCAGATTTACCAATAACCCATCAGGTTTACCAATAACCCATCAGATTTACCAATAACCCACCAGGTTTACCAATAACCCACCACGTTTACCAATAACCCCCCAGGTTTACCAATAACCCATCAGATTTACCAATAACCCACCATATTTACCAATAACCCACCAGGTTTACCAATAACCCCCCAGGTTTATCAATACCCCGGTGCCACCCGGAGCTGCCTGGATGGCTGTGGGAGGCAGAGCTGCAGTGCATGCAGAGCTGTCCCCTGCTGGCAGCAGCAGGATTCACCACCAGCACGATGCATTCCTCGGGCTGCACTAAAAGCTGTTATTTCAACAGATTCCAAACAGACTGGATTGAGGCTTGGCCGTGCCAAACCCAAAATGCTCAGGGATGCTCATAAATAACCAGCTGGGAGGGAGGAATTCTTTCCACTGCAGGGTTTTTTGCTGTCCACATCAGCTCTGGATTTGACAGTAATAACTCTGTCAAAGGCAAGCAATCCCATTTAAAAGTCACATTAGAAGCAGTGCTCACCTCCCGTGTCAAATCCAAGAATGTGCTTTTCCAGAGCAACAGGCAGACCCTGGAAAAGGAAAAAAAAAAGTTAAAAATGTCATTTAAATGTTTGGTAAAACACATCAAGTACTGCAGCAGGAAACCGAGGGAGAAAATACGGGTTTTGCTCAGACAAAAATGTGTGAAAAGTTTGAAAAGTTGATTAAACAACTCCCTTTGTGTCCTGAAACACCAAACCCAGGGTATTATTACAGAAAAATCTTCCTGCTTAAGAATCCCTCACTGGATACACAGTGCCTGCATTCAATCCTTAAAAGGCCAACAGCAGCACTGGGAGCCATCACCCAATGCTGCAGCTCCCCAGGAAAACAAAACTGGGCTTTCTTAGGAATTCTGCCTTTCCACAGCTGCCAGCCTCTGGCAGGGGCTGATTGCACAGAGCTGCAGAAATTCTCTGCATTAAAATCAAGTTTTGCTGAGCTCACCACATCCCCAGAAGCATCTGCTCGAGTGTGAAGCTTAGGAATAAAGGGAAATATTCAGTTTTCTAAACATTTTCTCTATTGAAAGACTCCGAGGCAAAATTTATTAGTGGTCATTTCTAAGCATTGCTCTGTTTCCTTTGTCCAGCTGCAGAGGAGTGGTCACACTAAATCTTTACTCAGGGAGCTTCAACATGCACTTAAAATTAGATTTAAACATTCCAAATGCCAGAATTTGCTTTTATTACCCTCAGTGAGTTTTGTCAACATTTGCCAAAAGCCTTGCATTCTGCACAACAAAAACATCAGGGTTCAATACCATTAATTTCTGCAGGGATGGGGCTGTAAAGCTTTTAGACAGTGAAAATTCCCTTTAAAGGCTTTTATACACATGGAGAAAAAAAAAAGAATCTGAGCTGATCAAAACACACATTAAACACAAACTGGTGGCTGCAACTCTTTTGCAAAAAGTGGGGTTTTTCCATGGCCTTTGTAGCAAAATCCACGTTCAATGCAATCTTAAAAATCCATTTCCACTGTTAAAATTGGTGATCAAAATGCCACTAAAGCCACTTCAGAAAGATTCCAGAAATATCAGACTTCCTGCAAGGATTTTTTTTAAGAACTGAGGTTTGTACTTAAGGTCCTTGCCAGCCTGGGGTGTTCCTGAGGGAAAATTGTCATTTTTTGTCTTTTTTTCTCTGACAGTTCTTCGTGGATGAAGTCCCCAGTGTCACCTGGTAGCAGGAAATTCCTTACCTCCCTTCTTCCCACACTCCCTGAGTCTGATCCTTTTTGGGAAACTGCCTTTGGAATCCCTCAGCCCATCCTACAACAAGCTCATGATCCTTCCAACAGGGAATAAACTAAAAAAAGAGCACCTTTACATCAGGAGCTACACACACAACTTCACTTCCAGCCTCATTCCCTACAAATCTGATTTATGAATGCTGCACAAAAATGTGGCCATTTACAAATCAGTCAAAACCTGAAGAATAAATCTAATTTTCCATTTTTTTTTTAAATTCCCAAGCCAGCCATCCTCTGTGCTTTGGAGATATTTCCTTTTTTAACCCCTGGCACAAGAAGAAGATGTTGCTGGTCCCTCCTGGCACAGATTTTCCTGCTTCTCACCACTCCCTTTTCTTCACACCCCTTGGAATGTGGCACTCCTAAGGAAAAAACACTCCCAGGTTATCTCCCAGACAGAGACCTCTCAGCCCTGCTGATGCTTTGAAGATCTGTCAGAAATGAACAATTCCCTGGCAGAAAAAAAAATAAAATTTCCCTGTTCCTCCAAGAAAATCCCATTTTGATCCCAGCTGTGCAGCTATGAAAACAACAACTAAAAGCTGCTTTTTATTAACATTACAGAACCTTAACAGGAAGACAACAGGCTCAGCTGCTTTCCTCTTCTCCTGCTCTTTGAACAGTTTTATGGATTTGCAGGTCCAAAGCTTTGATTAATAAATAAAGAAATAAATAAATCATGGATTGTTGTGAGCAGCTGCCAAAAAAATGAAGGAATTTGGGCTCTTTGAGCAGATCCAGCTGCTTTAGCAGGGACACTCACACTCCTACACCTGCAGGGCAGGTGAGGCTGCCTTTCCCAGCCTTCCCCAGCTCTGCCAAATGCTGGAAAGATCTGGAATGATGAGGAAATCCAAAAGTAAAATCCCACAGTCATCCCCTGGAACGTCTTCCCAACAGACAGCTTGTGGCTAGCAAAGAATTCTGCAAAAATCTGACTTTAAGGGCAGAAATTTCCTTCACTGCTCCTTTTTTATGAGGGGAAGAGAGGAGGGAGGAGCTGGATTTCCAACATCCCATCCCTCGAACACAGATGAGGTGTCCATATGAAAATAAAATCCCTCCACACAAGGAATATTTCAACTTCTTTATGCAGCCAACACTGCTAATTTCAAGGAAAAGCCAGGTCAAGCATTTCTCCTCACTCTACAGGCCTGCTGCACTGAGCAGTCAGGATAATCCTGTGGAAAATAACTCAGGGAAGAGTTATTCCATGATTTCCCACACAGGTGTATTTGCATTCACATGGAACAAACCCAGCTGTGTGTCCTGCCCTCCAAACCCCCAGATCTGCTGGAATCAGCGTGGCTGGGATAAATGAAGCTGCCACCATCCTCCTACATGAGCTGTTGGAACAGAAGTGGTTTTGACTGAGGGGACAGAGCTTTATCTTCATTAATTAGCATGGAATAATTAAGCCTGGCCGTGGGTACAAACCTCCTTGGACTGGCTGGCCTTGGCTATGGCATCCTGTGTCAGGCGCTCCTGAACCAGAATCCGAATTGCCTGGGAAAAACATGGAAAGGGGACAGGAATTAATTCATGTCTTGAGGCATTTCTCACTAATTCCAAGGGAAAAAGAGCCAAAAATATAACCTCAAACCCAGTTTTGTGACAGTTTGGGATTTTTAAAAAACTTTTCCAGCCCTTAGACCTTTCCATTTAGGAATAATCGTGGCATGTAGGATCTCACCCAGGTGAGAGAACCAGAAGTGACGAGGATTTCACATCATTAATTCCTGCCACTCTTGGGACAGAAGCTGCAAAATACAAGGAATAGCCTGCAAAGCTTGGGATTTCTAGCCTGGAAAAAAGGAGGCTCCAGGAGGGAGGAGCCAGGAGGGGGTTGGGATCTCCTGGCAGGGAACAAGAGACAGGACAAGAGGAAACTCCTCAAGCTGGTATGGAAATGCTGCCTTGGGATGGAAATGCTGTCTGGGGATGGAAATGCTGCTTTGGGATGGAAATGCTGCCTTGGGAAGGAAATGCTGCCTTGGGAAGGAAATGCTGCCTTGGGATGGAAATCCTGTCTTAGGAAGGAAATGCTGCTTGGGATGGAAGTGCTGCTTTGGGAAGGAAATGCTGCTTGGGATGGGAATCCTGTCTTAGGAAGGAAATGCTGCCTTGGGATGGAAATACTGCCTTAAGAAGGAAATGCTGCCTTGGGATGGAAATGCTGTCTGGGGAAGTAAACCCTGTCTTAGGAAGGAAACCCTGTCTTAGGAAGGAAATGCTGCCTTGGGAAGGAAATCCTGCCTTGACATGAAAATGCTGCCTTGGGATGGAAATGCTGCCTTGGGAAGGAAATTCTGCTGCCAGTATCTTTCAGGAGGTGCTGAACCTCCTCCCACATGCAGAGAAACCTGGAGCAAGGCTTCCCAGGCAGGCTTGGAAAAGACTGAGAGCAGAAAGGAATTAATTTTAGCCTTGGGAACAAGAGCAGCCTTGACTCTGACAATCCTGGTGCTCATCTGCTTTCCCTGGCTGCAGCACATGGGCTGAAATCCTATCAGAGCTATCAGTTACTGGTACCTACAGCTCCAAATGCCTCCCAAAATAACTGCAGGAATAGCATGCAGGCAGATCTCCACAGCAAAGAAGAACTGGCTCTGTCACACACATTGCTCAGACTCTCCCTGATGAGCAGCCAGAAGTGACAGAAGCAGCTCTGTGTTTCTCCCCCAGGATTTCTCCCAGTTTTGGTCATGATTAAAGTTGAGCTGATACCAGAAAGTTGTCACTGAAATACTTCTAGAAATCTGTCACTGAAGGAAGTGGCCTGGACAAAGGAATGGTTTGATGGGGAGTTGAATTCCAGCAGTGAAACCAGACCTTGTGGAAGAGAATTCCAAGTGCCTTTGGCATTAGGAAATATCCAACTGTGTCCCACAGATGCTTTCTGATCAACTTGCCAGGTTTAAATGAAGAAAATGGGATCTCAATCTCTGGCCAGATGTCTGTGCTGTGCCTGCACCCTCTGGCCCTCCCAAAACATCCACTCCTGAGTGTCCAAGCCTGGACAGGGATCAGAAATTCCCTGCAAACCTGCTTAATGTGGGGGAGAATTAAAGAGTTTGATTGACACCTTCTAACATCATCATCTCAACCCCAAAGCAGCTTTGCATTGTTCCTGGAATGGGGATTTTCACTGCAGGATTCCACTCCTGCTGGAATTAAAAGCGAGAAAATTCAGGCTGGTTTTGCCCAAATCTGTCTGACAAAAAGAGATGTGGAAACAAAAATACATTTATGTAGAGTTATACACCCAATAAAGTTTGCTTTACTGGGTGTGTAATTCTGCATAAATTTATTTATGCAGAATTATAAATTCTCCAAAGTTTCCTGCAGAGAAGATCTGAAGGAATTTTGATAAGAGCTGAGCTCATTCAAGCTGCAAATGCTCAGTATCAGCACACCCAGGCTCTCCCCTCCCTACCTGATATCCCTTTTCACTGATATCCCTTATCACTGATATTTTTGTGGGGTTTTGAGTGGTTTTTGGTAGGGGGTATGGGATGTCCATGCTCCTTAAACACTGAAGAAGGATATTTTGGGAAGGGAAAGTAGGAAACTGGAGAGAAGGAGAAAAAAATATGTGGAATAACTGCAGGCTGAGAATTCCTCAAGAAACCAGGTTACCATAATACTCTTCCAAGAGTTACAGACTTACACTAAATAAACTTCAACACCCACAGCTTTTGGTTTCTCCAAAATAAATTTAGCAAATATCACAACTATTGTCATGAACAGAACTTTATGGGGTTTTTTTAAGTTAAATGTTTTTATTTTTATTCCAAACCAAACGAAGTTTATTCCCATAGTATGACATGACCAAGTAGGAATGATCATGTCAATCAAAAATGTATTTTTATTGAAAAAAAATACTGTATGGGCTTGACCCCAAATCTACAGAGTTCCACCAGAAAGTCAGAAAATTTCTTAAAGGCATAAAAAAGATGGTTTAGAAAATTAATTAGCCTATTTATGGCACTTAAGCCCCATAATTAGTTGTCAAAACTAAATTAAACTGATTTCAGTAATGGCGAGGAATAAACAGTTCATAGGACCAAAAGAAAAAGGAAACTTTTAACTGTGGCTCCTCCCTTGGATGTTGTTTTAAAACATCTTTATCATCATTAACTTTTAAATTTTCAACTTTCTCTTAATTTCTACCACTGGAACAGAACTTTCTCCTTTGAGGATGTTCCTTAAGGAACTCAGCTAAAATTGTTTACCAGGATAATTCTCCCTGCATGAATTTCCAGGAATTGTGTTTTTATCTGCTTAAAAGACACATAAATGTTTTTTTTTTCCCATTTTTACCTAAAAAATCATGTTTATCACTAACTTCACCTCAAGCTATGAACACACACCAGGCACTGGGGAAAAGAAGGAGAAAAGGAGGTGGGAAAAGAAGGAGAAAAGGAGGTGGGAAAAGTGTGAAACTCACCTTGAGCATCACCAAGTAATCATCATGCCTCTGGATCTGAAGCAGATTAGCCAAAGCCATCACTCCAGCCTTGAAATCAGGATTATTCACTGGAAAAAAAGAAGGATTATCATTCAAAAGAAATGATCATTTATTTTGGTATCACTGATTCCAGCAGGCAGAACTGGCTGCCTGACTCCATGGCATTGGATTGCTCTCAAGGATGGACAAGGCAATTCCTCAGCATCCTTGAAGTGTTCCAAAAACAAGGAGGTGGCACCTGGGGACATTATTTAGTGCTGAATGTGGCAATGCTGGGCTCATTGTTGGGCTCTGTGATCTTAGAGGGATTTTCCAACCTTAATTCCATGATTCCAAGCAGTGAGGAAACAATTTGGCTGCAGAGGAATCAGCACTGGGCTACACAACCAGGTAAAGTGCTTGAAAATAAAGCAAATTACAGGTAGGAATTCTCTTCTGTACATTATTTGTACATTTTTATTGTTTTGTATCTTTTTATTCCTGTTGCTGGTGAGGGCAGGATCAATCCCTGCCTTTTTGGAGATGGAGGAATGGAAGAATATTTGGAAAATTTAGGATTAATTTTAGCAGCTCTTTCCCACCACTTTGATTTATTGTGGCTGTGCCTAGCAGGGGAAAAAAAATAAAATTACGATGACAGAACAGCTGGGGAAGTCTGAGCCAACATGAAATCCCTGACAGCATGGAAGTAACCAGCCTGCCATCATGTTTCCTTGGATATTTTTATTTTTTAAGGCATCTTGCTCCTTCTCCCTCACTTACAGTAAGTAATTATGATTTACAGAGCAAAGCTGTTCATGCAAATGTTCAGCTATGCACTCCTAAAGCTATAAATGGGGCTTTAAAAAATCTACATCATAGGATTAAGCAACTGAGGAACACCCAGGGCATGGAGCACATCCCCATGCAGGAGCTTGTGGCACACTCACCATCCAGGTTAATCAGTGGCTCTGCATTTTTTGCTGTGTTGTCTGCATTTTTAGCACCATCAGGGGTGGAATCCTTGTATTTATCAGCTGCAAAATGAGGAGGCAAACACAAACATCATCAGCACTAATGGCAAGAAGAACTAACTCAAAGTTTAGCAAGGAGCTGTGGTGTTACAGCTGGAATTTTGGGGTGTGGGAGTTGCCCAAGAGCCTTGTGGGATTATAAACTGAGATTTCTGGGTTTATAACCTGGGATTTTGGAGCTCTCCATGAATGATACCAAAAGCTGCCACTCCAGTGAGCTGCTCCAAGAGCTCCCAGCTGCAGAGAGATTCCAGGAGCAGCCCCAGAGCCTGCTCCACATTTTACACAGGGCAGGATCCCCTTCATTACAGCCTCACCCCAGAAGGCTGAACAAGTGATGGAACCCTGGGAATTGCTGAGAATTCCAGACTTTCTGTGCTGCCAGGCTCTGACCCCCAAGAGAACTCTGCACTGACCTGAGGGCTGGAGAAGCTTCCAGAATGGAATGACAGAACTGGGATTGTGGGTGTGGAGTTTGGATAAGTGTGTGATATCACAGGGTGGGAAAATTAAGAGTTTAAGGGTTTAGAATAGCAATATCTATAAAGCAAGGTGGAGGTTTTAGGGTGGAGGCTGCTCCTTCTTCTTCACCTTCTTCTCCAAGGGTTTGGGTGGTTTTGTGTAATTGGATAAGAAGTCCCCATTGCAGGCAGGGGTGGTTGGTTCTTGGGTTAAAAGTGATCTCATGATTTAATCCCAACCCTGGCAAAAAAGAAGCAGAAACTCAGCACAAAAGCTGCATCTCCCAGATCTGCCACTTCTAAAATCCATCAGTTCCTCTGCCTCGAGCAGGAATCAGGAATTGGGAGGATGATGTTGGTCCTGATGAGTAAATAAAACATTTCCAGCTCAGGGTTTGTTTCACAGCCCACACTGGGGTTTTCCAAAGCCTTTGGAGGATGGAATCTCCTGAACTCCACCTTTTTCACACAATCCCAAGGAACAGGCAGCTCATTTTGCCCATCATGAGGGACTGAGAATCACACCACAGGTATTTGTACCCCATCCCTGCTCTGGGCAGAGCTCAGCCCTGCAGGAATGAAAGGAAATGGAAAAGCAGCACTTTGGCTGTTGTTATTTTGCCACCAGTAATTACATTTGTATTCCAAATCTTTGCACAAGGAGATGGAACTGCTGTGACTTGGGGAGATTTAACTCCACTTTTTCATGACTTTGTCCTAGTTCCCAAGGGTTCCACATCCACTTCTTGTTAAAAAAATTTAAAAGGGGGTCTAAGAATAACTTCTCTGAATAAATGTAGTACTAAATATAATGCATTTAATACACTTCAGAGGAAGTTCTCATAAAGGCAATCCCACAGGGAGAAGGGGGTAAATATCTACAATGGGATTGGCTCTAGCCAGAAATAAAATAAAATAACAAATGCAATTATGCTGCTCCAGTCCTGTGGGAGCTGAAAAGTTCCTCTGAGCAGGGGGTGGAAACAAGCACGTGAAATTGTGTTTTATTTTTTAAGGAAGTGAAATACACTTTGGACACTGTCTGATTTTGATGAAAACTCCAAACCAGTGTGCATTTCTGCAGGGGAAGGTGCCCCTGCCCATGGAATTAGCTTGTGCAAGGGCACTGTGACATCATGGCACATTTGGTGACACCGTGGGGGTGCCAGCTCCTGTCCCCACGCTGCAGAGCTGCAGGTGCCACCCAGGGATGGCCTGAGCAGCACCCCTGAGGGATGCCCAGCCTGGAGCAGCTCCTGCTGGTGGCCTTTGGGTTCAGCTGTTTCTACCCCAGCAGCACCCCCCGCTCGTGCCCACCCTCCTGGGCCACCCTGGTGTGGGATGTGCCCCAGCTGGAGAAGGGCAGTGCCCCCAAGGGCATCACCACGGCTGAGGTGCTTTACTGGAGCACCCCAGCCCTGTGCCTGCTGCTCCTGCTGCTCTTCCTCAGCAGGAACCACTGGAGGAAGGTGAGGGAGGGGTGCCAGGGGGCCCATGGGGACAAGGGAGGGCCTTGCCAGACTGTGCCCAGCCCCAGCAGGCACAGGAGGGTCCTGGCCACTGTGGAGAAAACCAGGAGAGGCTTAACATTCCTGGGGATTGGAATGAGATGGGGTTTAAGGGACCTTCCAAGCCAAGCATCCCATGATTCCCACACAAGCTGCTCCCTGGGGCAGCCCAGGAGAGACCTGAGATGCCTCTGTCCCTGTCACGCTCTGTCCCTGTCACCCTGTGCCTTCCAGACGTGTGGCAGGAAGGATGCATGCTTCTGCAAGACCTCCAAGCTGCTCTCCAAGCTGAAGGAAGACCCTGACTTGCTGAAGCTCTACCTGAAGCACCTGCAGAAGTGCAGGAGATCCTTTGTGGAAGTGTTCCAGGTCAGGCTGGACGGGGCTGGGAGCGGCCTGGCCTGGCTGGATGTGGCCCTGCCCAGGGGGTTGGACTGGCAGGTCTTTGCAGCTTCCTTTCAACCCAAATCTCTCTGTGTTTCTCCAGAAAAACCAGCAAGAAAGCACAGGAGGGCTTCAAGGAGGAGAAGGCACATTTGGTTGTTTGCCAACAAAGTGCCAGCTGTAGCAAGGATCCCAGGAAAGGTGGACAGGGCATGGAGCTGTCCCAAAGCACAGGGACAGCACAGCTTTGGCAATAAAGGTTGCAGATGAAACTGTCTCTGAGGTACATGGAATGGAACCAAGGAACAGAGGGAGTGACCCCACACTGGGAATGCTGTAATGTTCCTCCAAACCAAAACTCCTCCAGCCAAAGGGAAGGAATTCCTGGCTGGGAGGGTGGGCAGGCCCTGGCACAGGGTGCCCACAGCAGCTGTGGCTGCCCCTGGATCCCTGGCAGTGCCCCAGGCCAGGCTGGACAGGGCTGGGAGCAGCCTGGGGTAATGCCCATGGATCCCTGAGGTCCCTTCCAGCCCAAACCACACTGGGATTGTGGGAAATGAATCAGAATCCCCCATTCCCCTCCCATTCTGAGGTATGAAAAGGATTCCCTCATACCATTGTCTCCATACTCCAGCCTCACAGCCAAGCCAAGCAGCCAATCCACAGTTTCCTGCCGTTCCTGTATTTTGAAGGGACAGTTCACATCTTTCATGTACTGGGGAGCAAAAAAAAAAGAGAAAAAAATGGATTTTAGTGGATGAATCAGCTGGGAGCACAGGACTGTGGTCACTTTCCCACAGGCCTCACAGCAAACATTAATTAACAAGAGGTGTCACTGTGAAATTCCTGCTGTGGCATCTCACCCGTGCTGGAGTGTCCCAATGCACCTCTAGCTCAAGTCTGACACCTGATAATGGAATTTCATTTTTAATGAATGTTTTTTATTGCCAGACTGTACCAAAATGCCCTTGCTTTACTCTCTGCTCACATCCCAGAGCAAATGGAAGAAGGGAAGGGGGAACAAACTGGAACAAAGCCTTCCCACCTGGAATGAAGCCACCTGAGGCTTCCCCAAACCAGGGCATTCCCTGGAGCAGCACAATTTTCCCTTTTTTAGGGATGTTGTCCAGCAAAAAGGACAAAACCAGGCTGAGGTTGTGTCCCAAACCACAAGAGCCAGCCCTGGCTCCTGCCAAGGCTCCCAAAAACCAGGACATGGTGACATCCTGTCATGTCCCTTTGCTGCAGGGACAGGAGTGCCACAGAGCTGGGAAAAGGATGCCAGGGGCTGGAAAGAAGAAATTCCCTGGGAATGATGGAGAGGACACTGTCACCAAGCCAGGAAAGGCACCACAGCAGCACCAGCTGCCAGGAATTCCAGATATTCCCATTCACCTCCAGGATATTGGAATAATTCACTGAGCAAAGCAAGAGTTTCCAGGAGGGGGAAAAAAATTTGGGGTGGGTGGGCACTGGGAATTACAGAGCAGGGAAATGGGAGCAAGAGGAAAAGCTCAAGAGCTTTGTGGGGGCTGCAAATGCTCAGGGGCACAGAGATCACCCAGAGTCCATCTGGATGCAGAAAATCCATCTGGGTCCAGAAAAAAAAAAGCCATCTGGACCTAGAAAAAAGCCCTCAGTTCATCTGGATCCAGAAAAAAAAAAATTGTCTGTATCCAGAAAAAAAAATTAATTATCTGGGTCCACAAAAAAAAGGGAAAAATTCAATCTAGGTCCAGAAAAATCCATCTGGGTCCAGAAAAAAAAAAGCCATCTGGACCTAGAAAAAAGCCCTCAGTTCATCTGGATCCAGAAAAAAATAATTGTCTGTATCCAGAAAAAAATTTAATTATCTGGGTCCACAAAAAAAAGGGAAAAATTCAATCTAGGTCCAGAAAAATCCATCTGGGTCCAGAAAAAAAAAACAAAAACAAAAACAAAAAACCAAACATCTGGATCCAGGAAAAAAAAATCCACGTGGATCCAGAAAAATCCAAGTGGATCCAGAAAAATCCATCTGGAATGGCAGGAGGTGCAGGGATGAGTTTCCCCCACGTGCTGGCAAGGCCTGCAGGAGCCTCAGCCACCTCCTTTTGGGACAGGAGGGGCATTAATGCAGAAAAAATTTGTTTATTGCAAATTATTGTTATTATTTGCAGTCAAGTCTTCTTTCTGATTCAAGAGCTGAATCAAATCAGGCAAAAAAAAATCTAAAAAAACCAGATTAGGATGGATACTCCACCTACTAAACAAACAAAGCTGAGGGAAAACTATGCACAAAATTCCCCCATTGTCACAAACTCCCCCAGTCTGGCTTCAGTGATACATTTAAATTCCTAGAAATGTAACAGGACAAATATTCAGAGTTATTTATTTCTGTTGCAAAGCCACAGCAGCTGTGAAATGTCCTTTAGAGCAAGGAAATACCTTCTCAAAGGACTTGGGCCAGTCCTCACTGTGGATGTTCCTCAGATTCCCTCGGTCCTCGATCTTGTAGTGTCTGATTTTCTGGTCCTCCAGCCAGACAATGAAATTCCTGAACTCTGTTTCATCTGTGGGGAGGAGCAAACATATTCAAAAATATCTGAAGTTTTCATCTGAGTCATACAAATCTTGATGCCTCTGAGCACTTTTCCCATTAAAAGAGCAGGAATTCAAAAATATCTGAAGTTTTCACCTGAGTCATACAAATCTTGATGCCTCTGAGCACTTTTCCCATTAAAACCCCCCATATTTATATGAATTAATTTTTTTTTAAATTATATAAATTTAAAAAATATATAAAATCCACTAAATATATATTTAGTGGGTATATACCTATTTAGTATATATTTATTAGTTAGTATATATTTATACATTTATATATTTATTATATATATTTATTTATATATTTAGATGCATTTATATAAAAATATAAAATATATTTATGTAATATACAATTATTATATTTTTAGTGGGTTATAAATGTATATATTTATATAGAAAACCTCACAGTATATAACATATATTTTAAAAACATTAAAATTGTGCATTTTTGGACCAAAAATCACCCCTGAGTGTTTTTCATTTTTGAGCTGACCCCAGTTAGGATATATTTATTGGAGTTAGTATACATTTATAAATATAGATATTTTAGTGGCTTATAAATATATATATTATATATATAATATGTTCATATTTATATATTATATATTTATAATATATTAAAATATACATACATATATATACAATCCACTAAATATATATTTAGTGGGTTAGAAATGTATATATTTAGTGGGCATATACCTATTTAGTATATATTTATTAGTAAGTATATATTTATTCACTTCTATATTCATAACATATACTTATTCATATATTTATAAAGATACATGTTTTAGTGGGTTATAAATATATATTAATATATTTTATATATATTATATTTATGTAATATACAATTATTATATTTTTAGTGGGTTATAAATGTATATATTTATATAGAAAACCTCACAGTATATAACATATATTTTAAAAACATTAAAATTGTGCATTTTTGGACCAAAAATCACCCCTGAGTGTTTTTCATTTTTGAGCTGACCCCATTAAAGGCATCAGCCAGCAGATTCTCTTTTTTGGGAATTCCAGCTGAAGGAGCACAGAAGGAAAGGCACAAACCAGAGAACTCTGTTTCCAGCACACGCAGCCCCCATGCCAGCCCCTCCCGCTGCAATTCCCATCCCCTGCCGCCTGCTCTGAGCCCAGATCCCTGCTGGGGCTGGAATCCCAGTGTTCCCAGTGTTCCCAGCCGGGGGCACGGGGGGGACAGCTCTGGGAGCAGCGCGCCCCAAGGCCAGGCTGGGGATGGGACAGAGCCTGGAACGGCCTGGGGAAAGGGGCTTCTCCATCCCATGGATCCCATCCCATGGATCCCATCCCAATCCCATCCATCCACCCAATCCCAATCCCAATCCCAATCCCAATCCCAATCCCAATCCCAATCCCAATCCCAATCCCAATCCCAATCCCAATCCCAATCCCATCCATCCATCATCCACCCCATGGATCCTATCTCATGGATCCAATACCAATCCAAATCCCATCCCATCCCATTGGCCTGGGGAAAGGGGCCTTCTCCATCCCATGGATCCCATCCCAATCCCATCCATCCACCCAATCCCAATCCCAATCCCAATCCCAATCCCATCCATCCATCATCCACCCCATGGATCCTATCTCATGGATCCAATACCAATCCAAATCCCATCCCAATCCCATTCCCATCCCGTCTCAATCCCATGGATCCTAATCCCATCCCAATCCCATTCCATCCCTTGGATCCCATCCCATGCCATAACAATCCCAATCCCATGGATCCCATGCCAATCCCCTCCCAATCGCAATGCCAATCCCATGGATTCCATGCCATGCCATCCCATCCCATAGATCCCATCCCAATCCCATCCCCATCCCGTCTCAATCCCATGAATCCTAATCCCATCCCAATCCCATCCCATTCCATCCCGTGGATCCCATCCCATGCCATAACAATCCCAATCCCATGGATCCCATCCCAACCCCATCCATCCATGCCATGCCATGGATTCTATCTCATGGATCCCATCCCCATCCCAACCCCAATCCCATCCCATTCCATCCCTTCGATCCCATCCCATCCCAATCCCAAGGATCCCATGCCATGCCATCCCATCCCATAGATCCCATCCCAATCCCATGCCATCCCAATTCCATGGATCCTAATCCCATTCCATCCCTTGGATCCTATCCCATGCCAGACCAATCCCAATTCCATGGAACCCATCCCATCCCATCCCAATGCCATCCCATGGATCCCATCCCATTTCCAATCCCAATCTCATGGATTTTATCCCAATCCCAACACATCCCAATCCCAATCCCATGGATCCCATGCCATGCTATGCCATCCCATAGATCCCATCCCAATCCCATGCCATCCCAATTCCATGGATCCTAATCCCATTCCATCCCTTGGATCCCATCCCATGCCATACCAATCCCAATCCCATGGATCCCATCCCAATCCCATCCCATGGATCCCATCCCATCCCATGGATCCCATCCCAATCCGGTCCAGCCTGCCCCGGCCGCCCCGCAGCCCCCTCACCCCTGCAGTTGAAGCCGGCGGGGTTGTGGTAGTCGAGCGCAGAGAGCTTGCGGCGGAACATGGTCCCGGTGCCGGAGCCGGCCCCGATCCCGACCCGGATCCCGATCCCGGTGCCGGCGCCGCCTCCCCCGCTCAGGCCGCGCCGACGGCACCGCACCGGCCGGAAGGGGGGGAACGCCCGCCCCCTGCGCGGCGTTCTGCTCGCTCATTGGTCAGCGCGCTGAGCGGCGGCCATTTTGACCAATCAGAGAGCGGAGCGGGATGCCGGGAGGGGAAGTGGCTGATTTGCCTTGGGTACGGACGCGGCGGCGGCGGGGCGGGGCCTGCTCGGGGTGGGGCGTGCGGTGGGCGGGGTCTGAGCGAGGGGGCGGGGTTTGAATGAGC
>NW_024366381.1:386884-489588 GCF_014805655.1 Passer montanus
GGGTCTGTGCGAGGGGCGGGGTCAGCATGAGGGGGCGGGGCTTTGACACGGGGGCGCCCAGTGAGGAACTGGGGCGGGTGCTGGGCTGTACTGGGGGGTACTGGGAGTGCTGGGAGCTGTACTGGGAGCTGTGCTGGAGGGTACTGGGAGCATTGAGATGCACTGGGAATGCTGGGAGCTTTACTGGGAGCACTGGGAGCTGTACTGGGGGGTACTGGGAGCTGGCCTCGGGTATACTGCGAGTGCTGGGGGCTGTACTGGGAGTACTGGCAGCTGTACTGGGAGCTCTGGGAGCTGTACTGGGAATACTGGGAGCATTTTACTGGGAGCATTGAGCTGTCCTGGGAGTACTGGGAGCTATACTGGGAGTACTGGGAGCGCTTTACTGGGAGCACTGAGCTGTACTGGGAGCTCTGGGAGAATTGAGCTGTACTGGGGAGTACTGGGAGCACTGCACTGTACTGGGAACACTGACCTGTGTACTGGGGAGCACTGAGCTGAACTGGGGAGCACTGGGAAGGTGTTTTGAAGGATTTTTCCCTGGGGAAGGGATGCGCTCCGGCTGGGAGCGAGGCCGCCCCCGTCCCCCCCTCCCTGCGTGGCTGGGGTGGCACTTTGCAGGCAGCCAGGCGGTGACAGCGTGACGAGCCACTGCAGTATTCATCCTGGCATTTCCTCCGTGCCAGCCCTTCCCAGCTGGCACCGGCTGCGGGATGGCACCGGGATGAGCCAGCCCCCGCCATGGCCTCAGCGGGATCCAGGGGACTCTGCTCCCTCTCCCTTTGGGATGTGGATCTCCTCCAGCTCCTTCCTGGAGTGGTGTCAGCAGGGCAGGGACTCCCTGGCACCTCAGCCTCCTTCAGTTTTTCTGGAATTCCAGAATTCTGGAATGGTTTGGGTCGGAAGGGACATTAAAACCCATTCTCTTCCACCCTTGCCATGGCAGGAACACCTCCCACTGTCCCAGGCTGCTCCCAGCCCTGTCCAACCTGGCCTTGGGATCCAGGAGCAGCCTGGTACTGCTCTGGGCACCCTGTGCCACCTCCCTCCCAGCCAAGAATTCCACGGATCCAACCTAAACCTCCTCTCTTTCCGTCTGGCCCTTGTCCCGTGGCTGCGGTTCCTGAGGGATGCCCCTCTCCCACCCCACGGCTGCAGCCAGCAGTGACACTCGAGCGGGCAGGACAGGCACAACAATTCCAGCGTGGAGAAAAGGAGCTCGGGCCCATCCCCGGGGTGCCCTCGGCCACACGAGTGTCCGTGCCACCAAGAGTGACAACATGGAGGCGGTGAAACCTGCGCGCGCAGGCACAACAATTCCAGCATGGAGAAAAGGAGCTCGGGCCCATCCCCAGGGTGCCCTCGGCCACACGAGTGTCACACGCTGTCCGTGCCACCAAGAGTGACAACATGGAGGCGGTGAAACCTGCGCTCCTGCCCTCCTCACCCTCAGAGCAGCCCGTGCCCCCATTCCCTGGCGGCTCCAGCCCTTCAGGCACAAATCCGTCCCCAGGAGATGAGCTCTGCCTCTCCTCTCCCCGCTGCTGCCGAGCTGCCCGCCTTGCAGCTAATGAACGCAATTAGTGCAGATGGGTTTATTCTCATTAGGGAGCCGGGCCTGGCTGCGGCCCGCGCGCGGAGCAGCGCCTCGCCCACGCTCTCCATGGCAGCTCCTCACCTCCTCCTGCTCGGCAGATGCTGCTCCACAGCCAAATCCTGGCGAGGCGGGCGTGGAAGGGAGCGAGTGTTGGAGCCAGGGAGCCACGGAACAGCTGAGCTGCCTGGCAGCCCAGGAGAGACTTGGCTGCTTCCTCCCCAGAGACACCATTTTGCTTTGGAGCTGCTCTGATGGACACGGAAAGGGATGGAGGGGCTGGGAGTTGAGCTTGGTGCTTAGAAAAACTGGAATATCGGCACAGATCCGTGCTGGGCTGGGTGCTGGTGGTTTTATTTCAGAATCTATGGTGACACCTGGCTTGGAGCACCTTGGGACAGCGGAAGGTGTCCCTGTGAATGACAGGGGGTGAAAATGGATGACTTTCAAGGTCTCTTCCAAGCCAAACCATTCCAGGATTCTGTGATTCCATGATGCTCACTCTGCACTACCAAATCATCACCAGATCACATACTCTGCTCCTGCCAAATCCCCACATCCTGAATTTTCCCTAAGTTTTCACAGGACCCTCAGCGCTGAGTGTCTTCCCCCACATTTTGGGGCTGCTTGGCCTCAGCTCATTCCTGGACTCTGCTTTGGAGCTGCTCTGATGGACACAGAAAGGGATGGACACAGAAAGGGATGGGAGTTGAGCTTGGTGCTTGGAAAAACTGGAATATCAGCACAGATCCATGCTGGGCTGGGTGCTGGTGGTTTTATTTCAGAACCTAGGTGACACCTTGTTCCTGAGCACAGAAATGAGCTGATGCCAAGCAGCCTTAAAATGTGCCAGCAAAAGTGTCCAGCAGCTTTGCTGGGAAAACACTCACCCCTGAGGGTCCTGTGAAACTGGAGGGAAAATTCAGGATGTGGGGAATTTGGCAGGAGCTGAGTGTGTTTGGTTTTGTGATCAGGAAGCGTTTTGGTAGTCCAGAGTGAGAATCATGGAATCACAGAATTTTGGAATGGTTTGGCTTGGAAGGGACCTTAAAAGTCATCCAGTTTCACCCCCCTGTCATTCACAGGGACACCTTCCACTGTCCCAAGGTGCTCCAAACCCCAGCCAGCCTGGCCTTGGACACCTCCAGGGATCCAGGGCAGCCACAGCTTCCTTGCACCCTGTGCCAGGGTCTCCCCACCCTCCCATTAAAAAATTCTTCCTTATGTCTGAGCCTGAATCAACCCTCTTTTAGATTAAAACCCTTTTTGCTGTCCCTCCAGGCCCTATAAAAATCTGTCTTTCTTTAGAAGGTTCCTTCAGGCCCTGCAAGGGGCTCTGAGCTCTCCCTTTTCCAGGTGAACACCCCCAGCTCTCCCAGAGCGTTTTCCAGACCATGAGCAGCTCCATGGCCTCATCTGGATTTGCTCCTGTGCCGAGTGCCAGGGCTGGCAGAAGGAGGAAAGAGAGGGGAGAAGGATGGACAATGAAATTGGGAATTTTAAGTCTCTCAATTTCTGAGCAAGGAGCAATGTCCCACCCTGAAGGAGCCTGTTCTCCCCTGACCTGCCCCATCCTGTGGGAACAAAAAGCTGCTGAAACCTCAGGCCCAAAACTCCTGCTAAACCCTCCCTGGCAGGGAGAACCCCTTGGGAACTGCCTCCAACCACAACCAGGACAGGATCCCACCTCCCCAGGGCTCGACACGCACAGAGCAGCACCTCCAAAGGCTTGAAACAAATCCAAAAGTTTATTTCCAACGAGTACACAGACCATGTGGGATGGGGATGCGCTACACCACGACTGGCTTTCGCCTACAACCACCCCCTCCCCAAAATCCTGCTGCTGGCAGGGTGGCAAACCATGGACAGAATTGCTACCAGCAACCTTTGCAGACAATAAAAGTCCTTTTTCCAGTACTCCAGATATTTTTTTTCTTTAAAAGCCTGGGGGTAGTGGAATGTCGTTTGAGGCCAGGCTGGAAATCCAGCATGGGGATGGAGGGATGGGTGGGATTTTTGTTTTGAGGAGGGGAAAACAACCTTGGCAGGCGATCTCTGCTTGGCTAACAAAGGCAGATCTGTGTAAATAGAAATAGTGGGGTGAAATACCTGGCAGCACACCAATGGCAACACCACAACCAACAGCAAATCAAGCCCAGCAACGTAAAACACCTTCAATGAATAGTTTGGGTTAATTCAAAACCTCCCCCTCCCCGCTCCCCCATATTCATGCAGGTTTATTTTGTTGTCTAAGGTATTAAGAATTCGAGTTGTAAAAGAGGCAAGTCATTAAAAAATTATTACAAACCACTTTTGTGACAGTGTTTGAGAAGGGGTGGGGTGGGAGCCCCGGGTCAGACCGGCTGCACTTCACTCTCTGTGGCAATAAATCAGATTAAGAAGAAAAGACAAAACTCGGGATGGGGTTTTTACATCTCTGCCTGGTAACACCAAGAGTGAAAGCACCTGCAGAGCAAACCCTTCATCCACCCTTCATCCTAAAGTGACGGGAGCTGTAGTAAAAAGATCAAAATTGGGGGAATTAGGGGGGGCTGGGATCATCTAGGCTACTCGTGGCTTATAAACATTCCCAGGTGCCAAAAGTTTGGAGTCCAGTGTGAGAAGAACTGGCCTTCTCCGTAGAAGAACTAGAAAAAGAGTATGAAAAGGTAGAAAAACCAAAAAGCACTTTTTTTTACGGGCTAGAAAGAGTTACCAAAAGGTACCTAAAGACTTTCACCCTCCTGGATCCACAGGGATTTTTAAAAGCTCACAACTGGTTCAGCGGGGTCACCACAGACCCCTAAACCTCTTTGTGACCCCCAGCTCCTTTTGTACATAAATCCCCACATCATGATTCCCAAAGTGATGGTTCCCAAAGGGATGGTTCCCAAAGTTTCCCAGGAGGACAGATGAGCAGGGGAAAGCCAGGAGGTGTTTAGCAGCAGGAAGGAGAGACAAGCCACATCCACAAAAGCACAGACCCGAGGAGGAGCCCAGAAAGGTGGCGTGTGTCCCCCAAGAGCTGGGAGCAGATGGAGCAGACCTGGGAATAACTGCCCAGCCTGGCATGGAGCCCAGGCCGTGTGTAAACAGGGAGTCAGGCACCTCCAGGAAGGGGCGGCCCTGCAGCTCCCGGGGCTGCTCCCCTGGCCCTTCCCAACGTGGGGAGGGGGCAGCGGGAACGGGAGGGGAGGGCAGGAAGGGGCAGGAACATCCCAACGCAGAGCAGCATCCCATGGTGGGACAGCATGCCATGGAGGAGCAGCATCCCATGGAGGAGCAGCATTCCATGGAGGAGCAGCATCCCATGGAGGAGCAGCATCCCACCATGGAGCAGCATTCCATGGAGGAGCAGCATCCCACCATGGAGCAGCATTCCATGGAGGAGCAGCATCCCACCATGGAGCAGCATTCCATGGTGGAGCAGCATCCCACCATGGAGCAGCATCTCGTGGTGGAGCAGCATCCCACCATGGAGCAGAATCCCACTTTGGAGTAGCAATCCACTATGGGGCTGTATCCCACCATGGAGCAGCATTCCATGGAGGAGCAGCATGCCACCATGGAGCAGCATTCCATGGAGGAGCAGCATCCCATGGAGGAGCAGCATTCCATGGAGGAGCAGCATCCCATGGCGAGATAGCATCCCATGGTGGAGCAGCATTCCATGGAGGAGCAGCATCCCACCATGGAGCAGCATTCCATGGAGGCACAGCATCTCGTGGTGGAGCAGCATCCCACCATGGAGCAGCATTCCATGGTGGAGCAGCATCCCACCATGGAGCAGCATCTCGTGGTGGAGCAGCATCCCACCATGGAGCAGAATCCCACTTTGGAGTAGCAATCCACTATGGGGCTGTATCCCACCATGGAGCAGCATTCCATGGAGGAGCAGCATCCCATGGCGAGATAGCATCCCATGGTGGACCAGCATTCCACCATGGAGCAGCATCCCACCATGGAGCAGAATCCCACTTTGGAGTAGCAATCCACTATGGGGCTGTATCCCACCATGGAGCAGCATTCCATGGAGGAGCAGCATCCCATGGAGGAGCAGCATTCCATGGAGGAGCAGCATCCCATGGCGGAGCAGCATCCCACCATGGAGCAGAATCCCACTTTGGAGTAGCAATCCACTATGGGGCTGTATCCCACCATGGAGCAGCATTCCATGGAGGAGCAGCATCCCATGGCGAGATAGCATCCCATGGTGGAGCAGCATTCCACCATGGAGCAGCATCCCACCATGGAGCAGCATTCCATGGAGGAGCAAAATCCCATGGTGGGATAGCATCCCATGGTGGAGCAGAATCTCACCAGGGAGTGGCATTCCACCACAGGGGTGTATCCTGTCATGGAGCAGGATTCCATGGAGGAGCAGCAATGCACCATGAGGCTGTATCCCACCATGGAGCAGCATTCCATGGTGGAACAGAATCCCACCATGGAGTAGCATGCCATTTTGGAGTAGCATTCCACCATGGAGCCATGTCCCATCATGGAGCAGCATTCCATGGTGGAGCAGAATCCCACCATGGAGTAGCATCCCACCATGGGGCTGTATCCCACCAAGGAGCAGCATTCCATGGAGAAGCAGCATTCCATGGAGGAGCAGTATCCCATGGAGGAGCATCAAGCCACCATGAGGCTGTATCCCACCATGGGGAAGCATTCCATGAAGGAGCAGCATCCCATGGAGGAGCAGAATCCCATTTTGGAGTAGCATTCCAC
Source organism: Passer montanus (assembly GCF_014805655.1). Lineage (NCBI taxonomy): Eukaryota > Metazoa > Chordata > Aves > Passeriformes > Passeridae > Passer > Passer montanus. Next base: position 393,213 of record NW_024366381.1, read on the forward strand.
CATGGGGCTGTATCCCACCAAGGAGCAGCATTCCATGGAGGAGCATCAACCCACCATGGAGCAGAATCCCACCCTGAAGCAGAATCCCACCACTGACCAGCATCCCAGCAACATTCCAGACCAGCCCCAAGGGAAGGAAGTGCTACCAGGAACTGGGAGAAGAGCAGGACCAAGCGAGGAGAGCAGAGGCACAGAGGTGTAGGAGAAAGGAAAGACCCGGAAAGAAGTGGTCGACTTTGATTTTCGGATTTCTGGCTCGCCCTGCACCCGGGCTGGCGCCTGCCCTGTGGCAGGAGGTATTTCAGGCACGTCTAAGGCATCTCAGGAGCGCTCTTTGCTTTCAGAATCGCCTCTGTTTCCTCCCTACGGCTTCTTCCACCAGCACGTGGTGCCCAACGCTGGAAAAGAAAAGTCTGGAGCGGATGAACGGAATTAAACTCTCATGCACTACCACTGAATGTCATCACAGGGCTAGGAAGCACCAAGCACGACACAGGAACCACTTTTACTTGCAGAACCAAAGCTAACCATAGAGAGAATGGTAAAAAGTGGGGTTTGCTGGGGACACAGAGCTGCTGGTGTCCCCTGACCCCCCTGCTACGCTACGGCCAGAAATGAAAAAGCACAAGACCAAACACTGAGTAACAGCACAGCCACCTAACCTGTCTGCTATATATCTGACAGCTTAAATCAAAAATATTAGCTCGGAAAGAAACCAACAATATCATTCCAAGAAGGTTATACACATCCTTAGCAGTTAACTTTGCTCAGCACAGCTCTGGTGCTTTAAATATGGAACAATCAAACAATTTTGTGAGCAGAAAAGTGACACAGATTTATTCTTTACATGGTTTTTTTTTGTTTGTTTTTCTCTTTCTAGGCAACTCTACAGACTTCAGATCTTTTGCCTTGCAATGCAGATCATCTGATTCCCCCAAAGGTGGCCAGGTTCTTTAAACATGCACATCTCTGTAGCTTCCAGGCCGTGTTTTTTACTTATTTTTGTTTAAATTCTGCGGACCAGCAGGTCGTCCCCATTCCTAAAAACTCTACATCAGTGTTCAGGGTGGCCTGAGTGCCCGTCAGGCTCCTCCAGGGTTTACAGGATCACACAGAAGAACTTCTTCTCTCTAAAGGGGTTTTCTGAGGCCGGGACGGGGGTCAATAGAGGGTCCTCCTTGGCGTGGGCTTCGCAGTACGCCATCAGGTCTGCTGCTGCTTTGGACACCTGCAAAAGGAGGAGCCCTGGGTTAGGGACAGGCTGTGCTGGGGACGTCCCACCTGGAGAGGTGCCACCAGGCTGGCAGCACCCCTGGGCAGGGAACATCAGATCTGAGATGAGAGCCTGATTAACAAATACAGCAGCACGTCCCTGCTGGGGCTGGTTCTGGGCTGGTTCTTCACCTCTGGGCTCTGAGCTGCTCTGTCAGCCTGTATTCCCATTCCCAGCCTTCCCCCATTCCCATCCTTCACCTGACAAGGACTGACTTCAGCATCCCTGCTGGCTCTCCCACGCATGCCTTGGCAGGAACATCCACAGCAGCATTTCCTGCCCTCACCCACCAGCCTCGCTCTTTATTCCAGACACGGCAGCAGCTCCCGAGCCACCAGAGCTCATCCCAGCCCTGGAGCACTTCTCTCCCTGGATTTAAGCTCTTAGCAAGGAGCTGAGATGCCTTGGGGACAGTCACTGCTTCCCACCACCCCACAGGGCTCCTGGTGATGCTTCCAGCTGCTCTCACCCCTGGGAGTGCCGAAGGCCAGGCTGGATGGGACTGGGATAGTGGAAGGTGTCCCTGACAGGGGGTTGGAACAAAAAGGGCTTTAAGGTCTCCTCCAACCCAAACCATTCCCAGATTCTACAATCTCATCTCCCACTGTCTTCAGCCAGGATCACTTAAAACAAGAGCATCCCCCACAAACACCACCTGGCTCCACAGCCCAGCTCCCTCCACGAGCTTTGGGCAGCAGGCAGCACGTTCCCAGAGGCAGCTCCCAAGAATCCCTACCTTTATCCTGTCGATGTTGGCCTCCATCTTCAGCTGCTCCACCAGCTTGCGGGCCTGTGCTATGCTAGCAGTGTTGTTGCTAGCCATGGGCAGGCCAGGAGGGCTCCCGGGATGGGCTGCGGGCAGGAACACACCGGGGTCAGCTGCTGGGCTGCTCCCCGCCCTGCCAGCCCCCAGAGCACGTGTGGAGGGTCACAGCCATCAGAGTGAGGGGGTGAGCATGGCAGATGCCAGCCCAGGGCAGGGACACGCTGCCAGTGCTGTCCCCAGAGCTGGGGTGCCGCTCAGGTGGCACTGGGACTGTGCAGAGCCCAGCCTGCAGCAGCTGAGCCGTGCTTTGCTGCTCCCTGTTCCATGACAGCCTCTGACAGCAGCAAAAACAGGATTGCTGTGCCAGACTCACTCCCTGCCCATCCTCCAGCCCCTGCCGGTGCCCAGCGTGTGTCCAGTGTCCCCTGGCCTCCCTGGCTTTGTCCCTGCTGCCAATTTGCACATTGAGATGCTAAACAGGATGCTGGAGTTTCCTGTTTCTGGAGATTTCTACCCCGGGCAGGCGGGGGATGCTCATTAAGGCCACTCCAGGCTGGATCCCGGATGTTTTTCCAGCACCTTCTACCAGCAGTGAGCTCTGGCAGAGGCAGCACAACCCCAGCAGCCAGCTCCTGCAGCAGCAAAGGTTTTCCAGCAGCGCTCCTGCCTCACTGGGGCTGCCTGCCAGCTCCAAAATGGGTTTTCATGGGATTATATATATATATATATATATATATATATATATATATATACACACACATATATTTAAAAAAATATAATATATTCTATATTTTATATTATATTTTATATATTACATTTATATATGATATATTAGACTTGATTACATATTATATCATAAATATTATATAATATATAATATACGATAGACAGTATATAATATATAATATAAAATACATACTATATATTATATAATTATATTATAATATATAATTATATATCTATAATTATATTATTATATATTAGATATTGTATATAATATATTATATATTATATATTATATATTAATTATATATATATTATATATAATGGATTTTTATGGGGTTTATATGGGATCCCATACAAATCTACGGGATTGATAGAAGGAATCAGCCTGGCCCTGGTGCCTGTGCTTGGAGAAGGAGTCACACCATGGCCAGCCGGGTTTGAGGATGAGGAGGGGAGCACAAGGAGGGGCTGTTTTTTACCAGAAGCCGATCTCTCTGGTGTTCTGTGCCTCTAAGGGAAGCTCTGCTCCTCTTGGTCCTTCACTGCCTTTAAATAAAGAGAACAGAAAATGAAACTCAGCTCCATGGGACCATCATTCACGGCACCAGGGACCCCGGTGCCACATCCCCAGGTTCCTTCCGTGTGTCCCCACGCCCCGTGCCGTGCAAGCCCAGCCCCCAGTGACATTTTCTGTTTGCATGCAGCGAGGTTTCCAGCACAGGAAGAGGTTTCAGTCAGTGGGCAAGTAGCCCAGGGCTGCTGGCAGCCCCGAGCAGGCTGGAGGGTGCACAGGGCTGAACGGTCTGGTGCACAGAGCTCGTGCTGGGGTGGAAGGAGCATCTCCTGGGGAGCGCTGCCAAAACCCTCCAGCCCAGCTCCTGGCTGGACCTGCTCCCCCAGGGCCGTGGCTGGAGGTTCAGCTCAGCCCCTGCATTGTTTATCTCGTATCTCCCCTCGTTTTTTGGTGGCTGGAGAAGGGTTTGAGCAGCAGAGCACAGCCTTCTTTGGATTTCCCTCTTCTCTTGGTTTCCTTCATCTGGGGCTCTTAGCGCTGACGACTGAATGGTCTACAAAGGATTCTGAAATGCATTTTTGCTTCACAGGTTTGCTTCATTTGTGTTGGGGAAGTTTTTTGTCTTTCACAAACAGAACGAGACTAACAAGAGACGTTCCTTGGAATTTGATTACAACATCAGCCTCATTGTCTCAACATTACATGGTTGGGACAATAGAAAGATAGCAAAAGCTCACGTCCTACCAGCAGCTGCCAAAGATTTCTTTGTTACAGAACATTTTAAAAACTTTCTAGCCAATAGCATATTGCTAAAGTTACAAACAAATGTTCTAACCAATCACTAAAGCTACATGTACTTCACACAATACTTATATGCCTTCTATTAACAATACACACTACACCATTATTAACCTTAAAACCTTCTACTTCTTACTAAACATATTTTTCTACAGTCTTAAAGTCTGGCTTAACCAAACCTAAAACCCAAGCTATTGTTTCCTGTCCCCATTTACTGTACTTACTATTTACTATACTATTGTAACTTTTTCCTACCTTCAAACAACTACAACTAATTCTAATTTCTCTACTCTTTCTTTTTTTAAAATCGACTTTCCCAACTTTCTAAAACTCTTCTTACCTTCACTATTCCCACACCACAGAATGTGCATGGTCCTGGCACAGCAGCAGGTTCAACCACGACTGGGTTGGGTGCCACAGAGCCTTTCCTAAGGCAGCAAATGCCATCCCTGGAAGGGTTCCAAAAGTGTGTGGATGTGGCACTTGGGGACACGGGTTAGTGGTGGGATTGGCAGTGATGAGGACTCAATCTTAGAGGGCTTTACCAACCTAAAGAGCTCCGTGTTGTGTCCTTTCATACAAAGTCTCAAGCTGTGCCAAGGGAATTTCAGGCTGGATATCAGGAAAAGGTTTTTACAGAAAGGTGATAAAGCTCTGGAATGGCTGCCCGGGGAGGTGGTGCAGTCCCCATCCCTGGGGGTGTTTAACAAAGCCTGGATGTGGCACTGGGGGCCAGGGTTGGGTTGAGCTGTTGGGGCTGGGTTGGACTCCATGATCCTGAGGGTCTCTCCCAACCCAGGGATTCTGTGAATTGTGTGAATGGACCTGCTCCAGTGGCAGGGAATCACCTCAGGGACTTCCATGTTTAGGATCCATGGGACAGGGAGGATGCTGAGAGCATCTGTATGGCTGTTACAGCCCTGATCCTTTAAATAATTCTGCATATCCAACCCTACTGTCACCCTCCTGCAAGGAAACCCTCCCTTGCTCTTACTACAGCCAGGTCTAGGGACACTAAAATGGGGAAAACAGCCCCAAAAATAAGGTGAGGGAAGGGTGGGACCCTCCTGAGAGGAGCACAGGCCTGTTGAGACAATGCTGGGGACTTTGGGGCAACTCAGAGGAGCCTCCCAGGAGCCACCACACCCTGGGCCACGCTCAGCCACTCTGCAGGTGCTTCAAGTAGAAATGAGAACCATTTTGGGGCCAGTGAAGGTTTTAGAGCATTTCCACCCCTGGGGAAACCTGGGGCGTTTCCTCCACAACAAATAACAAAAAAAGCAGCGGGTGACACTTCAAAGTGAGCTGGAAAACAAAGTGGGCTGGAAAACAGCCCTGGTGGGGCTGCTCCAGCACAAAGGCAGCTCCTAAATCCCAGAGAGAGGAGACCCCACTGTGCCCCCAGGAAGGTGTGGAAGCCCAAAATTCCACGGGTTTTTTGTTTGGATTGGATTTATCATAGAAAGATGGAATGGGTTGGGTTGGAAGAGACCTTAAATCCCATCTCATCCCACCCCTGCCATGGCAGGGTCACCTTTCACTGTCCCAGGCTGCTCCAAGTCCTGTCCAGCCTGACCTTGGGCACTGCCAGGGATCCAGGGGCAGCCCCAGCTGCTCTGGGCACCCTGTGCCTCCCCACCCTCATAATCCTTCCCAAAATCCCATCCAGCCCTGCCATTCCCTGTGTCCTGTCCTGTCCAAATCCCTCTCCATTTTTTTGCACCCCTTTGAGCCAGCCCAGCCCTTTCCACGCACAGTAAACAACCCCAGCCCCTCTGCACAGCAGACAAACATCCACAGCACGGGCAAGATCCCCAGCTGTAATTACAGTGCAGAGCCCAGAAAATACACCGTCCATGTCCTGGCCATGTACAACATCATTAGCATGGAATTAATGAGGAAGGGCTCATTAGCCTGTGGGCTCCCAGGCAGGAATCCCATTATCCAGGCACACACGTGCCAGTAAGTGAGGGAAATAAGGCACTGCCTGAATTCCCTTGGGAGTGCCAGAAAACTCCTTTCATTGCAGGCAAAGCTCAGCACAACAGCAGTGGGTGTGCGAGCAGCCCTGTGATAATGGGAAGACCAGGAAATAATTTTAAAAAAACAAAAAAACCAAAAAAAACAGAGCCAAAAAAACCCAAAAAACCCCTAGAACTAAAACAAAACCTAAAATATAAATATAAAGACATATGTAAATATAAATATAAATACAAATGTAAATATAAAGATAAATAAAAATGTAAATGTAAATATATACATAAAAATAAATATATAGATAGATATAAATGTATAGATATAAATATAGATATAAATGTATAAATATAGATAAATATAAATATAAATATAAATATAAATATAAATATAAATATAAATATAAATATAAATATATGGAAACTAAAATAAAAGTATAAAAATGAAAATAGAAAAAATAAATATATTTTAATATCTATAATATAGCATATAAAACAATATAAAATATAAAATTATAAGATATATTTTATATGAAAAATATAAATAAAAATTAGAAATCCAAAAGGATTTTGCTGCCTAAGGCCAGGAGCTGAGCTCTGCAGAGGGGACCTGGACATTACTTGGGATAATGCTGGCACAGCTCCTGTATCCAAGCGCTGCCATCATTCCACCACGCTGGGAATTCCCAGATTCCCCAAATGGGGTCAGGCATTCTCTCTGCATCCCCCACATCTCCAGTCCTGCCTCTGGAAGTTCCCATTCCCGTGCTGGCCCAGGGAGGGAGGTCACTGCTAGGAAATAAAATGCCTGGAAAACAAACTCCCCTCTACACGCCACGCTCAAATATTTTGGCATTTTTCCTTGGATCTGAGGGCACTTTCCAGGGTGCTGCAGTGAGTGAAGAGGAGCTGGGGGGTGGAGGAGAGGAGGATGCTCTTGGTCTGCTCATTCCAGCTTTCCCGAAAATTTCCCTAAGAATGCCCAAATATTCAGGGCTGCACAAATACCAGGGAATAAGGATACTGAGGGCTAAGAAAGCTCATACAGAGGGAAATACAGATTCCCAGATATTTGGGAAATACAAATACCCAAATACTTGGGAACAAGGATTCCAAATTTTGAGGAATAAGAACATTCAAATACTGAAGGATAAGGATGCCCAAACGTCAGGGAATAAGGATGGCCAAATACTGGAAAATAAAATGCAAATACTGAGGAATAAGGATGTCCAAATACTGGGGAACATGGATACAAAAATCCTGGGGAATTCAGGGATACCCAAACACTGAGGAATAAGGATGTCCAAATATTGGAAAATAAAATGCAAATAATGAGGAATAAGGATGTCCAAATACTGGGGAATAGGGATACACAAATCCTGGGGAATTCAGCATGCCTATATAAAGGAAAAAAATATTCCCAGATACTTGGGGAACAAAAATTCCCAAATACTGGGGAATAAGGATGTTCAAATTTTGAGGAATGAGAATGCCCAAATACCAGGGAATAAGGCTGTCCAAATTCTGAGGAATCTTCACCTCTTATCTGTGATGTGGAGCAACAAATGTGGATGTGGAGCAGCGTGGTGAGCTGAGATTGGGGTTTAAAGAGCTCTGAGCTGAAAGCCACCATTGCTCTGGGCCAAGCAGCCCTCCTCCATGCCAGCCTGCCCCACCCTCCTGGATTCCTGGATGCATTTCCACACCAAATGGCACATCCAACCCAAAGCAGCCACTGCAAAAGGAGCATTTCTGGATGCTGAGCCCTCCTGCTAAGCTGCCATGCCATTCCTCCCTCCCAGCCCGGGCTCCCGTGGGGCTCTGGCACCCCAGAGCTGCCAGCTCTGCTTGCAGGAATAATTAAGATTCATTTGCCAGCTCCTCGTCAGCAGCAGCTGCTGCCTGCTCTGCACAGAGCTGGGAGGCTGTGGAGCAGAGAGGATCCTGGAATTTGGGTGCCTGCTGCTGGATCCATCCCCAGCTCCAGCTCCAAACCCATGGAATCGGAGCTGAACCGTCTCCAGAAGTTTTTTCTCCTCTTTCAGATGGGTTTTAGCTCAAGGTCTGTGTGGGTGGAGATTTGAATTCTCCTAAATGTTTTTTAAAATGGCATTTTCCCATCCCTGGAAGTGTCCAAGGCCAGGGTGGATGGAGTTTGGAGCAACCTGGGGTAGCAGAAGGTGTCCCTGCCCATGGCAGGGGATGGAAAAAGATGAGCTTTAAGGTCCTTTCCAACCCAAACCATTCCATAATTTATGGTGGAATGACCTTAGAGGGCTTTTCCATCCTGGATGACTCCATGGTTCAGTTTTCCAGACTTTTTTCACCTCCCAGTGAGGTTTTTCTCTGCTTTCCATAAAACCCATCCCTCCCCTCTGAAGCAAAAGGAAAAGCAGGGATGAAACAGAAAGTGCTGACGTTGGCCAGGCTGAAACCTCTCCCTTCCCTCACTGCAAAGACCGAAAGCAGCATCACCCACCCCGAAACCAGCTCCTTTTTTGGGGTGAAAGCAACCTCCCTGCTCCTTGCTTGCAAAAAAAGTCACATTTTCCATCCCTGATGCACCAGCATTTTCCACTCAGTCATAGCAGAGTGGGTGAATCCCACTGGGACAGGCAGGATTTTGGGGAGAGCAGGGACCAGGCTGGTTTCTGCCAGGCAGGCATCACCCAGGGGGGGTTTGCTCCAGAAAAGGGGGATTTTTTGGACAGAAAAGGGTTTTTTTGGACAAAAAAGGGGTTTTTTGGACAAAAAACAAGTGGTTTTTTGGACAGAAAAGGGGGGATTTTTTGGACAGAAAAGGGTTTTTTTGGACAAAAAAGGGTGTTTTTTGGACAAAAAACAAGTGGTTTTTTGGACAGAAAAGGGGGGTTTTTTTGGACAGAAAAAGGGCCTTTGGTCCAGAGATGGATCCAGGCTGGGTATTATAATGGAGAAATTTGTCCCAAATCTCATTCACTTTGGGATTTCTCCCTGTCCCTGTCCTTCCCAAGAGCTGAGCCCAGCCCAGCTCGCTGCATCCCCACTGAGACAAGCAGGATCTCCCAAAAATTGCTTTTTCCTCCCCAAAACCAGCCAGGATGAACACCCAGAAGGGATAACTGGGAGCAGGGTCCCTGTCTGGCTGGGGCGTGGGAATCCCTCGTGAGGGGCTGGATGCCTTTGCCAGGCATCTTGTGGCTTTTGCTAAAAGCCATGGCTAAAAATAGGTAGCTCAGCTGAAAAAAAAATTGCTAAATATATCCAGAAAAGTATAAAAATACGACAGGCAAAATAGAAAATAGCAGAGCCACGTTTTCCAGGGGGTGGGAGATGGGATAGTCCCACTGATCCCAACACGAGTTACAGATCTGGGTGGAAAAGGAGCCTCAATACACCTACATTCCACATGTTTTGCTCTTTCCTTGAGGAAAGAGAATGGTCTGGGCTTGATTTGTTCCATGGGGCAAAGAAAACCTTAATCCTGAGTGCTGGTTCCAGCCCCAGCTCCCAGCCCCTCTCCATGGGGATTTTATTCCCTTTCCCAGCCATTTTTTATCCCGGATGTCCAACCCTGTGTTTAAATCCCTGGGAAGCAGCTTGCAGGTCAGAGATGTGCTGGCAGATAAATAAATAAATAAATTAAAAGACGAGGGAGTGGGGAAAACGAGCCTGTTTCCATGGAAACAGCTTCCTTATCCCTTTGGCAGCATCCCATCCCTCCTGCCAAACCCAACCGGGAGAGGCGGGATGGGCGCCCGGCTCAGCCCCACTTACTGATCCCAGAATTGTTTGGGATGGAAAGGACCTTAAAGCTCATCCAGTTCCACCCCTGCCATGGGCAGGGACACCTCCCACTGTCCCAGGTTGCTCCAGCCTGGCCTTGGACACTTCCAGGGATCCAGGGCAGCCACAGCTGCTCTGGCACCCTGTGCCAGGGTCTCCCACCCTCCCATTAAAAAATTCTTCCTTATATCTAAGCCTGAATCAGCCCTTTTTAGGATTAAAACCCTTTTTTCTGTCCCTCCAGGCACTATAAAAATCTGTCCTTCTTTACAAGGTTCCTTCAGGCCCTGCAAGGGGCTCTGAGCTTTCCCTGGAGCTTTCCCTTCTCCAGGTGAGCACCCCCAGCCCATCCTTGGCCATTTCCAAGGACGGGAATTATCCCATCAGGCAAAAGCCCATTTTGCTCTTCCCCAATTTTGCTTTAAAGGAAGAGCTCAGCCCTGGGATTGCTCTGTCAGAGATGGGATGTGCCCTTCACTCACCCGGTGTGAATCCCAGAGGGAGTCAGGAGGCTCCAGCCTGGCATTCCTGGTGTGTCCCCTTTCCCTGGAGCAGCCCCTGCCCCGTGGGCATCACGTGCAGAGCAACCTCAGCAGCTTTTGTTTTCTCTCAGGCCCCTAACGGCTCGAACTGAGGCAAACAGGAACCAACCTCGACTTCCTTTTTTTGTTTTTTAGGGTTTTTGTGGTTAAAAAAAAATAAAAATGTTATTCAGGTGAAGGATCAGCAGCTCTGGTTCCTCCTGCCACTGCTCCTACAAGGTTTTGGCTCTGTCCATCCCAGTGCCACAAGGAGGGAGCACAGACCTGCTCCAGAGTTGGGAAAAGGGTCCAGAATCATGGGAATGCCACTAGGAAATGCACTGGTAGCTGAGCAAACCCCCAGGCTGCTCTAGGGTTGTTATTTGGGGGAAAATCCTGGGAAAAAAGTGTTGGTGCACAAGGGATAATCCCAGTGGTGGGAGCAGATCAGGCTCTGGGTGTTCCCTCACCTTGGCCAAATACTGGGGAATAAGGATGCCCAAATTCTGGGGAATAAAATGGAATAACATGCCCAAATACCAGGGAAAAAGGATGCCCAAATGTTGAGCAATGCCCAGCTACTGAGGAATTCAAGGATGCCCAAATACCAGGGAATACAAATGCCCACATAGAGGGGAAATAAGGAATTCCCAGATGCCTGGGGAATAGTGATGCCCAAAGACTGATGAACAAGGATGCCCATAAAAAGAGAATAAAGAATTCCCACCTACTTGGGAATAAAAATGCCCAGATATTGAGGAATAAGAATGTCCAAATCCTGGGGAATTCAGGGCTGCTAAAATCCTCAGAAATAAGGATGCCCAGATATTGAGGAATAAGGATGGCCAAATACTGGAAAATAAAATGCAAATACTGAGCAATAAGGATGTCCAAATACTGGGGAACGTGGACACCCAAATCCTGGGGAATTCAGGGATACCCAAACACTGAGGAATAAGGATGCCCATATAAAGGAAAAAAATTATTTCCAGATACTTGGGGAACAAAAATGCCCAAATTTTGAGGAACAAGGATGTCCAAATACCAGGGAATAAGAGTGCCCAAATATTGGGGAATTCAGGGCTGCCCAAATATCAGGGAATAAGTGTGCCCAGATACTGAGGGATAAGAAAACCCATACAGAGGGAAATACAGATTCCCAGATATCTGGGAAATACAAATGCCCAAATACTTGGGAACAAGGATGTCCAAATTTTGAGGCATAAGAATGTTCAAATACTGAAGGATAAGGATACCCAGATACTGAAGATGTCCACATATCAGGGAATAAGGATGCCCAAATAGTGGGAAATAAGAATGCCTGAGGAAGAAGAAATACTGAAGGATAAGGATGCCCAGATTCTGAGGAATAAGGATGCCCAAATACTGGAAAATAACGATGTCCAAATACCCAGATACTGAAGATGTCCACATATCAGGGAATAAGGATGCCCAAATAGTGGGAAATAAGAATGCCCAAATACTGGAGAGCAAGGTAGACCAAATACCAGGGAATAAGGATGCCCAGATAATGGGGAAAAAAAAAAAAAAAAAAAAAAAAAAAAATTACAGATTCCCAGATATCTGGGAAATACAAATTCCCAAATACTTGGGAACAAGGATGTCCAAATTCTGAGGAAGAAGAAATACTGAAGGATAAGGATGGCCAGATTCTGAGGAATAAGGATGCCCAAATACTGGAAAATAACGATGTCCAAATTTTGAGGAATAAGAATGTTCAAATACTGAAGGATAAGGATGCCCAAACGTCAGGGAATAAGGATGGCCAAATACTGGAAAATAAAGATAACCAGATACTAGAAAAGAAAGATGCCCAGATACTGAAGAATAAGGAATACTAGAAAATAAAGATGCCCAGATACTGAAGAATAAGGATGTCCAGATTTGAGGGAATGAGGATGTCCAAATCCTGAGGAATAACAATATCCAAATCCTGGGGAATAAGAATGCCCAAATACCAGGGAATAAGGATGCCCAGGTACTGGAAAATAAAGATGCCCATGTACTGAGGAATTAGGATGTCCAAATTTTGGGGAATAAACATGTCCAAATCCTGAATAATAAGGATGTCCAGATTTGGGGGAATGAGGATGTCCAAACCCTGAGGAATAACGATGCCCAAATATCACAGAATAAGGATGCCCAGGTACTGGAAAATAAGGATGCCCATGTACTGAGGAATTAGGATGTCCAAATTTTGGGGAATAAAGATGTTCAAATCCTCCAGAATAAAGATGTCCAAATCCTGGGGAATAAGGATGTCCAAATTTTGGGGAATAAACATGTCCAAATCCTGAATAATAAGGATGTCCAGATTTGGGGGAATGAGGATGTCCAAACCCTGAGGAATAACGATGCCCAAATATCACAGAATAAGGATGCCCAGGTACTGGAAAATAAAGATGCCCAAATCCTGAAGAATAAAGATGTCCAAATCCTGGGGAATAAGGATGCCCAGATAGGGGGAGCAAGGCTGGCATCCCCTCCTGCAGTGGCACAGAAGGGAAGGGGCCTGGGCTGTCACCTGCTGTGCCACCCCAGCAGGACAGACAAGGGCACACATCCTCTCCCACCACCTCCAGCCCCAACCCCCTGCTCCCCACCAGGGCTCAGCCCTGCCAGGCTGCACTTCAGAGAAAATGAAAATGCCTTAAGGGTTAAACGGGTTTTTTGGGGGTGGGTTTTTAAGTTTAATAAAATGTTAAAAACACCCAGAGGTCACCAGGAGACTGGAGGCTGCTGCAGCACAGGAGTGGAGGAGAGGAGAACACACAGCTTGGGAAATTCCCCAAAATCCATGGATGGCTCAGAGTATCTGCAGCACACAGATCACAGAATCCCAGACTGCTCTGGGCTGGAAAAAACCTTCAAGCTCATCCCATCCCAACCCCCTTCCACTATCCCAATCTGCCCATCCAGCCTGGCACTGAACACTTCCAGGGATTGGGAATCCACGTCTTCCTTGGGCATTCTGTGCCAGGGCCTCACCTCCCTCCCAGTCAGGAATTTCTTCCTTATCAGCTCATCCAGCTCTGAACTCCTGACCCTTAATTAAGGGAAGCAGCCAAGAGCTATTATTTCATGTTAATTAACATATCCAGCCATGGGTTCCAGTAGTATTGGCCAGGGTGAAGATAAGGATCTTGATGGGAAGATGGGAAATGAGGATTGAAAGGGAAGGGAAGACGAAGGCAGAGCTGCAAATGGAGTTGTTTCTCCCAGCATCACATTTCCAAGAGGATTTGGCTGTGTCAACACCACATTTCTAAAAGGATTTGGAAAGGGACAAATCCACCCTGGAACAGGTGGAAAAGAGAGGGAAAAAAAGGAAAAAAGAGAGAGGGGAAAAAAAAAGAGGAAAAGGAGAGGAAAAAAGGGTAAAAAGGAGGAGGGGAAAAGAGAAATCAAAATAGAAAAAACAAGGAAAAAAAGGGGGTGAAAAGAAGGAAAAAAATTCCCCTGTGCATTCTGTATTTCCACAATCCATAACTTTGAAAAGGAATTTACTGTGGCATGCATTCCTGCAAATCCCCCCAAATTCAAGGCTGGGGAGTGGTTTGACTCCACGATCTCAGGGATTTTCTCCAACCTAAATGATTCCATGGATTCCAAATCCCTGCTCATTGGTCTGGGGACACAGCCACCCCGGGGAACTGGGACAAGACCTTGCCCTGATTTGGTTAAAATTATTTTAGGGGCACCCTCCGTGTGACCACAGGAGATGGGAAGGAAAATGTGGATTTTGCCATGGCTCGTGCCAGGCTGCTGAGCCCACCTCTCTGTAAATCAGTTTTCAGCCCAAATAAACCCCAAATCCCTCCTCTTTTTTTTGCTAGAGCCTCATTATTTTCCCCAGAAAAAACCCCTCCTGCAGCAGGCAAAGCCTTGGGCTGCAGAAACCCTCGTGATGAGAAATCATCCTCCGATGATTTCACCCCGATCAAACCTTTATTAGAATTTTATTTTAAGTAACACTCACAGGGAGCCCAATGACCCTTTGCAGCCTCTGGGAATCACCCAACAAGTTACATCAGCGGAGAAACAACCCCGTTAAGCAGCCCCATTAATTTGAGCCCCCCCCCCCAGGAATTACCTGAGACTGCTTTAATTAGGTATCCACCGTGCAAAAGAATTAATTAATTGGTGATAAGCACCTGAACCACATTACTCATAAGGCTCTATTTCAAGCTTCAAATACAGCAAACAGGTCACAGCCCAGCTGAGAGTGTAGACAGAATTCCCAGAGCTGCTGCCTGGTATTTCTCTTCCCATCCTTGTCGTGGAAAGAACAAGGCTGGGAATTTTTTAATTTTTTTTTTTAATTAATTTTTCTTCCATCCTTGGAAGTGCCCAAGGCCAGGTTGGACAGGGTTTGGAGCAACCTGGGCTAGTGGGAATTGTCCCTGGCCACGGCAGGGGGTGGCACTGGGTGATTTCAAGGTCTCCTCCAACCCAAACCATTCAGGGATTCCATTTCTGAGCCAGGTTTTTCACAGCATCCAGAGCTCCTGCCTCCAGAGCTGCTCCAACAGTGGCTGCACCACACGGAGTTCTGGGATAATCTGGGGGGTTTGGTGTGGTTTAGGTGTGGGTTATGGGGTAAAACCCCCTTCTCTTGGGGCTGTGAGGGTTTGAGCTCCCTGAGGGAGCCCTGCAGTGAGTGAAGCATCTGCTGAGGGCCAGTGGGCAGGTGGAGGGTCCACGTGGAACAGGGGAGGCTTCAGCAAGTTCTGAGAGGGAAAAAAGAGGAAAAGGAGAGGGGAAAAGGGTATAAAAAGAGGGGGAAAGAGAAATAAAAAGAGAAAAAGAAAAAAAGTGGAAAAAGAGGGGGAAAAAAGGAGGGGAAAAAAGGAAAAAAAATCCTCTGTGCATTCTGTATTTCCACAATCCATAATTTTGAAAAGGAATTTACTGTGGCTTGTGCTGGCTCTGACCTCTCACAGCCTGGCAAAGCTGAGGCTGTGAGAGGGGTTCTCCAAGCTGAGGGGGATGAGGGCAGGGATGCAGGCAGGGATGGAGAAAGAGGTGTGGACAGGGATACAGGGATGAGGGCAGGGATGCAGGCAAGGATGCAGAAAGTGATGCAGGCAGGGATGTGAACAAGATCTGGGCATGGATGTGAGCAGGATGTGGTCAGGGATGCTGTCTTAGGTTGGAAATGGGAGTGTTTATTCTATTTCCCATCTGTCAGAGCTGGGGCAGTTCTCTTTAAAGAACTGTCATTTTTACTCCCATATCTTTGCCTGAGAGCCCCTTAATTTCAAAATTCTAATAATTCAGAGGGAGGGGGTTTGCATTTTCCATTTCAGGAGAGGCTCCTGCCTTCCTTAGCAGACACCTGGCTTTCCAAACCCAGACTGCTGCACACAGGGATGTGTGTGGGGATCTGGGCAGGGCTGGGGCCCTGGCACAGCTCAAACCAGGTTATTTGGGCGGGCTGGCAGAAGTAGGTTGGCGGTGCTGCTGCTCTGACCCATATTATCCCAATTAAATTTAACTCCCTGCCCCGCTGCTGCCTGCCTCTCCCCTGTGCCCTGCTGCGTTCCAGGCCAAAGCAGGCCCTGCTTTTGGAGGCAGGGATTACACCTGGGCCCTGCCCAGCAACCGGGAGAGGAGGGCACGGCCGGCGTGGCAGAACTGGGGCAGGGACACAGAGGCAGCAGCAGCATTCCTGAGCCAGGCTTTCCCAACATTCCTGAGCCAGGCTTTCCCAACATTCCTGAGCCAGGCTTTTCCCAGCACCCAGAGCTGCTCCAATAATGGCTGCACCACATGGAGATGGGAGCTCTGGGATAGTTTTGGGGGGTTTGGTGTGGTCTAGGTGTGGGTTGTGGGGTAAAACCCCATTCTCTGGGGGCTGTGTGTTTTCTCCTTTTGCAAGGAGTTGTATCTCTGTTAGCTGACATAACTCTCAAAGGGTAATTTTTGGGGATCTCACTTTTATTCCCTCTCCCAGCACCCAGAGCTGCTCCAATAATGGCTGCACCACATGGAGATGGGAGCTCTGGGATAGTTTTGGGGGGTTTGGTGTGGTTTAGGTGTGGGTTGTGGGGTAAAACCCCATTCTCTGGGGGCTGTGTGTTTTCTCCTTTTGCAAGGAGTTGTATCTCTGTTAGCTGACATAACTCTCAAAGGGTAATTTTTGGGGATCTCACTTTTATTCCCTCCTTTTTTATTTTTTTTCCTCTATCCAACTTACTGGTTTTCTGTCCCATTTTTCAAGATCTTGTCTATCCATCCCCTGCCTCTGTTTCTCACTTTCTCTAACAACCTAAATACCATTTTTCTTTCAACTACACACACAAATAAAAAACCTTTTTTTTCACACTATTTTTCAATACAATACCCCTCCCTCCAAGGAAATATAGTCAGGCTTAAAATACACAATCTACATTACAAATACTTTCACACATCTACATTCACTTTTATTTCTCATTCCCCAGGGTTCAGCACCTTTCCCTGCCACCTGCTACTGGGAAACCTCTGTTTCAGTGCGTTTTTGTATTTTTCCTGGGCTGTGAAGTCACTGGAAGCAGCTGCTCTTGGGGGGCTCTCAGTTCCAGGCAGGATGTGGGAGCAGCGTGGATTCCAAACCAGCCTAACTTTTATATCATTTAATAGAAACACTTACACAGGGCTCAGATTTTAGGCTTAAAAGAATAATAATCATTGCCTCCCTTATTTTCTGCTTATACCTCTCCTTAAGCCTGGCTCGCTGCATTAAAATAATCTTTTTATTCCCTTTATTCCCTGTTTTTATTCACAATGTGGAGGGAGGAAGGAGGAGGGAGAGTTTCCCCCAGCACTGGCATTAAGTGGGGAGTGAGGGAAGCACCAGAGGCAGATACAGATCCTGAGCAAGGATGTGAGGCTGAGCAATTCTATTAAACCAGCTGATAAATAATGCAAGGGGTTTTGATGGGGCCAGCCCTGCCAGCACCACACGAACACCACCACATCTCCAGGAGATTACAAATCCAAAGGGTGCAGCAAGAATTGAACCCAAAGCCTTTCCCAACACCTAAAGCTGCCCCAGGGTCACACTGGAGCTCTGTCCCCACCAGGTCCTTGCCCCTTCCCAAGGTTCTACACGAATTAATGGGATCCACCAGGCCTGGTCAATGTTCAGGCTTTCCCAAGGTGGGGAACCTCTGCCTGGGCCCTTTCCAGCCGGATCAGAGCTGCTCCAGCAGCAGCCACAGGCCTGGAGGTTAATTAGAAATGAGAAGAGGTCCAGGCAGGTTGTGCTGGCTGCTCCCCAGCCAAGGACCCCAAAGTGCTGCAGAACCAGAGAGGGGGCAGGAAACCCTGAGAAGGAACGTGGAGAAGGCCTGGAGCATGGAGAAGACCCAGCCACGTTCCTGCAGGACATCCTGGGGACACCTGGACCCACAAGGGCTCACACCACAGCCACGGGGACAGCTCTGGCCTGCCCTGAGTGATGGGTGAGAGAGAGACTCCTTCCCAAAATCCCACCCATCCCTGCCCTCTGGCAGTGGGAGCCATTCCCTGGCTCCTGTCCCTCCATGCCTTGTCCCCAGTCCCTCTGCAGCTCTCCTGGAGCCCCTTCAGGCCCTGCCAGGGGCTCTGAGCTCTCCCTGGAGCCTTCTCCTCTCCAGGGGAACATTCCCGGCTCTCCCAGCCTGGCTCCAGCCCTTGGAGCATCTCTGTGGCCTCCTCTGGAGCTGAGAATTTTTCCTGTCCTCAGGAGGCTCAGGCCAAGCCCTGCCTGTTTCTCCCAAGGTTTCTGTGCAGACACAACAATGACAAACCTCACAGGCAGAGCCACTGGCACTGTCCTGGAATCCCCTGCTGACAACGGCACTGTGAGGACATTTTCCTGGCACCCCTGGCTCTCAGCACCTTCCCAATCCTCCTTCCCTGCACCTGCTGCAAGGCAAAACCAACGAGGAATCAAATCAGTGCTGAGCATCTCCCCTCAGCTGGCAGCTGCTGCTTTCTTACCCAGAACGACCCCAAACCACAGCTCCCCCAAAGCCACAGCTCCTGCCCAGGAACTCACAGCTTCAGGGAGGGTTTTGAGACAACTGAAGCCTGCAGAATCCTTCCAGCATCCCTTCAGCACTCCCCTTTAGGGATCACAGCCCGGGCTGTGCCTGCTGGAGCCCTGGCAGTGCCCCCTGTGCCATCCCAGGGGATGCTGCAACAGCTCCAACAGCCCTGAACCTCACCCTGAACCTCCTGTATCCTCTGGGACACAGCCCAGCTGGGAACAGGAGAGAAAAGCACAGCTCCTCCGTGTCCCTGCAGGCTCTGCTGGCCGCACAGGGACACTCTGCCTGTCCCCAAGGAGCCACCACCGTGGTGGCTCTCCCCGGCTCAGCACCACCTCTGTTCCTTGGTAAAGGATCCAGGACAAACAAATTATGGAAAGGGAATTGGCAAAAATTGCAGAGGAATTTCAGGCACGGGCAGGCTCTGCCCAGGGTGGAGTCCCCAGCCCTGGAGGGATTGAGAAGCCCTGAGGATGGTGGCACTTGGGGACACGGGTGGCAATGGCTGCTCTTGAAGGTTTGAGAGGGCTTTCCCAACCTAAGCAATTCCACGACTCTAAGCCCGAATTTCTGGCACAGCAGCACCGACAGCACCGAACATTAATGACCTTAATGACCGTAATTAGCACATGAGCCCACCCGGCAGTGTCACCCTTCTGCAGGTGCCAGCCCTGGGAGCAGCGGGGCTCCTCCTGCCCAGGCAGGAGCAGGGGGAGAGGGAGGATCCCCAGCAGGGATTGACTCCGGGAATGTGCCAGAATGAGGGGGTGGTGGCACAGGGCAGCGGTGTCCCCAAGGACAGCCGTGTCCCCGTGTCCCCGCTGCAGCTGCTGGCAGCTCAAGGCACAGGAGGAGCAGGAAGCAGCCAGGCTTTGGGGCTGGGGTTTGTCCCCCTGGCCAGAGGATGCTGAGCAGCCCCGTGACCCCAGGAACACCGAGGAGCTTGCAGTGGGAATATCCCGTGCTCTGCCAAGGATTTTTTCCCCCTTTTTGGAGGATTTCATGTGACCCAGGAAGGAGCACAAACCCCTGAGGAGCTCCTTCCCACACAGATCCCTCTTGCAGTGCCCATCCAGGACCTTTCCAGGCAGGAAAGCTGTTCCTAGGGAGCATCACGGGATGGACAGAGGCAACTTTCCTTCCCAAAGCCCTCGGGAGAGCAGAGAGGAAGATAAACCTGTTAAACTGAGCCAGCAGCTCAGCCAAAGGAGCTTAGCCAGCAGCACCCCTGGAAAAAACCAACCTGCAGCTCAGCTGGCTTGGGAATCTGCAGGAGAGCAGCAGAGAACTCCAACCACGAGAGCTTCCCTTGGATAAACTAATTAACCCGGGCTCTAACGAGGATGATGATGACAGACAAGAGGGGAAGGAAACTGCTGAGTGAAAAGCCAGGGAAGGACGAGATAAGGTGAAAACTAATTGTGTTTGGGAGGATAAGCAGGTCCTGGTGCAGCTGCTTCCCAGGAATTATCCAGGGTGCCCCAGCTGCAAGGTGCTGATTTTTCAAGGCTTGGCCCAATGTCATTTCAGAAGGGATTTTTATTCCCACTGGTCCTGGTGCTTGGATCATTCCCACATGAAATGCAGGAGATGAGTGATTTTAGTCTCCAGCCTCAGCACAGCTGCGTCCTCACCCATTCCAGATGGTCTCTTAGACCCTTCCAACACAAGCCACCTTCCCTGATCCAGTAATTCTGTGATTCCCTGATCCAGTGATTCCCTGAATCCTGGGATTCAGTGATTCCCTGGTCTGTGATTTCTGATCCTGTGATTTCTTGATCTGTCATTCCCTGATTCCCTGCTCCTGTCATTCCATGATCCTATCATTCCCTGATTCCCTGCTCCTGTCATTCCTTGCTCCTGTCATTCCCTGAATCCTGTCATTCCCTGATCTGTGATTCCCTGATCTGTGATTCCCTGAATCCTGTGATTCAGTGATTCCCTGATCCTGCCATTCCCTGATCCTGTCATTCCCTGAATCCTGTCATTTCCTGATCTGTGATTCCCTGAATCCTGTGATTCAGTGATTCCCTGATCTGTGATTTCTGATCCTGATATTCCCTGATCTGTGATTCCCTGCTCCTGTCATTCCCTGATTCCATCATTCCCTGATTCCATCATTCCCTGATTCCCTGCTCCTGTCATTCCCTGCTCCTGTCATTCCCTGATCTGTGATTCCTTGAATCCTGTCATTCCCTGATTCCCTGATCTGTGATTTCTGATCCTGCCATTCCCTGCTCCCATCATTCCCTGATTCTGTCATTTCCTGATCTGTGATTCCCTGATCCTGTGATTTCTTGATCTGTCATTCCCTGATTCCCTGATCTGTGATTTCTGATCCTGCCATTCCCTGCTCCTGTCGTTCCCTGATCCCGTCATTCCCTGATTCTGTCATTTCCTGATCTGTGATTCCCTGATCCGCAATTCCCTGAATCCTGCCATTCCCTGATCAGTGATTCCCTGATCCTGTCATTCCCTGATCCTGTCATTTCCTGATCTGTGATTCCCTGATCCGCAATTCCCTGAATCCTGCCATTCCCTGATTCCCTGCTCCTGTCATTCCCTGATTCCATCATTCCCTGATCCTGTCATTTCCTGATCCTGTCATTTCTGATCCTGTCATTCCCTGCTCCATGATTCCCTGACTCCTGTGGTTCAGTGATTCCCTGCTCTGCCATTCCCTGCTCCTGCATGCAGCCTGCTCCCTGCCCACCCAGCACCTCGATTCCCTTGCACATCCCCAATTAAAGGCACTGTTAATTAAGCACTGCCCTGATCCAGCACCCACACCCCTCCAGCTCCATCCCGGCGCTCTGGGTGGGTTTGGAGCAAGCCTGGAGCCAAACCCCCCCAGCTGGATCCTGCCCTTCCCAGCTCAGGGCTGCCTCTGCCCCAGCCCCAGCCCCTGCAGCCACCCCAGCAGGACCAGGAGGGATTTGGGGCCATTCCTGGCCACTCCTCCCGGGGATTTTGGGTGGACAAGGCCACTCCTGTGCTCTAAGGGAGTGGATTTTGGGGGGTTGCACCATTCACGAGGCACCCAGAAGGAAAAATGCACATGGAAAGCTGGGCTGGAAGTGAGCAGGGAATAAAACTGTGCGAGGACAGGCAAAAAAATCCCCTTGCTGAGTGGAGCAGGATGCAGCCACATCCCTTTCCATGGAATGGGGCTTCATTTCCCACTGCATCCCTCCTCCCCACAAAGAGGCTGAGCCCAGAGGGGGAGAACAACAAGAGAAGAGCCTGAAAAGCAAGAAAACCTGAAAATCCGACCTAATCCCTCAGCCCGTTCCTCTCTTCCCTGCTGGCTGTCAGCACACACGGGCACATCCCACTCTTCCCATCCCGCTTTCCCATCCCGCTCCGGCCGCAGCAGGGAGACCCTTGGAGAAGTGACGCTGAGAACTGATGCCACTCGAGCCCAAAATGCTGCTTTGCCAGGGTGAAGCCCCAAATCCCAGCCCCAAACGGGGCGATCCAGCGGGAGGGAGCGGTCCCGGCTGGCACCTGGAGCATCCCGGCGGGATGGAGCCGCCCCTGGCAGCGCTTTTTGGGGACACGGGGGGCTCCAGCACCGTCTCTCCAGCCCTAATTACTATGGAAACAGCCAGCGCCGGCGCCTGCCTGTCCTCCTTCGGTGACTCACCGGGATTCAGGAGCCCCTGGAATTCCAGCGGGAGCATCCGCGGGGCTGCCAGGTGGGATGGCACTGCCCAGCCCCGGGGAAAATTGCGTTTTTATTGCCTTTTACACTTGGCACGGGGTGGCAAAACAGCAGGCTGGATTTGGGATTAACAGTAGTAATAATAATAATAATAATAATAATAATAATAATAATAATAATAATAATAATAATAATAATAATATTTTTAAAATTGGAGCTTTTTCACCAGCTCGCAGCCATCAATCCATGGGAATCCCTTTAGGATTTCCTGGTCTTGAGCACGCCCATACCATGAAGCAGCCTCAGTTATCCTCTCCCCCAGATCCAAAATGTGCCCCACCAAGGCAGCACCAGCTCATGACTGCGAGGAGAAAACCCCACGAGATCCTCCAGGCTGGTGCACCATCCACTGGGAGCAAAGCTGGCAGCTCCCAGGGAAGCTGGGAGAGGGGATGGGCACGTGCAGGGACCACAAGCTGGGAATTTCCCATTTTGGGGGCAAGGCTGCCTCCAGTTGTTATCCAGGTGATGCTGAGGCCGCCAGGTGAGCAGCCAGCAGCACACTGCATCCAGCAGCATCCCTGCCTCCTCCTGCAAGGCTGGAAATGCCCAAAAAAGCCCCAAAAACTGGTGCCAAGGAGCAGCTGGAGCCATGCCCGGCCTTGTGGGGCCAACACAGAGGCTGGGCTGGGCCCCATCCCTGAATCCCCCAGCACAGGGTGAGAAAAGCCCGCCAGAACCCCCCAAACCCCTCCCGGAGAAAGGCTTGGCCCCAGGGCTCTGCTGGCAATAATTAATTGAGTCATATTTCAATCCAGCCAGCGGCCATATGGTTGGAAAGAGGATTAAAATCGCATGCTCCAGTTGCACTCGGGGAAATCCAGTTATCAGGAAAAAGCCCCAGTGGCTGGCTGCAGCCCTGCCACCCATCCACGCGGCCCCAGCCCCTTCTCCGGGAGCCAGGAGCGCGGCATCCCTGCGGAGGAGATGGATCGGGAGCCATTCGGGAGGGCAGGGGGAAATGGGAGAGGAATCCGAGCCCGGAGGCAGCAGCAGGAGCAGCAGAGGCAGATCCCTGCTGCTGCCAGCCGCTGCCCTTTGGGCACCGCGCTCTAAGTTCATTAGCAGCTCATTAGCGATTGATTAATGAGGGGGTATCGCTGTGCGTCAGGATTGTCCTTAAATACAAATCATTTTCCACCAAGGAAGCGAGAACCCTGCGATCTCTGGCAGGGATGGGAAGGGTCCTTGAAGCCCATCCCATTCCACTCCCTGCCATCCACACCCTCCCAGGCTGCTCCAAGCCCTGTCCAACCTGGCCTGCAACAATTCCAGGGATTTGGGGCAGCCCCAGCTGCCCTGGGCACCCCGTGCCAGGGCCTGCCCACCCTCCCAGCCAGGAATTTCCCCCTAATTTCTATTCCCAACCTTCCCCGTGTCCGTTTTTTGCTGGATTCCCCCCTCCCGCTGGGGCAAGCCAGCCCTGGAGCAGCTTTCCTTGAGCTCATCCCGGCGGTTTTCCCGGGAATCCTTCACCCAAAGCAAGCACTGCTGGCAGAACACGGATTTGGATGAAAGGAGAGGGACACATCCCGCTGTAGGGATGGCACGGACATCACCCCCAGACCCCTCCGGGCCAGGCTGGGGCCGATCCCAGCACAGGCTGCTGCGGGGATTTGGGGCTGGGAAAGTCTCCCCGTTCCTTCCTTCCTTCCTTCCCGTGATTAAAAAAAAAAAAAAATCAAATCAGGAAAGAAAGAACACTACGCCTCATTCATCCAGGGAGAAAGCCTCGCCTGTGATGGCAAATCAGCTGATTAAGGAGGATCAAACCCTTTAAATCCAACCTTTGTTGGGAGCTGAACGCCCCGCACAAAGCCCCTTCCCCCGGCGGGGGCGACCCCCGCGCCCCCCGAGGCCGCGGGGTCCCCGTGGGCTGCGGGGTTTGGGGGATTTTGTGCCCATTTAGGAGCGGCTCGGTCCCCGCGGGGGTCAGGGACAGCGGCTGGCGGGGGTGGGACCGCCCTGCCCAGCGCCACCTGCGCCAGCCCCACCTAGTGGGTCCAGTGCCAGCCTTCCCAGTGCTCCCAGTGCTCCCAGTGCTCCCAGTGCCAGTCCTCTCAGTGCCCACAGTACCAGCCCTTCCAGTGCTCCCAGTGCCCCCAGTGCCAGTGCTCCCAGTGCCATCCCTCCCAGCCTTCCCCGTGCTCCTCAGTGCTCCCAGTGCCAGCTCTCCCAGTGTTCCCAGTGCCCCCAGTGCCAGTGCTCCCAGCCTTCCCAGTGCTCCCAGTGCCAGCCCTCCCAGCCCTCCCAGTGCTCCCAGTTTCCCCCTTGCCGTACCTGGAAGCGGTGCCCCGGTCCCCGCGGGGCGGGCGGCGGCGGGACGGACAGACGGACAGGGGGATGGATGGATGGATGGAGGGACGGGCGGCCGGCCGCTGGGATGGAGGAAGGGATGGAGGAGGGAGGGCCGGAGGGATGCGGCCGCAGCAGCAGCAGCAGCAGCAGCAGGAGGAGGAGGAGGAGGAGGAGGATGGTGGTCAGCAGCAGCCCCGAGCGGCGAGTCCCCCTGCCCATCCCTGTCCCTTTCCCTGCCCATCTCCTGCCCCTGTCCCATCCCCAGTCCCTGTCCCTGCCCCTGTCCCTGTCCCTGGGTCCCTGTCAGCAGCCCCGAGCGGCGAGTCCCCACCCAGCTTTGTCTGCGCTCATCCCGCTGCTACAGGAAGCGGCTCAGCCCCGACTTCCTCCTCCTCCTCCTCCTCCTCTCCTCCTCCTGCTGCTGCTGCTCTGCTCTGCTCTGCGCTCGCCCGGCGCTTGCGGATCGCCTTTGCCCAGAGCCCGCTGCCTCCTCCCTGCCCCTGGCCATCCCCTGTCCCTGTCCCTGTCCCTGTCCCTGTCCCTGTCCCTGTCCCTGTCCCTGTCCCTGTCCCTGTCCCTGTCCCTGTCCCTCTCCCTCTCCCTCTCCCTCTCCCTCTCCCTCTCCCTCTCCCAGCAGCAGCAGCAGCAGCAGGAGGAGGAGGAGGAGGATGGTGGTCAGCAGCAGCCCCGAGCGGCGAGTCCCCACCCAGCTTTGTCTGCGCTCATCCCGCTGCTACAGGAAGCGGCTCAGCCCCGACTTCCTCCTCCTCCTCCTCCTCTCCTCCTCTCCTCCTCCTGCTGCTGCTGCTGCTCTGCTCTGCTCTGCGCTCGCCCGGCGCTTGCGGATCGCCTTTGCCCAGAGCCCGCTGCCCATCCCCTGTCCCTGTCCATCCCCTGTCCCTTTCCCTGTCCATCTCCTGCCCCAGCCCATCTCCCGTCCCTGTCCCTGGGTCCCTGTCCCTGTCCCTGGGTCCCTGTCCCTGTCCCTTAGATGTCCCCTTGTCCCCCGGCCCCCCTGTGCACCCCACACCCGCTCCGTGCCCACCCCACACCCGCCTGCACCCCCACAGTTCCCACACCCGCCCCATGTCCCCCCAAACCCCTCCTTTCCCCCCCTTGCACAGCTGGGCCGAATGCATGGAAGGTCAGTGAGAAATGAAGCTGCTTTTATCTGCCATCTCCCACCAGCCCTAAGCTGGGTCCCCTTTTTCACACTGAGGCCTAGCCAAGCATGAAGGAAAATAATTTTACCCAATCTCTCTGCCCCCACAGCCCCCCATAACCCTTCCCTGCCCTCCCTCACCCCCTGCACTGCTCCAAACACCCCATCCCTGGATCTTCCATGTCCCTGCAGCCCCCCAAAATCCCGATCCCTCCCAATCCTTCAATCTCCAGCAGCCCCCATCCCCTGGCACACCCAAACCCCTCCCTGCTCCTAAAACCCTTCCCAACTCCAAGGTTCCCATTTAGGGCACAGCTCAGTATTTTATATATTTTATATTTTTTTTATATTCTATATATTTTATATATGTTATATATTTATATATTTTATATATAAATATATTTTTTATATTTTATATTTTAATATTTTATTTATTTTATACATTTTATGTATTTTAGATATTTTATATATTTTATATATTATTTTATATATATTATCTATTTTATAAATTATTTTTTATATGTTATCTATTTTTTCAGTCAATATCAGCACACATGCCCAGTTTGTGGGATTTCAGGTGGAAGATTTTGGAGGTATGAAGGATGGGGTTTTTATAAGGTGGCTTTTCCCTTTCCTCCATCTGCCCCAGCCCAGCTGTGTCCTCATGGAAATCCATCCCTGGGAAGGTGCAAGGCCCTGGCACAGGGTGCTCAGAGGAGCTGGGGCTGCCCAAAATCCCTGGAATTGTTCCAGGAAAGATTGAACACTGAGGCTTGGAGCAGCCTGGGCTGGTGGGAGGTCTCCCTGCCACGGCAGGGGTGGGGTGGGATTGGATTTAAAGCCCCTTCCAACCCAAACCATTCTGGAATTCCATGATTTTATGAAAGGAAATTCCTGTGTCCCTCGGGCAGGGCTGGGGCAGGGGTGCACAGAAGTGGGGAGGGGCACAACAACCCCCTAAACATCCCAAAACAGCCCCAAATAGCCCCAAAACAGCAAAAACCAGCCCGAAACAGCAAAAACCAGCCCCGAAACAGCAAAAACCAGCCCCGAAACAGCAAAAACCAGCCCCAAAACAGCAAAAATCAGCCCCGAAACAGCAAAAACCAGCCCAAACCCGCCGTGGCACCGCGGGACGCTGCTCCTTTGGGAGCATCCCGAGGGTGACAGCGGGGGACAGGGGTCCCCTCGTGTCCCCTCCCGGCAGAGCCGCGCTGGCCGCACCGCCCGGGCTGCGCCTCCCGTCTCCACAGCAACCCCGGCAGCGATTTCCTTCGGTGACAGATTTCCTTCGGTGACAGATTTCCTTCGGTGATTTCCTCCACTGCCCTGCACGGGGGGCGCCGGAGCTCAGCCCTGGCACATCACCCTGGCATCCCAAAATCCCAACCAGAGCCATCCCTGAAGCACTGGTACCCACCTGGAACATCCCAAAATCCCACCCAGAGCCATCCCTGCACTGTGGGACCCACCTGGAACATCCCAAAATCCCACCCAGAGCCATCCCTGCAGCCTGGCACATCACCCTGGCATCCCAAAATCCCACCCAGAGCCATCCCTGAAGTACTGGTACCCACCTGGGACACCACAAAATCCCACCCAGAGCCATCCCTGAAGCACTGGTGCCCACCCAGGACACCCCAAAATCCCACCCAGAGCCATCCCTGCACCCTGGTACCCCCCAGAACATCCGAAAATCCTATCCAGAGCTGTCCCTGCAGCCTGGCACATCACCCTGACATAAAAAACCCACCCAGACCCATCCCTGAAGCACTGGTGCCCACCTGGGGCACCCCAAAATCCCACCCAGAGCCATCCCTGCACCCTGGCACCCCTGGCGCTGGCAGAGCCCCCCACCCTCCACAGTGACCCCAGCACAGCACAGGGGACCCATGAGGCTGCATTAATGAAAGGCTCTGCCTCCAGTGATGACTTCAGGGTGCCAGAAATCCCCCCAAAAGCCAGGGATTTTTGGTAAAAGCAGCAGTCAGCCACTGGTGCCTCGCCGTGCTTGTTTTGGGAGGGCTGACAAAAACGGGGTGCAGTGCCAGGCACCCCCCGGGCACAGCCCTCCCTGCTGAACAGCAGCAGAAAGCAGGGTGGGGGGCAAATTAATTAGCAAATTGAGGATGCCACGGCAACATTTCCCTTTTTTATTGTGCTCCCTAAATCTGGTGTTTTGCCCCTACAAATCCCAACTCTCCGACGTCTCCGGCCGGCCTGGAATTGTGATGGGAGCTGCAAAATTTGAGTGACTGGAGAAGAGATGGCCCCAGGGCAGGTTGGTTTTGGTTTTGGGGTGTTTTTTTGTCAGAGTTTACATCCCTGGAATGGCAGCAGAGAGCAGCAGGAGGGCTGGAGCTGCAGGGAGCATCCCGGGGAAAAGGGCAGCGTGGGCTGGGATGGGAACTCGAGGACCTTTCCCTCCCCTGGGGACCTCCCCCGTGCTGGGATGAAGCAGGAACGGAGGTCAAGGCATCAGAGGGAGGGGGATTTATGGAATTCATTCCCATTTAGCCTTTTCCAAGCACAGCCCAAGGGGAGGGCAGAGCTCCCTCCCCTCCTCACCCCGGGCTGGCCGGTGCAGCAAACCCTTCCCCATCTGGTTTGAGGAAAATTCCGGGGTTTTATGGGCCAGGCATGAAATCTGGAGGCTATACTTAGCAGCAGACAATGCAGTCCCCCTCCCAGAAGTGGCTCATTCCCTCGTGCTCCTCCCTCCTGCCCCAAAAATGTCGGATTTTAGCAGAAATCAGCAATTAGGGCCCCGGACCTGCGGACGGTCAGCGCCGGGGCCGAGGGATATTTTTAGAGGACAAAGGGAATTTGCTGGGAACATGCAATTATTTCTGGAGCCTGTGGAAAAGGCACTGGATGCTCCTGGCAGTGTGGATGCTGAAGGTGCCAGGGGAGGGGCAGTGGGGGCAGAGCAGAGGGGCTCAGCCCCACATCCCCATGCCAGAGGATGGAAAAATGAGGGATGGGAAAGGGACCCCAGCCTCAAAATGGGACGTGGCTGCACCCAGGGCCACAGGGCAGTGCTGTGTGCTGGGAGAAACCACTCTGGAGGCTTCACTGGTGCTGGAAAACAGGCTCTTCATCATCATCATCATCATCATCATCATCATGGAATTCCAGAGTGGTTTGGGTTGGAAGGGATCTTAAAGTTCATCCCATTCCACCCCTGCCATGGGCAGGGACACCTTCCACTGTCCCAGTTTGCTCCAACCTGGCCTTGGACACTTCCAGGGATCCAGGGGCAGCCAGAGCTGCTCTTGCAATTCCATTCCAGCTCCTCCATTCCCACCCTCCCAGCCAGGAATTCCTTCCCAATGTCCCACCCATCCCTGCCCTCTGGCAGTGGGAGCCATTCCCCCTTTTCCTGGCACTCCACACCCTCTCCCTGTGAGAGGATAAATCCACGGAGCATCAAGAGATGCTCCAGGAACTGGAAATGGGGACATGGAAAGGTTGTGGGTGTTGGTACCTTCCACAGTTTTCCTTGGCTGGAGGAAGGAGGTGCCAGGATCAGCAAACCTGGCCCAAAATCACATGGAAAAGAACTGGCCAATTATGTTCTGAGTTTAATTAGCACCAGTGGGAGATGGGAGGGTGGTCCTGGGGAAAGGATCACAAACCTTCCATCAGACACTGGAGAATCCACGTGTACCACCCAAAAACTCAGGATCCTGCTTGGAATCACATCCTGAACCAAGGCTGTGGAGCTTCCTCCCCTGGGGAAAACTCCCTGCTCCCAAATCCCCAAATCCCCAAATGCCCATCCCACTGTCCCCGAGGAGCAGAGGAGGGGTGAAAGGGAAGAGGAGGATGGGCTCACTCACCACACACCGAGTGCTGCCCATCCCCTGTGAGGTGAGGGCAGGATTGGGGTTCTGGGGGCTGGGACAGGCTCTGCCCCCCAGCCTCACAGTGAGGGGGTCACCTCTCCCTCCCCAAAATGAGGGGGTCACCCCTCCATCCCCAAAATGAGGGGGTCACCCCTCCATCCCACAGCTCCTGAAGGCTGGGGACCCCCCTGAGCATCCCACCAGGATCCCTACTATGGACACTCCATACTCCCACTTATTTCAGGAGCTCCCCCTCTGCCTCTTCCCAACTCCAGGGTGTTGGAACTGGCTGGAACTTCCACAAAAACCATGAGAAACCACCAAAAACCACCAAAACCCACCAAAAATCAGGACTGAAAGGCTCAGCCTACCCACTGCCCTGCCTGAGGCAGGAGTTGCCGGAACCTGAGCTGGGATCAGCGGAGCAGAGATCACAATAAATGCAAGGTTATCCTTAAATTCAGCCCTGCTCCACCTCCCCCTGAAGCCTGGGAGCATTTTACATCTCCAAGAGTCCAAGTGATGCAAACAACTGTCACTTTATTGTCACGTCCAGCCGTACTGCAAAAGGCACACAACAAACTTCATTGGTACAAAAGAATTTCGCTCCGGGGATTTTCGCTCGATTTCCCTTGAGTTTTCTTTTTTTATCTTTTTTTTTTTTTTTCCTTTTTTTTTTTTCCCTGCTCCTTTTGCAACACAGTCACTGGGCTCTCCCATCAGCCCTGACGGGAAAGATCCTTTCACAGAAAGGATTATTTTGTGCAGACAGACAGCTCCTTACTGCAGGGGGGACAGCCCCAAGGGCGGGAGGGCACGGCCACCTGGGGGAAAACTGGGAATAAATGGCACCTCTGTGTCCCCCTGCTCAAATGGCACCTCTGTGTCCCCCTGCTCCAGTGGCACCTCTGTGTCCCCCTGCTCCCTGGCACTGCTGCTGTTTGTAGGGACAAGCCCCATCCCAGCCCGTTCCCACCCCCATTGCTCCACCCCAAATCTGGATGCAGGGTAATGGGATGGGGCTGCCCCATTTCTCAGCAGTGCTGAGCATCTCTTGACACATTTTATCCCTTTTTTCCCTCCAGCTCTGTGTTTCTGCAGGGTCAGGGTCCCATGGGGAGCACCCAGGGGGTGGCAGAGGGGGGAAAAAGAGGCTGGGGATGAATTTGGGGGGTTTTCCTGCCTGTGCCAGCGTGGAAACTCACCCTGCTGGTGCACACACTGCAAACCCAGCTGGGGATGGGGGGCTGGACTCACAAACGCTATCCCAGCACCCACAGAGAGGGTTTTGGGGTCTTTGGGGGGGTGTTACCCAAACCAGGGTGGGGCACACAGCAGCATCCCCGTCCCCCAGCTGCCCTGTGTGGATTTTGGGAGATAAGGATGTTTAGGGACCACCATGCTGCCCTGCCAACATGGGATATTGACATTATTTTCCCATTAAACCCCTCGGGCAGGGCCAGATCAAGCTCTGGGGTGGGGGCACGGTGCCAGTGCCACAGTCCCACAGCAGCTCTCCCATCTCCCAACATCCCAAGAGATTTTGGGGTTTTTTTTTTGCACTGTGCCTATAGCTACTCTCCTTTTCTTTTGGTACCAGCTCCCATTTCTCAGCTCCCTCCCCCAACATTTCTTATAAAAATAAGATTGTGCTTATTTATAAAATAATTATAATTTTTTTTTGTTTGTTTTTTTAAGAAAAGCTTCCAGTTTAAAAAAAAAAAAAACAACAACAAAACGGTGGTGTATCAAAATATGGCAAAACTTTGGCTGTCAATGGCTAAACCCTAATTAAAAATATCCACTACAAAGGCATTGTGCTGTGATAATTAACTCTGCAATAGGCAAATATTCCACCTGGGCTGTCTGCCTTCCCTGGGACACACTCAGAAACCACCCTTGGATTTTCCTAGCACGTCACCATCATCCTCTGGCAGAATTTTTCCAGCTGTAAGACACCTAAGGACGCATGAGAAGCCTTGGGAAAAGAGAAGGGAAATGAGTGGGAAGAGCCACATGGACAAGGCAAGGATGCACATTCTCCTCGAGAGGAAAGTCTGTTTGCTCACCTTAGTGCTTAAGAAAAAAAAAATAGGATTGTTGCTAGAGTTCATGAAAGAAGAGTGGCAGATCCTTTGTATAAAAGATGTTTCAGAGCAGGAGTAAAATGCAAATGGGTCTGTAAGATCCAGACATATATAAACATACATACCTTGATATATTTATATATGTATTCTCTAGATATTCAATGTTTGGGATGCATTATTGCATTATACTTATAGAGGATTTATTTTTTTCCATCCTGCTTTGCTTTCTGGTTTTTGGGAGGGTAGGTTCTTTTTTTTTTTTTTTGGTTTCGGGGTTTTGCTCTCACAAAAAAAAAAAATAAAGAAAAAAAAAAGAGAAAAATATAAAAACAAGTTGCAAATGGCTCTGAGAGCTTCCAGCCATCATCCACCTGGCTGGGACTGCTGTGGCCTGACCTCCAGCACGTGTTTTTGGAAAAACTGGGCTCATGCTCTGCCCCAGGAGCTGCTGGCCATGCCTTCCTCCATGGAACATCACCAGGCCCGGAGATCCCTGGCTGGTTATTGCTTAATTCTCCCTTCCCATACTGGCCTTTAGGGTTATTTACATTTCTTTGGCTTGGCTTGAACACGACAGTCTGGCACTTTGCAGCCACCCCAGCGTCACCTGGGGGCAAGGAGGGGGAGAGAGGCCACCAGAAGACACAGGTGGGCTTCTGCCAGCTCCAGCTGAGCCGC
Source organism: Passer montanus (assembly GCF_014805655.1). Taxonomy (NCBI): domain Eukaryota; kingdom Metazoa; phylum Chordata; class Aves; order Passeriformes; family Passeridae; genus Passer; species Passer montanus. The sequence continues at coordinate 425,382 of NW_024366381.1, forward strand.
GCTCCCGCCAGTCGCAGTAAGACAACTTGTGTTTGGCACAAACTCCTCTGGCATCCAGCCGGGGATGCCCATCCTGCCCCTCATGCAGCAGCACGGCGTGCAGGGAGCAGGGCAGGGCTGGGGCGAGGCGGCGCCGGAGCCTCCCCACGCTCACACCACGAACTCGGGCACCTCGTCGTGGGTCAGATCCAAGGAGAAATACTTGCTGGTTCTTTTCACGGGGAAGGCGTCCTGGATGTTGATGCACTGCTGGGCCAGGCAGCCGTTGCAGTAGAGCCCGTCCTCGTCCAGGCCGTGGGCGCAGCCGAAGGTGAAGCTCTGCGCCGTGTCCTGGCACAGGTTGGCCAGCTGCAAGAAGTCCTTCTGGTAGAGCCGGATGTCATCCAGGCTCAGGCTGTGCCGGTCTGTCGACGTCTTGGGTTTCCTGCACGTTGTCTGGGAGAAGCCAAGAGGATCAGGATCTGCCGGGGAGCCGAATTTGGGAATCCCAAAGCCCCCGTCCCCTCCTTACCTGGGGTAAGGAGTCGGTGCTCTGCCCCCGCAGCTTCACCACGGTCTCCGAGGAGCTGGAGGTGGAGGAGCTGATCTCCTTCACGATGAGCCCTGCACAAAGGAGGGCACAAAGGTTATTTTGGGGTGGCTCAGCTCTCTTGGGATCCACCCCTGCTGTCCATGGGGACAAGGGTTCCCTCAGCGCAGTGCGGTGCCTTCAGCCCAGCAGCTCCACCTGCAAACAGCCTGGCCTACACAGCATCCCAAATTTGCCCCAAAGTGGCGTCCAAAGCTGTCCCCAGGGAGCCTGGCATCCCCAAAGACCTCCCAGTAGCTGCAAGTGACTTTCTGGGTGCAGGCACAGCTCCAGAGATGATCATGGAGACCAACTGTGCACCAGCACTGCCAAGGTCACCACTGACCCCTGTCCCCAAGTGCCACATCCACACAGCTTTTAAATCCCTCCAGGGATGGGGGTTCCACCATTGTCCTGGGCAGCTGCGCCTGGGCTGGACAAACCTTTCTGTGAGGAAATCTTCCCTAAAATCCAACCAAACCTCCCCTGGCACAACTTGAGAGAGGTTCCTCTTTTCTTTACCCCATCTCTCCTACAACCCACTGAGTGAACAGTTTTTCCCAGCATCCCAAACAGACACCTCGGGCTAACTCTGCTCTGCCAAACACCAAAGAACCATGGAATGACCAGGCTGGGAAAGGACCTTAAAGACCATTTTTTCCCAGCTCCCAAAGGCGTGACTGGCACGGGGGGATTGGGAAGAGAAGCGGCCGCCACCTTACCCGAGTGCCCGTTGAACTTGCGGGACAGCAGCATGTCCTCGGTGATGTAGACGCACATGTCGGGGCTCACCTCCATCTCCCCAGCCTGCTCCAGCTCCCGCGGGTCATCCACCAGCATCTCAATTTCTGCAGGACACCAGCACACGGGACAAGTCAGCCGTGCCCCCTCAGAGCACCCTCCAAGCCCAGCCAAGGCGGCGCCTCACCGTCGTCCTGGGAATCCTCCTCCAGCCGGTCCTTCCCGCCGCTCTCCACGCCCGAGGTGTGGGAGCTGCCGTGGCTGGTCATGGAGCTGCAGGTCCTCAGCTTGCGGTGGGCGCCGGCGCCGGAGAAGCCATCCTCAGGCCCCATCTCCCGGGATTTGGGGTCGGCCTCGATGCCGGAGGTGTGGGAGCTGCTGTGGGAGGCGGTGGAGTGCCGCGACAGCCGCTTGTGCCGGATGCTGCCGGCGCTGCTGCCGCTGGCGCGCGAGCGCTTCTCCAGCTGCTCCATGTCCAGGTCCAGCGTGTCGCTGATGTAGGATTCCCGGTACTGCTTCTTCTCTGCACGGGGACACGGAGCCAGGGTCATCCCCACGACCCTCCCACAGTGCAAACTGGACCCCCCGGAAGGGGGCACACGGAGGAATTGTCACCCTGGCACACGGGGGAATTGTCACCCTGGCACACAGGGGAATTGTCACCCGAGCCCTGGCACAGCTGGAGATGGCTCTGTCCCGAGGAGGAGGGAGAAGGGGAGGAGGAGAGATGTGGAGGAAGAAGAGGAAGACAGAAAATAAGGAGGAGCAGGAAAAGAAGAAAATAAACGAGGAGGAAGAAGATGTGAATGAGAAGGAAGAAGACAAGGATGAGATGGAAGAAGATGAGGATGAGAAGGAAGAAGATGAGGATGAGAAGGAAAAAGATGAGATAAGGTGGAAGAAGATGAGGAAGAGGAGGAAGAGCAAGACGATGAAACCAGGTGGAAGAACATGAAGAGGAGGAGGAGCAAGACAATGAAACACGGTGGAAGAAGATGAGGAGAAAGAAGAGGAGAGGAAAGAGGAGAATAAGGAAGAGAAAGGAAGATGAGAAGGGGAAGGATGAGAAAGGAGCAAGAAGGAGGAGGGAGAGGAAGAGAAAGAAGAGGAAGAGGAGGAGGAAGAGAAGGGAGAGAAGGGAGAGAAGGGAGAGAAGGAAGAGAAGGAAGAGAAGGAAGAGAAGGAAGAGAAGAGTAGGATGAAGATGAGAAGGAGGAAGAAGATGAGGAGCACATAGAAGAAAAAGATGAGGAAGAAAACAAAAGAAGAGAATAAAGATGACAACAAGGAAGAAGATGAAGAGGACAAGAAAGAAAAATATGAAAAGGATGAAGAAAGAGGAAGAAGTTTAGGCAGAAGAGGAGGATGAAGAAGAGTAGGACAAGAAGAACAAATAAGAAAAGGAGGAAGAGGGGAAAGAGGGAGATGAGGAGGAGATAGAGAAGATGAGGAGAGGAAAGAACAGGAAGAAGAGCATGCTGGATGAGGGACACTGGGAAAGCCAGTGGAGCAGAAGCGGGACACCGGGCACGGCAGCAGGGCTCGCACCCATCCCTAATCGGAAGAACCAGCTGCTGTAGCAGTGCAAACACCCCGTGGGAGCCCCTCCTGCAGGACTGGGGCTGGGGCACCTACCCTCGTTCTCCTCCAGCCTGCGGACCTGGCGCAGCACGGGCTGCAGGTTCATGTAGAGCCGGTGGCTGCTGCTCAGCAGCTGCAGGAGGTGGCGCGAGCGCAGCGGGCAGCCCGTGTAGTAGATGAGCTTCCGGGCCGAGGGCAGCCCGTCAGGCAGGATCTCGAACTTCTTGCCCTGCGTGGGACAAGGGAGGTGTGAGCCCCAAAGAGGGGAAGGCTGCAGCTCTCACCCAGCCCTGCTGCAGCTCCTCAGTAACCCCTGGGGTTGTCACTGCCTGATGCCGGCGGCGCAAACGCGTCCCACATCCACGCCCAGGGGATGCCCTGCCTGGGGATGGTGGAATCACTGAGGGGTTTGGGTGGAAGGACATTAAAGAGCACCTAGTCCAACCTCTTTCCACCTTCCACTGTCCCAGGATGCCCCAAGCCCTGTCCAGCCTGGCCAGGGACACTTCCAGGGATCCAGGGGCAGCCACAGCTCCTCTAAACACCCAGGGCCTCCTCACCCTCACAGGGAACAATTCCTTCCCAAAATCCCACCCATCCCTGCCCTCTGGCAGTGGGAGCCATTCCCTGGCTCCTGTCCCTCCATGCCTTGTCCCAGTCCCTCTGCAGCTCTCCTGGAGCCCCTTCAGGCCCTGCCAGGGGCTCTGAGCTCTCCCTGGAGCCTTCTCCTCTCCAGGGAAACATTCCCAGCTCTCCCAGCCTGGCTCCATAGGAAATGGTGCTCCAGCCCATGGAGCATCTCCGTGGCTTTCTGTGGAGCTGCTCCAAGAGCTCCATGTCCTTCCTGTGCTGAGGACCCTGGAGCTGGAAGTGCTCCAGTGGAGATGGTGGCACTCACCACAAACACCAGTTTCCCCACGTTTGTCCACGGGAAGTCGTAGAGCAGCTGCTTTTCCTCATCCAGGTTCTGCCAAAAGAGGAGAGGGAGCCATGGCTGAGGATTCAGGCAGGGGCATGGCTGAGCTGAGCCATCACCTTCATTACCTACCTGGAAAATCTGGATGCCCCGTGTTGTCAGCCCCAGAGTCAGGGAGGCTTCCACTTCCCTTTTGTCCTAAGGGGGAAAAAAATGCTTTTAAATACACAATTTGCAGCATGAAGTGGATAAATCCACCCCACCTCAGCCCAGGGATCCTCCCACAATCACCCCAGTCACCATTCCATGATTAATGTGCCAAATTAAAAAGGCAAAGTGACTTTGGATACAGGCAGAGAGTGACAGGATAAGGGGGAATGCTTTTGAATTACAAGAGAAGAGATTTAGATTAGATGTGGGGAAGAAATTATCCTTGTGAGAGTGGTGAGGTCCTGGCACAGGGTGCCCAGAGAAGCTGTGGCTGCACCTGGATCCCTGGCAGTGCCCAAGGCCAGGCTGGAGCACCCTGGGACAGTGGAAGGTGACCCTGCCCATGGCTGGGGGTGGAACTGGATGAGCTTTAAGCTCCCTCCCAACCCAAACCATTCTGAGAGTCAAATAAAACACCCCATGCTCCTACAACAAACAAACTGCTTTGTTCCCAGGAGAGAAAAAACCAGCATGTGTTTCTCAGGCAGGGCATTCCCAAAATTCAGATGCCAACAGCCACAGGGCTCACCTTGTACAGCCTGTAGTAGTGCACGGCCACGTCGTCCAGCCTGACTGCCTCCTTGATGTACTTGAGATGGGCTTCTGAGGCTGTCAGGGCAAACTGGTCCTTGTGCATGTTGGGGACGTGCTTCAGGATGTAATCCTTGCCCCTCTTGGCAACCACCTGCGTGGAGGGGGAGAGAAGCTTGTCCAGTTGCCCGGTGTTGGCCCCTGGGAGTGGTGCTTTCAAGGGAAAAGGGCAAATTGGAGCTTTGTTCCAGGCATCTCCAAGCAAAAATAAAGTCATTACAGCAGCCAGTGACTTCTTGCCAGCAGGATTTCCCGCTGGGAAGCGTGCTCCATGTGGCCATTCCATGGTGACCCCTGTGCTGGGGCAGGGGGAGTCACACATGGGCTCCCTGCATGGCTGGGGACACGGGGCCAGGCCGCCTCCTCAGTGACGTGTGTGAAAAAAGGAGAAGCAGGCAGATTTTGGGCCAAAACCAAGAAGAGAGGTTGGCAAGGAGAAGAAAAGGCACCAGGGAGAGCTTCAAGCACCTGAAGGGACTACAGGAGAGCTGGAGAGGGGCTTGGGACAAGGGATGGAGGGACAGGACACAGGGAATGACAAAACCAAGAAGAGAGGTCGGCACAAGGAGAAGAAAAGGCACCAGGGAGAGCTTCAAGCACCTGAAGGGACTACAGGAGAGCTGGAGAGGGGCTTGGGACAAGGGATGGAGGGACAGGACACAGGGAATGGCTTCCCACTGCCAGAGGGCAGGGATGGATGGGATATTGGGAAGAAATTCTTCCCTGTGAGGGTGGTGAGGCCCTGGCACCGGGTGCCCAGAGCAGCTGTGGCTGCCCCTGGATCCCTGGCAGTGCCCAAGGCCAGGCTGGACAGGGCTTGGAGCAGCCTGGGATGGGGGAAGGTGTCCCTGCCATGGCAGGGAGTGGACCTGGATGATTTTTAAGGTCCCTCCAATTCCCAAACCATTCTGGGATTCTGTGCCACCAGTCCCCAGAGGGCTGCACCTGAAGCCTGCAGAGAATGCCTCAGGAGCACCCCTGCAGCTCACAGGGAATTCCCCAGCAGCCCCAGCCCGCAGCTATTCCACCCCCACGGCTGTCCCAGGTTACTCACAGCCAGGACTAACCCGGGATGCAGGGAGAGGAGCCCAGAGCAGGGAGCACAGCAGGATGTCTTACCCAGGCAGGGAAATAGGCCTCGGGCTCGAAGTATTTCCCGTAGTGCTTGTTCCTCTTGAAGTCCCCCAGGTCGGCTTGGAGGGCGAAGGCAGTGAGCAGGAAATAGGCTTCTTCCCTCAGCACACACTGGGAGTGCAGCACCTGCTTCCTCAGGTGCCAGTAGTAGTAGTACCGAGCTGTCCTGTCACTGGGGGGGACAGGGGACACAGGGAGGAGTGAACAGCCAGGGGACGCCCGCTGGGAAGCCCTCACCAAAGGGGTTTGTTCCCTCTTCCCTATTTGTTAAAATTCTGCAAAGGTGCAGCTGCTGCACCAGGCAGGTGGAGTAACGCCCTCAAAAAGTGTCCCCAAAGCCCTGGGAATCGTTTCAGCCCCAAAGCAGGAGCTGCAGCTCCCACCCAGCCGTGGGTAAGTTCAAATCAGGCTGTGCCAAACCCCTAAACACATCATCCCCTGTGGCATTCACATTTTCTGAAAAAGATCCCTTTGCCCAGGATTTTGCTCCTGGGAAGCTGAGAAGCCTCAGAGAGAAAGGAAAACAATAATTATCTGATTTGCTTCTCCTGTGTTTTGCTTGTCTGGAAAGTGGTTGGAGATTGTTTGTTCACATTTTCTGAAAAAAATCCCTTTGCCCAGGATTTTGCTCCTGGGAAGCTGAGAAGCCTCAGAGAGAAAGGAAAACAATAATTATCTGATTTGCTTCTCCTGTGTTTTGCTTGTCTGGAATGTGGTTGGAGATTGTTTGCCCACGGGTGATTGTTTCACTGGATTCTGGTGTGAGTGTTTTGACTCTTAGTGGTTGGAGATTGTTTGCCCATGGGTGATTGTTTCACTGGATTCTGGTGTGAGTTGTGTTTTAACTCTTTGGGCAATCTGTGCCAAACTGTGTCGGGACTCTGGAGAGAGTCACAAGTTTTCATTATTATCTTTTGAGCCTTTTCTAAGTATCCTTTCTGTATTCTTTAGTTTAGTATAGTATTCATTAATATAATATAGTATAATAAATAATAAATTATCCTTCTGACTCAGATTCATCATTCCTCCCTTCGTCTGCGGGCAACCCAAATACAACAATCCCCACCCCCAAAAGGCTTTGGCTGGGGCAGTGCCCCCACCTGCCCCTGTGAGAAAGCTCCCAGCACCCAGCCAGAAGCAGCCCCAGTTTTTGGGCTGCCCCAGCAGCCCAGGGCAGCCCGGGCAGGGGATGTGCCCTACCTGATGAGCCGCCCGTTCTCCACGTAGTACTGCACTCGGAAGTGGATGATCATGGGGGGGCCAAACTGGTCGATGCCCTGGAATGGAGGAGGTTTTCAGGAATCCCATGGGGGTCCCAGCATCACACCCCAGCCCCTCAGCTCAGCTCTCTGGGGTCATGTCTGCCACAGCCACCCCTTGCCCCCCACGGCACTGGTGGCATTTTTGTTCCTCAGTTAAGAGTTTGGCGCCCATTTTTCCACATAAAATGCTGGAAATGAAGGGGATTTGGATTTTAAAAGGCTGGGTGTGACAAGCCCAGGAGTTCTGCAACACCTCACTGCTGTTCTCCCTCTCCCAGACCAGCATCCACCAGCACTCGAGCCTGGACACCACCCCCTGAGCACTGAAAGAGTGAAAAGGTGCTTTGGGGAGAAAAAACCCAAATTGATTTCAGAATTTGAAAGAAGGGACCTCAAAAATTCTGCAGAAGGATAAGGGAGAAAAAAAAACCCCCAGAGCTCCAGGGACAGAGCATGGAGGACGCACCCCCAGCTGGGACACGTGCTGGCACTTAGAGTGACAACCCCAGGGATGCGATTTTGCACATCCACCCCCCAGCCCCACACTGACCAAATCCCCCCCAGCCCTTGGCAGCATTCCCGGGTCCTGGAAGTGACCTGTGACGGGGACAGAGGTGGCCTTACTGCCGTCAGCTCTCCATGCAAGACCTCACCGCTGACCTTGCTGGCCTCCTTCTTCCACTCCTTGGGGCAGTACTTGTACAGTTTCTGGGCCAGGTCCATGTACACATGCTCATTGTCTGCGAGGGACAGAGGTGGCATCAGCATCCCCAGGTGTCCCCTGCCTCCCACCGTGAGGGGGGATGGGGAATTGTGACCTCCTCCTCACCAAAAGTGTTCATTTTCACACCTAAGCCCCTGACTTACTCTGGATGACGCTGAGCCCGAAGAGGTGACAATCCTTCAGCCTCAGGAGGTCACACACCTGCACCAGTAACTCTTGGCACAAAATCTTCACCTGTTAAAAAAATCCCCTTAAATGAGCCCTGGATGTGTCTGTGCCCACCAAACCCCTCGGCAGGACCCCGAGCAGGGTGGGGGGTGACAGGATGGGCTGTGGGGCTCAGCTGTGGTCCCAAAGCCTGCACCAGAGCTCTGCCAGGGGTGGGATGCTCAGAGGACCTCGAGAGCAGCAGGTGGTGGAGGAACCCAGCACTGGGGAGATGTTCTGGGGGCAGAAATCAGAATATTCACACTCTCATTCCACCCCATGGACACCTTCCACCATCCCAGGTTGCTCCAAGCCATCCAGCCTGGCTTTGGACACTTCCAGGGATGGAGCAGCCACAGCTTCTGTGGGAAACCTGTGCCAGGGCCTGCCAACCTTCCTAGGCACGGATTTATTCCTATTATCTAATCTAAATCTTTCCTCTTTAAGTTTAAAACCATTCCCCTTATCCTATCATTATCCGCCTCTTTCCAAACCTCTCTCCATCCTTTTTTATAAGCTCCCTTTAAGCCCTGAAAGGAATTTCAACATTTTCATTACTCAAAAGCAACATTGGGTGGGGGTGAATTAAAAAAAACAGAAACAAAAAGTGGGGGAATTTCACATTCAATGCTCCATCCCAACCAGAGCCAAAGCCCCTCCTGTTTATCCCCTGGGCTGGAGGAGGCTGGGGAGCCATCCAGAAGGGATCAGGGGAGTGATGGGGCTCGTGCCATGCCGAGGGGTGCCAAGCAGCAGCTCACCCTCCCCAAACCCCCTGATGCCAGCACCACATCGACCAAGGAGACTCAGGAGAGCACAAAACACCACTGCACCCTCCAGGGGAATAACTCATGAGCATCTCCCCGGCAGGGCGAGGCCAGGCAGGCTCCAAACCAAACCCAGGAGCAAACCCAGGGCGTGCAAACCCAACCCGGGGTGGGGTGAGGGGGATGTCACGCTCGGGAGGGGCCGCTGCTCACGTTGATGATGATGTTGAGGGAGTCGTCGTTGGGGAGGAAGATGCACACGCTGCGCCGGTCCTGCATGACTCTGTTGTTGTGGAAAGGCAGCTTGTTCATCGTGCTCTGGCCAGGGGGCTCGGGGGGGCTGCTGGGGGGCACCTCACCGGCGGGCCGGGGCGGCCTCGGGCTCTGCGGGTGCCATCCCTGTGGGAAAAAAAAGGGGGATGAGCCCTGGGCACGGCACCCCCAGCTCCGCAGATGCATCCCCCATCCTTCCCACCCGCCAGCGTGCCCCCACACGGGGTGGGCTCGTGGTTGGGGTGTCCCCCAAAACCCCTGAGCACACCCCACCCCACCACAGACACCCCCATGGTTTTTGGCCCAGCCCCAAAAACCGGAGCCAGCAGTTTGATTCTCCCGGCTCGGGTTCAGAAAAACCTTCAGGAAAGGCTTTTCTGGCATAATTTAAATAAACAGAAGTTTATCCTCTGGGAATAACCCAGTTGGGCCAGTAAGGAGCGGTGCTGGAAGTGGGAGGTTTCCCTGCCAGCCATGAAAAGGAAAAGGAAAAGGAAAAGGAAAAGGAAAAGGAAAAGGAAAAGGAAAAGGAAAAGGAAAAGGAAAAGGAAAAGGAAAAGGAAAAGGAAGGAAATGCTGTGGGGTCTCCTAAGAGGATCCCCAGATCATCCTTCCCCCCAGTTCTGACTCTACTCAACCATCCAAGCACCAGCAGGGATTTGCAGATTGGCACTGCCATTCATAGCCAACAAATCCATCCTAACACTGACCCCAGGAAATTCTCATTTCCGAGGGTGAATATTCCCAAAGCACTTTTCACCCCGCCATCCACGAGGACACGAATTCCCACGTGACACCACGAGGAAGGACTTTAAACTCCGACCCAGTTCAGCCCTTTCCTAGCCCAGATTTACGCTGGCACCCGGACAGCAGAGTGTCTCCCTCGTCACCAAATATTTGCTTTGGTCTAAATGGAAGCGCCTTTGGCTTCCGAAAGCCTGGAATTCCTGCAGCAGCTCGGGGGGGAAAGTGCCCTGAGGTGACTTTTTGTTGGTGGTTCCTGGGGTTTTGCAGAAGTTGGGAAACCCGGAGGTGATGCTTTCCCATGGCCAGGGCACTCTGGGACTGCAGCACAGAGGCTCATGGATCCTGGATCCCAAATGTGCATCGCATCCATGCACTGCATTCGTGCCTTGGGATGGTGAATGGTGGCCATGTATTGCACCCATGCATTGCATGCCTGTGTCCTGGCCATGCATTGCACCTGCACATTGCACCCATGCATCGTGCTGATGTATCACAGATTTTCTGTGTTGCATCTGTGTGGATCGTGGCCCTTCACTGCACCCATGCATTGTGGCATCCATGCATTGAGCTGGAACATTGTGGCACCTGTGCACTGCATCCATGCAGTACAGAAATGCATCCTGGCCATGCAATGCACCTACACATTGCACCCATGCATTGTGGCACCCGTGCATTGAGCTGGAACATCATGGCCCCAATGCATTGCACCCATGCATTGCAGCACTGCATTGTGGCATCCATAAATTGTGCAGGAGCCTCATGGCGCCCATGCATTGCATCCATGCATTGCATCCATGCATTGCACCCACACATTGCCCCCACGCGTTGTGGCACCCATGCATTGAGCTGGAGCACCACGGCACCCATGCAGTGCGTCCCTGCAGCACAGCTCTGCGCCGTGGCCGTGCCTGGCACCTCTCCGTGGTACCCACGCTCTGAGGCCGTGCCCGATCCCGACGGGAGCCGGGTTGGTTTTGGGGCTCACTGAAGATCCCGGCGCGCACGGAGCGGGGCTGAAGGACTTTGGCACTCCTGGCCCGGCCGTGATGTGACTTGTGTGGGCTGGGCTGGGCTGGGCTGGGGAGGGGCCGTGTTCCCGGCAAAGCAGCCGCGTCCCGGGGCTCCTGCAGCCCCCTCCGTGTCCTGCTCCCACCCACAGGGCTCCTCAAGCCCCAGGGGTGCGCGAGAGCTTCTTCCCGTGGCAGCTCCGGGGGCTGCAGCTGGATCAAAATTCCAGCCACGGGCAGCACCCACTGCTGAGCTACTGGAGAATCATCACTGGGGTTCTCCCCCCAGCATGGGCAGGGACACCTTCCACTGTCCCAGGGAGCTCCAAATCCTGTCCAACATGGAAAACTTCCAAGGATGGGGCAGCCTCAGCTTCCTCAGCAGCCTGTGCCAGGGCCTCTCCTCCCTCACAGCCAAGAATTCCTTCCCAATATCCCAACTAACCCTGCCCTCTGCCAGTTTTAAACCATTCCCTCTTGTCCTGTCCCTCTCTGGCACTCTGGGGCTGCTCATCCCCACACAAGTCCCTGCATTTCCTCCTCCTCTTGCAGCCTGGATTGATCCCAGAGCACCGGGGATTAAACCACACGAGCTGGCGTCAGCAGAGCACGGACATGGGAGAGGAAAAAAACCACCCAACCCCAAACCGTATATTTGGGTATTTGTATAGAAAACATCCCAGCTCCTGCTGATGGATGTGAACATTCCATCAGCCCACCACACAGGGATGGTCCCTCCTCAGTTCCAGGTGCTTCCCGGGGGCTCTGGCGGCCCTGGGAGCTGCAGGGATTCAGCAGGGGACACACAAAGCCCTTTCCAGGGTGCTGTGCCTGCAGCAGCCCCGGCCAGACGCCGGGAAATTCTTTCCAAGCATCTGCTGCTCATTCCCACAATGTGGGCTTTGATTCCCTGGGACCCCGCGCTGCTGCCCTTGCCGAGTCACTGCTGCTCCAGAGGAAGTGTTGATAGGAGGCACAAACATGGAAGCATGGAATGGTTTGGGTTGGAAAGGACATTTAAAGATCTAGCCCAAACTTCCAGGCTCCAAGCTGGAAAGATCCTGGATTGGAGGGAGAGCACCCCTGGACTGCCCCGCAGCACACGGGGTGACAAAAATCACCCCACACTCCAACAGGAACCTCCGCCCCAGGCAGCCTTCCAAAGGGTTTTCCATCCAAAGTCAGCTGGAAAAAACACTGGGAGTGAGGACTTGGGCATGGATCAGCAGAGGGAGGAGATCCAGGTCTTCCAGCCATGTTTTCCCTGCTATGGGGAAAAGAGCAATAAAACTCCACAGGAAGGCACTGCAAAGTGCTCGTGACTCCAGAGTTGAGAAAATTCCTCGATCCACTGTGTTTTCCAGGCCCAGGCTGCTGGAATATTGTCTCCCCCCTGCGCTGATGCCATGGGATAAATCCCGTGCAAAGCTCCTCTGCAAAGAAAACATCCCGCAAAAAACCCAGGAAAAGCAGGCGGGGCTGGCGCTGCTGACTCGGCGAGGGATTTGTTCATCCCGGGGTCCTGCAAACACATCCGAGGGCAGGCAGAGCCTGGGATTGGTTCACATGGAGGTGCTGGAGCAGGATCTCGTCAGAAATAGAAATTTGGATGTAATTCCAGGGTGGGGATTGAACACGGTTTGAACTTGCTGGCTGAGGTGGGGTTTTCTTCCAGATTCCGTGCGTGTGAAGCGAGGCTGGGTGGATGGGCAGCGTTTTTCCCTCTCCGTGGATTGAAATGGATTCAAAAGAAGCACATGAGTCTCCATCCTCGTGGGTTTGGGGCAGCTTTGTCCCTCTGTGGTACCCACCAGACATCCCAGTGCCCCCCGTTCAATCCAGCCTCCAGGCAGATCCTGTCCATTTCTCCATCAACCAAATCCACCCCTCCTTGCCAAAATATCTGCTTTTCAAAAAAATGCAGCCCTATCAGACATTGCCATCCCTGGAGGAATTTAACAACCGTGTGGGGACACAGGTGAGTGGTGGCCTTGGCAGTGCTGGGGGAATGGTTGATCACAACCCTAGAGATCTTTCCCAGCCTAAAAACCTCCACGATTCCCTGATTCTAAGCCACCTCCAGGCTTTTGTTGCAGCCCTCCTGAAGCACCCCAGGGGCGAGGGAAGGGATCCAGGCCAGGACCCACACGTAGGCAGGGGCCATCCCGCAGCCAGAGGCTGCCCGGAGCGCGGGGCGAGATGGGAAGATGAATTCACAGGGCAGGAATTTCTTGTTTTGGAGAGTCTGGAGTGGGTCTCACCCCACATCACAGGCACAGGTATGCACAGAGCTGTTATTACAAGTTTTAGGGCCGTCCCTTAATGCAGCTTCTCTGAACCCAAAACCCAGATTTAATTCCTGCTTGTGGTTGCCCCGTAATTAAAATCGTCTCCAATTCTTCATGAACTCAACAGTTTCCTCCTAATGAAGAGAGGCAGATGAAAGAGACCTTCACTGGGAAAAAGGACTCGGTTATAAATATTCCATTACTTCATCCACCACAAAAGCTATTTGGATGCTGGAAACAGCCTGGGCAGCCAGGGGCCAGCCCCCACCAGCCTCAGCAGATGCCCCCGAGTGCTGGGGGTACCCAAAAAGCCTCTCCAAGGAAAATTCCTCCAGGAGCTCGCCTGTCTCCACTTCTTCAACATTCTTCCTCTTCCTCATCCTCCTCCCCCTTGGTTACAGCAGTGGGCAGGAATGGCTGGCCATGTGGATCATCCTAAAAAATGGGATGATGTCCCCTCCTGCTGGGGATGAGCCCCATGGGACATCAATCACATTCCAAGGGGAAACACAGGCTGAGCCACAGCAGCTCAGGAAGCTGCTGCCCTGCCTATCCTCGTCATGCACGGAGCAGAATCCAGCCTGGAAGGGCTGATTTTCCATCCAGCCCACAGCAGAGCCACTCCAGGCCTCTTCATTCCCTGACTTGGGAGCACTAAAATATAAATAAAGCGTCCCTGCCTCGGCCAGGGATGGACACAGAGGTGGATTTCCCCTGGCAAGGGCTCCAGGGAGGGGAGGGACAACGCCTGCTCTTCCTCTTCCCTCCTCTGCTCCAGAACCAGCCCCTTCCAGCAGATTTCCTTCCAGGAAACTTTGCCTGAGCCCTTGGGATTAGAACAATGTCCAGACTGGGTTGGAGAGGGCTGTGCTCAGGGCAGCCCAGCTCTCCCATCCAGCTCCAGAGCTTGTCCCACAGCATTCCCAGGCATTTTAGGAACCATCCCCCAGCACCAAAGCTCCCAGAGCTCTGATCCCACTCCCAGGATGACAGGCATCACTCCCAAGGCTGCACATGGATGTGGAGCACTGCCTTTGCTCCCCTCTCCGTGGGCAGGCTGCAGCCCACACCAGCAGCAGCTGCCATAAATCCCTTGGGATTTGGCTGCGGGATCCCTGGACCACAAAGCAGCCCCAAGGGCCAGAGTCACCATCCCAAACCCCTGCACCACAGAAAGCACAGCCCTGAGTCTCCAAACCACGGAGCTCCCTGTTTAGAAATTAAAGTCATATTTTAAATCTAATTAACAATAGAATGTTAAATAATTAATAATGCCACGTAAATATTAATATTAATAATACGCAATGATGAATGTTTACATTATTTTCTATAACAACACACCCCCAAGATGCTCTGACCCTGGGTAAACCCTTCCTTCCCAGTAGGAGGCACTTTTGGGGAGCCCCATTCCCAATATTCCGCTCACAGGCTCCTCGACATGGGATTGGTGCCCAAACCCATTCCCACTCTGGGGAATGTGCAGTGCTTGCTGCACATGGAGGGGGAAAAACGGGATGCAAAGTGCTCTGCAGGCACACAAGAACCCAAAAACCAGCTCCATATTATGCCAAAATAGTCAAATCCATGCCTGGACTATCCGGAGCTCCTGCTGCCCTCTGTGGCGTCCTCGCCTCCAGCTCCAAATCCAGCAAAACAAAGCCAAACCAAGTTCCTGATTTTTTTAATCCTGGGGCGGGCAGAGGGAGATTTGTCTTCCCTCAGCAGCGCCGCTCTCCAGTTTTCCAGCTGGGAAAGCTCCTCAGCCACAGCCTCCATCAACTTCCCTGCCCCGGCCACAGTCAGGGAAAGCTTTTTGGGAAAAATATCCAAAGCCCACTTTTCAGTCAAGGGGGGAAGAAAAAGCAGCATAAAACTCAATTAAGGAGCAGGCAGATATTTTAACCAGCGCCATGGTTTGTGTACTCCATCTGGAGTCCAAAGGCTGCCGGGTTTTTTTTTTAGCAGGAGGGAACTGACATCATCTTAATTTCAAATTCCCATTTATTTTTACATCTGGTCTGAATTAATCTTTCTCAGCGTCCTGACTTTCATGTAATGGAATAATTGCTTACAGACTCGGGGTTTAAAGAGCCTGAATAAACCCAGTTTAAACAAAAAAAAAGAAAGAAACCCCTTTTAAAACCGATAGTAAAAATCCAGTACCTAGAACCAAACTCCAATATGCCTTCGGGATTGGGAATTTTAAACGGAACATCTCTTTCAGGCAAGAGAGCTCGAATTAATCCCAGCTCTATCCAAGACTCGGAGAGGGAGAGCGAGCCCTGTGGAAAAACACCAACACAAACCAGCCCAGAATTAGGCAGAGCAGCAAAGCTCCATCGGTGCCACGCGGAAGCAGCTCTGGAAAAGCAGAGTTTGGCTTAGAGGGAAGAACACCCTGATGGCCAGAGAGGCACTGGCCACGAGCAGGAAGAGGAGGATTCGGGAATGGGAGGCGGCAGAAAGGTGGCAGGGGGCCAGGGGCATGGCAGGGTCGGGATGTGCCTCGCTCCCACGGGCGAGTCAAAGGACACAGGGACACCAAGGACGGTCCTGGGAAAGCTCAGCCCAGTGTCCCTGCTGCCACGAGGGCAGCGGGTCAGATAAAGGCTTGGGACAGCGTGGATTTATCCTGGCTGCTTCCAGAACGTGTCAGGGACAGGCGTTCCCGGTGGGAAACGCAGAGGGCCATCAGTGACACCAGCAGGGAGCAGCTCCACGGGGTGGGGGGCACCCGAGGGTGAGGGGAACCCGGGGACAACGGGGTCCCACAGGTGGCTGTGACCCAGGGACAGGAGGACCCGGGGATGAGAGGATCACAGGTACGGGAACCAAGAGATGGCTGAGGGGACCTGTGGGTCACCATGAGCCACAGGAAAGAGCTGGCACAGGCAAGAGGAGCCAGGGTGAGGGGACCCACTGGGGATGTGTGACCCAGGGGTGAGGGGACAGCTGGGGGAGCGTGGCCCAGGGACAAAGGGACCCGTGGGCAAGTGTGACCCAGGGACAAAGGGACCCGTGGGCAAGTGTGACCCAGGGACAAAGGGACCCGTGGGCAAGTGTGGCCCAGGGACAAAGGGACCTGTGGGCACCTGTGAGCCAGGCATGAGGGGACCTGTGGGCGAGGGCACCCGGGGGTGAGTGTCACCCACGAGCAAGGGGTGTCATGGGTGAAGTGACCCGTGGGCGAGTGCAGCCCAGGGACAAGGGGACCAACAGGCAACTGTGAACCAGGAACGAGGGGACCCGTGCGTGACAGCGACCCACAGGTGACAGGACCTGTGGGTGAGCGTGACCTGAAAGCAAGGGGTCCCATGGGTGAGGGGACCTGTGGGTGAGTGCCATGCAGGGAAAAGGGTCCCAAGGGGGAGTGAGACCTGTGGGTGAGGGGACGCGGCGGCGCACGGGTGAGCGAGACCCAGGGGCGAGTGTGACCCAGGGACAGGGGTCCCGCGGATGTGGGGACGAGTGTGACCCAGGGACAGGGTCCCGCGGATGTGGGGTCCCGTGGGCGAGCGCGCCCATGGCCGGAGCGGGTCCGGGTGGCCGTGGCGGTGTCGCGGCGGTGTGGCGGCCGTCGGGGGCCGTGGGGGGGCTCCGGCGGAGCCGCAGCTCCCGCGGGCGGGCGGAGGAAATGACTCGCATTCCTGCAGCCGGGGCCGCTCGCACCGCTCCGGCTCCAACTCGCCCCCGAGCGCAACAAGCGGCCGCGCCGGGCCCACCCGCGGGGGCGAGCCGAGCCGAGCCGAGCCGGGCCGGGCTGAGCCGAAGCGAGCGGAACCGGGCTGAGCCGAGCCGAGCCGGGCTGAGCCGAGCCGGGCTGAGCCGAGCGGGAGCGCGGTGCGGGGCGCCGGGCACGCACCTACCTGCGGCTGCGGGAGCGCGCTGCGTGCCAGCCGTGCCGAACCGAGCCGAGCCGTGCCGTGCCGACCCCCGCCGTGCCGAGCCGAGCCGAGCCGTGCCGAGCCCAGCCCAGCCCATCCCGCCGCCCCCGCCCCTTCCCGGGCCGCCCCGCACCGCCCCGAGCGGCACCGGCGCCGCCTCCCGCCCCGGCGCCGTGCCCGGGACAGCGGGGAGAGGGTCGGGAGCGGGCTGGCCCCGGGCTCCAGAGGCGAGTGGTGGCCCCGGAGGAGCCGTGGGGAGCCGCCACGGCGCCCACGGAGGGATCTGGGAAGAGGCTGAGCGTGGCATCCCCTGGGAGGGCACACGGGCACCGGGGATGGAGGCAGCGAAGGTGCCCGGGAGCGGAGCGCAGCATCCTTCGGCGGGAGCGCGGCCGGAGGAGGCTCCGAGCGCTGGGAGAGCTCCCGGTGTCCAGCCTGGATTCACCTTACAGCCACTTCCAGTGGGGCTCCAAGAAAACTGGGGAGGGAGTTTGGATAAGGGGGAATGGCTCCCACTGCCAGAGGGCAGGGATGGATGGGATATTGGGGAGGAATACTTCCCTGCGAGGGTGGGCAGGCCCTGGCACAGGGTGCCCAGAGCAGCTGTGGCCAGCCATGGATCCCTGGAAGTGCCCAAGGCCAGGTTGGGGGGGTTTGGAGCAGCATGGGATGGTGGAAGGTGTCCCTGCCCATGGCAGGGGTTGGAACGAGATGTTTTTTAAAATCTCTTCTAATCCAAACAACCCTGGGTTTCTATGATCTCCCTCACATGTTCTCTGGGGGGGTCCCAACACCCTTGTATAGAGGACCCCCCACACCCATCCCAGTATGCCCAGCCCTGGGAGATCATAGAATCCCAGTTCTTAGCGTTCAGGTTGAGGCGGGAGCAGAATCAAACCCCATTCCCATGACATCCCCCACTAGCAGCTGGCTGCGGGTGAGTGGGGCTCACAGGTGTGAGGCCTGGCCACCCCCTGGAGCTGCTGCACACCCATCCACACACACGGATCCCTCTCCATAGGTGACCCAGGCCCGGAATAGCAACAGCAGCAGCACCATAAATTAGCAGCAGAGCATCTCCGAGCCGCTCCTCCTTCAGAAGTGCCATCTGGCGAGATTGTTTTTGGAGGAGTTATTTATTCCTCACTTTTAACCGTCTAAAGGCGTTTCTCGGGCTGACCTGCGAGGCCGCCTCGGCCCCCGCAGTCTCTCCGAGGCTCTGGGAGAGAGGAGCCGCTTGTTCCCAGCCCTAAATAAAGAGCAGCTCTGCCGTGAGCACCCTGACACTCCTTGCTGAAATCTGTTTGCAGCTCGACAGCTCGTGCTGGGTAATTCCATTATGGCCGTGCACGGTACCAGCGCTGGGAATCCAACGCGCCGCTCTCCTCGTGGAAAATAAAACAGCCTGGCTTTCTGCAGGGCTGGGGCTGGGTATCCCTTGGGTTTGGGCTCGCTCCCATGCTCCTGTCCATGCCAAGTGGAATTGGGAGAGGGCTTCTACCCCACACCTCCTGCTCGAGTCCTTACAAAGCCACGGTGCCACTGCCAAGGGCATGGAGAGCATCCTGTCCAAGCAGGGCCTGTCATTCCAGCCAGAAATGTCTTTTTTCCTCAAAAACTCCCTCTGGAAACACCCCCCCTGCAGTTAACACAAGCAAAGCCTCCCTTTAGCTCATTCCTCTGAACCCACAAATCACTTTAGGGCTGTGGGGCGGCACAAGCGGGACACGGAGGAGGACGAGTGGGTCCTGCTGGGCAAATCCCAGCCCCATCCCGGGCCCTGTGGAACACAGGGATGCAGGAGCCCAGCGCCTGCCTTGCTGCAGAGGCTAAATAAAGCAGCAGGAAGAGCTCTGGGATGCCAGCGAGGCGATGTATAAACACCGACGTGGATGGCGTGGGTGCGACGCTGCTCCGGAGCTGGGGGGGAAATCTCGGCTGGTTCCAGAGGGAGATGATCCCAGGGACGCTCCAGGAAAAGCCATCCCAGGCTGCAACGTGGGGAGAGCTCGGAAAGATGGACCTCAGCCAGGGTCCTCTCTGCGAGAGGAAAAGCCCAAAGACTCCGGTGACATTTCCCTCACAATTCTGGAATTAATCTCCCTCAGAGTCCCAAGCAGAGGAAATGCAGATGGAAAATGGGGAAAAAAATGGAATTCTTTTGGGGTTGGTTTGTTTTTGCATTGCTAGGCCTATCTCAAAATAACAATAATTTAAAAAGAAAAAGGTGGTGTGGTTACGACTGAAAATACCATTCCCATAAAACACACGGATTTTTCTCGCACTGGATGCATTTCTATGGAAAGGACAGGAAATAGCAGCAGCTCACTGTGATCCTGCTTTATCACCAGGCGAGTGTCTCCCATCCCAGAATTTCAATGCCAGCATTGTCACTGGCAGGGAGGGACACGGAGACGTGGGAGCTCTCTTATCTCACAGTGTCCCTCGGATTTTGTTAATGGCATAAAAATTATTATTCCAAAAGCAACAAAATAGCAACTAAACACATCCCTCTCTGCATCCCATCCCCTTCCCAAAGGCTGACGGATCAGGCTTGCTGCTGTCAGTGCCCAGCATCCATTTCTAGGGATTTTCAGGATGTCCTGCAAGGAAAATTGACCCTGGAGCAGCAGCACAGAGACCTCAGCGCTGACCACAAGCCTTGTGGGGTGCATTTGGGGACAGGGGTGTCACCTCTGCTCCATGACACCTGGCACAGCATCAGACTCGACGATCCTGACGGGCCCCTTCCAACTCAGCATATTCCAGGGCTCCAGCTCTGGCTGCAGCTGGGATTTAGAAATTCCTCCCTGGACAAGAGAGGAAAACAAATCCCAGCTACTGTGAGCGGGCTGTGCTGGGGCTGGGAAGGTTTCTCAGCCCATAAGGGGAAGAAATTAAATAAAGAATCCCCAGCACGGAGCCACAACAGCCGGAGCGTTGCTATAAACTCCAGAGAGGAGCTGGACCTCGCTCCCATTCCTGCATTTCACGGGGATTTCCAAGGAAGCTCTTCCTCCCTCCCTACCCAGGCCGGGGTGGGGGAGGCTCTGTCCCCCCAGCACAGGAGCAACCAGGCTGGAGGGACCCTCTCCAGCTTTTCCTGGGCTGTTTAGGAGAATTCCATCTGATTTTTGGCCATAAATACCCAATTCACAGGGATCTCATCAAGCCTATGCTTCAATTTGGTTTGAATGTAATAAGCCTGAGCTTATTAATTAATAACAAAATAAATAAATAATAATAATAAATGATTAAAAGCCTGAGCACACATTGGGACCCCTCCTCAGGGGTTTTGCCCCAGTGCTGCCCCTGGGGGTACCCACCTGGGGACAGTTCCAACTCCAACCACCCCAGCTGAATTTTGGGAATGCCAATGCTCATTGTGCAGGAGCCAGCCCTGGATGGTGCTGGGAACAGGGGAACATCTTTGGGAGAGGCCTGGGGACACCCCAGCTCAGGAGCCAGGTGGAGAGCAGGATGGCTCCTTGGGCATTCTGGAATTTTGGCAATGCCAAGCCACCCCTGGCTCCCCAGGAATTCAGGGGATGCTCCCAGAGGGGCTGTTTCCATCTGATTTTAGCTGAGAGAGGATGCCACTACATTTAACAGGCCCCCAAAAATCTCTCTCGGTATTTACTGTGCCCAGCCTTTGCCTGGGGAGTCAGCAAGGACAAAAATAAAAAGGAGCTGCATGAGATTTAAACCCAAAGTGGCTGGAAAATGAGAAAATCCAGGCTGAATCCCCAAGTGCTGGAACCATCAAGGGAATCCAAGCGTGCAGGGATGCCAGTGGAGCCTGGCAGATTCCTCGGGATGGCCAGAGGGAAGGGTGGGATCGCCCCCAACCCGGGCCACCAAGGTGGGGTTTATCACCAAATTATTGATAAATCCAGGGATTTTCAGGCAGGGATTTTCTATGGATGAAGTCTAGTTTTCCCACAGCCCCATTTCCAAATCCACTCTCATTTCCCTCTTTAAAAACCCCATTCCCCCCTCCCATCCTTTCTGTTTTGGGACCCCAAAGGGCTTTTTCATGGCTCTGGGCCTGAGGGTTATTCCTAGAGTTTGCTCCCAGCCTGGCAGAGCTGCTGCAATCCCATGGAATTGTGGTGTAAAGAGGAAAGGGCAGCGGGGAGGGGCAGACGGGGAGGAAAGATCACAGGAGCGAGCGGGGGAATATTTTTAGCCCGTCTGTTCTCCGGCTTCAGCAGCACTCCGTGATTCCCATCCCATCTGACAGAGGGGCAGATGCCTCAGGGCTGCTGAAACCCCAGCCAGGGCCCCCTCAGGGGGGTCACCAACAGCCCTGACCTGTGAACATCAGAGAATCCCCCCTCAGTGGGGTGGGTGGGAGGAAAACTGGGAATTTCTTTGCTGAAAAAAATAAAAAAAAGTGAAAAAAGCAGAGTTTGGGTGGTGAAAGACTTCAAAGAGCCAAGGCATCCATCAGTGCTCCAAAGGAGGAGGTGTGGGGGGCACATTCCCCCCCGGTGATCCAGCTCCGTGCTCACCTGTGCCCGTGGATTTTCCATGGCAGCAGGGCTTGGTTGCAGGTTTGCAGGAAGCATGGTGAAATTTGGGAATGGGGTCATGAAGCAGAAGGGTTTGCTCCAAACCTGACCCAGGCTGGATCAGGCAGATCTGGGATAAAGCTGGGAAAAGGGGTCAGGGGAGCAGGGCTGGGTTTGCTCCGTGCAAAGTGCAGCAGCATCAGGAATGGGCTGGGCACGAGGGGTCATGGGCCAGCAGCACATTCACACTGGGAGAACTGGAGATCCTCCAAGGCACTTCCTGAAGGGAACCTAGCAGAACCCTCACAGCCTGAGCCAGGTAAATTAGGATTTCCCCATAACTTAATAATTTAATTAATTAAAATAATTTAATAGTTAATTAAAAATTAATAATTCTCCATAATTTAATTTAATCCCCATAATTTAAACCCCAACTCCATCACAGAAGGACACAAAGGCTCCCATCCTGTTCCCTCCACCCACACAACTGTGCCCTGGGGTGGCACTGCCCTGCCAGGATGTGCTTTCCTTGGCACGGTTTGTAACGGCCCTGGTGCTAGCACGACGTTCTGGGGGGCTTTTTGAATAACCCTAATCCTCATCCTCACCCTAACAGCCCTGCTGGTGCTGTTCCCATCCCCAGGGAAGGCAGGCAGGCACCTTTTGCCCGTGGAAACAGGACACCAGCCTGGTGCTCTGTAAACAGGATATTGCAGCAGGGAAAAGCCATCCTGGGCCACCGTCCCCCGCTCTGTCCCCAGGGACAGAGCAGCCCAGGGAGCTTGGCCGTGGCCCCACGTGTCCATCAGCCAGCCATCAATGATTTACTGCTGCTCTGAAGAGCTGTTTGTGCTGCCGGCCTTGCCGGCGGCCCCGGCCAAGGTCAGCGCTCCATTTGGCAGGGAAGGGATGGATGCCAAAGGGGAGGGGGGGTGGGAGTCCAAGGCAGGGAAAAGCAGAGCCCCCCTGGACCCCAGCAGCACCAGGAGCTCGTCTGGGCATCCCTGCTCCCACCAGGCTCGAGGAGCAGGGAGCAGCTGGAAATTGTGGAAACATGGAACGATTTGGGTTGGGTCTTAAAGCCCACCTCATTCCACACACACCTCACCCCGCTCTGGGGTGCCAGGGCTGGTGCCAACGGCGCCTGCCTGGGGTTTGAGTCACAGCAAGGCAGAAAACTCCCTTTGGAGACAGCAGGAATCACTTCCCACCAACACCGGCCTAAACCCAGTCGGATGTTGGGGTTGGATCAAAACAGGCTCCTCACACAAAGGTTCCAAAGGTGCCAGTGCTGCCAGGCAGGATTTGTGCAATTCCTCTGCTTTTTGAAGCCGCCGCCTCTCCCCACGCCTGCCCAAAAGCGAATTGATTTTCATGAAATGGACTCAGGCAGCCTCCAGGAGGATCCATAGCTGGGCTAATATTTGCCTAATGGGCTCCCACAAATAGCTCGTTAATCCCTTTGTGTTTATTAATGACACACAGGAGCCAGACAGATGCAGCCAAGCTCCGTGTCCCTGAGCTCCCAGGGACCCCAAATTTTGGGCTCTCCAAGCTCCCTGTGTCCCTGGGCACGTTGCTGTGGTTCCATATCCCTGTGTCCTTCCACATAGGTCACCTCCTTTTTTCTCCCCGAGCCTCTCCTTCCCCCTCCCTCGTCCCATCCCACCCCCCAAGGCTAAAAACCCCATTTTTGAGGCTGCACAGTGAACCAGCACTGGACACCAGCTCCAAAACCACCACAGGCTTTGGCTGGGCTTTATCCCAGTGGGGTTCCCTGGGGAATCTCACTGGACAGCTGTCCCTGAGTGCTCTGGCACTCATGGGACAGCCTGGAGCTGGCACCATGTCCCAAAAAGTCCAGCTTTAGTCATGGATTGGGAATATCTCCCTGCTGTGGCAGCAAACAGTTCATTTATGTGTTTATTTGCTTATTTAGATGTAAATTAATACCAGAGCTCAGGAATGTTCTTGTAAATCTGTAAGTGAGCAAATGCATTTGAGGGCTTGCAAATTATTGCATTGGTGCAATAATATGCAAATAACTTGCAAATTGGTGCATTATTGCAGTGTATTTTTCCAGATGGGATTTTGGGGTGCTCCTTTGGCAGAGAAAGCCTGTGGATATATATAAAAAAATTAAAATTTATAATTATATATATAAAATATATATACGTTTACAATTGTGTATATTATATATTTTATTTATATATATTATTTGGTCATTTATATATAAAACCTGAGCAACCTGGACTAGTGGAAAGTTTCTCTGCCCACGGCAGGGGTTTGGAATGAGATGGTCTTCAAGGTCCTTTCTAATCCACACCATTCTGGAATTCCATGATTCCTGCTGCCCCCCCTCCCTTCTCTGCAGCAGGAAAAGGCATAATTTTGGTTTGGTTTGGTTTGGTTTGAAGGGCAGCTTTCAGTGGAAGCTTTCCCAGACATGCCATTTCCCCGGGAAGCAGCAGCTGTGGATCTCCAGCCCATGGCACAGAGGAAAGGACGTGTCTGAATGGTGACAGTGCCATCCCCAGCTGTGGCAGTCACATTCTCTGGAAAAATCCCTTTGCCCAGGATTTCTCTCCTGGGAAGCCTCAGAGGAAAAGGAAAACAATATTATCTCATTTGCTTCTCCTGTGTTTTGCTCATGTGGAATGTGCTTGGAGATTGTTTACCCACAGGTGACTGTTTCAGTGGTTTATGTGAATTGTTTTGACTCTTTGGCCAATCAGTGCCAAGCTGTGTCAGGGCTCTGGAGAGAGTCACAAGTTTTTCATTATTATCTTTTTAGCCTTCTGTCTGTATCCTTTCTGTATTCTTTAGTCTAGTTTAGTATAGCATTCTTTAATATAATATAGATCATAAAATAATAAATTAGCCTTCAAGAACATGGAGTCAGATTCATCATTCCCCCTTCGTCTGGAAACCCTGCAAACACAACAGCCAGCTCTCACCCAGCAGGGTTATCCTGCTCCAGAGGGATTTATCCCTCAGGAAGTTGGTAAAGCCCTTCCTGGAAGAACATTGTCTCCCAGACCGTCACCAAACTGAATTTCTGGAAAATGCGGCCCTGAAATGACATCATTCCCTCATGTCTGGGATGTGCAGGACACCTGAGGGGGCTGAGGGGACACCAAGGGCAGGTGAGGCTCAGGGATGTGCCCCAGCCCAGATGATTTCCATCCCAGGGGATGGGAGCTCTTGGGGTGAACACAGTGCCCAAGCCACCACTGTGGGTGCTGTGGCACCCTGTGGATGGGAGAAGTGACCCAGCCCGGGGTCCTGCACCTCCCAGAGGGAATTTGCTCCATGTTTAGAGCCCTCTCTCCCTTCCCAGGCTCTGGGGAAGTCAGGATTGTCAGCAGGTTTCATTAAGCAAACTGGGAGGGGAAGAGCTGGCTCAGCCTTCCCCAGGGCTCTGTCTGGGAGCTGGTGCAAGGCAGCAGGGAGGAATCACAGCTTTGGGGACAGATCTGGGCCACCCCAAAATGTCCCTTGCTGCCCTGGAAGCTCCAAAACCTCTGCCCCATCCCTGGAATTGTCCAAGGCCAGGCTGGATGGGGCTTGGAGCAATCTGGGATAGTGGAATGAGTGGAATGAGTCCCTGCCTCTGCCAGGGGGGTTGGAGCTGGATGGTCTAGAAGGTCCCTTCCACCCCAAACAATTCTGGGATTTTAGGATTGTAGCCCATTTTGGGGTCCCACCCCAGCAGTGGGTACAGCAGCCCTCCCCTCCAGGGTAGGACCTGTGTTTGTGGGATAATCAGGGCCAGCCCCATCACCAAAACCTCAATCCATTCTCCCACGAGCTCATGTGTTCATGGCACCCTCAAAATCCCCAGGTTCCTACCCCAAACATCCCACAGCAGCTGGACCTGGCTCTCTCCACTTCCAAACCAAGCTGTTTATGAGCTCTGTGAGCACAATAAACCAAAAGCAGCTGTGGCTACGACCTCCTTTTATGTGATTCCTTTTTTCCTTCCTCTGAATTTTCATGATCCAGACAGAAAGCCCTGGGAAAGAGAGGTTTAAAGGAGAACCCTGACACCCATTACTGCAGGGGCATGAAATGAAGAGCCCTGACTCTCATCCATAGCCCAGGAGATTGTTTCAATCCAATCCAAATGATTTCAATGATCCAAATGATTTCAATCCAAATCCAATTTTTTTTAAAAGAAAATACTAAAAATAAAGCTCCTGGGAGCCAGTGATGGGCAGCGAGGGAGAAATCCCAGGTGTTCCTTTTTCAGCCTTGCCCACCTCATGTTTGCACAATTCTGCCCTGTGCCAACATTTCTTTGTCCAAGGCCTTCCCTGAAGGAAGGAAAGGGGTGAAAGATGCGGTGGGTATCCCAGGAAAACCCTGGGAAACTGTCACCCCTCTGCCACCCTGCTTGTGGCACCACTCCCAGCTGCTCCAGCAGCACTTGCTGTATTTAAAATTAATGCATTTTTTTCAGAGACATCAGAGTCCTGCTGTGTTATCCCATCCAACAAACCCAATCCTGGCTCACCCCAGATCCCATCCTGCTCCAAAGCCCAAGGACAGATGCCTCCATCTCCAGCCATGATTTTCTGCAGGGTAGGGCTCCCCCTTTGCACCTTTCCTGGTGCAAACTCAGCCCTTGGACCTCTTGTTCTCAAGGGATTCACTAATTTTGGTGCTTTGCAGAGGGGATTCCTCAAACTCAGCCATCCCAGCTAATCATGCCCCCTCCCCAGCCAGCTCCCCTGATTTATGGAATCATGGAATGGTTTGGGTTGGAAGGGACCTTAAAGCTCATCCAGTGCCCCCCCATGCCATGAACAGGGCCACCTTCCACTGTCCCAGGCTGGCCTTGGACACTTCCAGGGATCCAGGGACAGCCACAGCTGCTCTGGGCACCCTGTGCCAGGGTCTCCCCACCCTCATAGCCAGGAATTCCTTCCCAAAATTCCATCCATCCCTGCCCTCTGGCAGTTTGAATCCATTTACACCCCCAAATCCTGCCAGTGGATGTGGCAGCACATCCCACCCCCCAGATTTCCACAAACCCTCAGCAACTTGTTTTATGGCACCAGTGATTAGAAAGATGCTGCCTTGAAGAAAAGAAGGGTTTGGGCTGTCAGAGCAGGAATTCAGGGCTCTCTCCAGCCCCACGGTGCTCTGGAGAGCCTGGAGCTCCCCAGGGTTTACCCTGACAGCAACTTCTTGCCTCATCACCCCTAAACAAAAGTAAAAAAAAATCACAAAGTCTCCAATTTTGTGCTCTGTATGTGAGGAAGGAGCTGCAGCATCCCTCCCTGGAGCAGCCAGGACTCCTGTGCTCTGCCAGAGAAACTTCCCCTGGGTGAAGGCTGCTGCCACCTCCTCATCCCCCCTCACCCCCAGTGGGGATTTTCCCCTCTTTCCAGCAATATTCCCTGAGCCTGAGGCTTTCCCAGTTTCTCAGGAACATGGAATGCTGCTGCAGACATGGATCTGCCCAGCCAGTGCTCCTAGGAGGCGATCAGCTGAATAAAGTAGAGAAAAAACGCTCCCAGTTTCTTTTTCCAAGTATCAATCCCTGTTTTTAGGTATAATCAGGAGAGTTTCCAAGGCACAAAAAGCCTTTTCCAGTCCTCCCTCTCCAAGCTCAGCAAACAGCCCTACCTGCAGAGCCAGCTTGGATTGATCACAATCAATCTCCATGATTCCCATGGCTGTGTTTATGACAGGGCTGGCTCTCAAGCCGTTACATGAAGAACACCAGGCCTGCCCTCCCTTGAGCTAGGCTTCACACCCAGCCTAAACCTAAGCTTAAGCCACATCTCACCCCTCAGACACCCCAATTACCCCGTGCGGGGATTGCTCCTACCAGCTCCTGGAATTGTGCTGCTCCTTCCACACACCATGGAGAGATGCTTTCCTCCCCAGCCATCCCAGGAAAGGACAGAACATCTGTGGGATGGGCAGAATGCCATCCTGGAGCTGCCCTATCCCAGCACTGCCCCATCCCAGCGGCGTGGGAAGCGTCCCAAACAAGTGCCCAGGCCAGCCGGGTGGGGTGAGCCTGGAGAAGACATTTAATTACACAGGGCTGGGTGTTTTTCCAATTGCAGAAGCCCAGCTGATTATTCCCTCCCTGTGCCAGGTGCCATTAGTGCTGTTTGACTGCTAATTGGCAATTAATAATATCTTTGCCCGATGCAAATGGGTTCTAAACACTGCAGATCGATTATTTTAATCCTTCAGGTTTGCAAAGTGCAGCAGTGTTTGGGGGCTTGGATGATGGTTTGTTTTTTTTTGTTGTTTATTTTTGCTCTGAGCTGGAAAAGTGGGTGTTTAGGGATGCAAAAGGATCATGGTGTTTGGGGCTTGGATGATGTATTTATTTTTGCTCTGAGCTGGAAAAGTGGGTGTTTAGGGATGCAAAAGGATCATTCCCACAACACCTGTGGATTCTTTGCTTCTTTTTTGCCAGGGTCAGGATTGAATACGTGAGATGGTATAAGCACCAGCAGGAATGGCTGCCTGGGGAATTTCCCTGGCTGACCCATGGCATGGGTGCGACCAGGGTTGTGCTGCCCAGCTGATGAAAGGCCACTGGGATGTGTCTGTCTGCCCATGGCCGGGACGTGCCAGGCTGGTCCTGCTCCAGGTGCCACAGGGGAGGAGGGAATGACATTAAAAACAGCCTCAAATCCCAACAGGAGCCGCAGCTGAGCGGGATGGAAGGCAGCATCGCACGGAGGCAGCTTTGCTTATGCTAATGGGGGAGAAGAGTCTGCAAACAGCTCCAGGTGAGAAGATTGGGCTGGGATTTTCCATGGGCAGGCAGCCAGCCCCGATCCCTTTTATCTGCTCTCGGGAATGTCTGATTCCTGGGGGGATGGCTGCCCTTCACCCCGAGGCTCTCCAGCATCCTTGAGTTGCAGCATCCATGGGCCCCATTCCCCGGGTTGGGGTTTTGGGGGGAATTTGGCTGCCCCTGAGCACCTCATTCCTGCAAACATCTGCAGGAGACTGGGGAGAAGCTGGATAAGCAGCACAGGCTCCACCCACGGTGTTCCAGAGGATTTGGGGTTATTTTTGGGAAGGCCAAACACAGCATAATTCTGTTGTCTAATTCCAGGGGTTCTCATGGTGGGGAATTGTGCAGAGAGGTTCTTTCCCCTCCACAGCCCCATCCCAGCAGGATCAGCCCCCTTGGGATTGTAAATAAAAGCCATGGTGGTGGCAACCCCTCCTGAGTCATTTACCTGCTTTAAATCCATCAGGATACAGAGCTGAGGTGATTTTTCATGGCACAAGCTACTTACACTCCAAGCTGTGTTCCCACACTGTCATTCCCTTTAATTTGGGGGGATCAGATAGCTCCTGTCAGCCCTGCTAACTCTGCTGGCTGCCCAGCAAGTCTTGCTCTGGGCTTACAGAGGCATCTCTAGGAAAGATAAGCAAGATAAAGGAATTACACACCCCAAAAGAGAAGAAGAGGCTCCCCAAGTGCAGTGGGAACACCTGCCTGGAATTCTGTCTCCCTGACTGCAGGACTGGTTTTGCAATCAGATCTCCCAGAGTATGAACTCACACAAAAACCACGGAAAACCAGCAAAGGCCCCATTTTCCCCCTGTCTGGGCAATTCCCAGAGCGAGATTTGCAGACCTGGAGAGCAGGAAAATATAAGTCACTTGTGCAATGGGCTGTGTGATGCTGTCAAGTGCTCAGGGAGACCTTTCAGGGAAGGAAAGCGAGTTGGGAACAGAGCAGAAGTAATTTTTTTCCCTGTTTCTGCCCAAAAGCTTTTCCTGACACTGAGCAGACCCTGCTCAAAGAACACCTCAATAAACACTTTCTTTCCCAGGCTACACATGAACATCTCAGAAAAAACCAATCTGTGCTTCTTTGATGAATCATTTGCATTCAAGGTAATTAAACTTTAATCAGCAAAGCCAAAGAAAATGAGGGTTTGGTTTTTTTTCTCCAGCAGAGATAAGATAGAGCTGGACCTGATTCCTATCAAACCCAACACTGCCCAGCTCCTCCAGGTCTCCCCATCTCTTGTGGGAAACAGGGTGAGGAAGAACAAAGGGTGCGAGGAAACAGCAGGATAATCCATGGGTTTTCCAAGTGAAATGGCAGCGCTGACTTCATGGGGATAAAAATTACCTGCTCCTCCCCGTCTGCCTTCTGGTGCCTCACTTGCAAACCCTGAGTGCTGGAAAAACCCTCCCCACCCAGGCGGGGCAGCCGAGGGCAGGGGAGCTGCTCATTACCGGGGCTGGCTGGGCCGGCGGGACTGAGGCTGCTCCCTTTCCCTTTCTGTCCCTTCCCTCTCTCCATCCTCGTCCTTGTCCCCGTTCCCATCAGATTCCCATTCCTACGCTTGTTCCTGTCCCCATTCCTGTTCCCATCCCTATATTTGTTCTTGTTCCCATCCTTATCCGTGTTCCCATCCCCATTCCTGCCACCGTTCTCATCCCCATTTCTGTCACCGTGTTTGTCTCTGTCCCTATTCCCGTCCCTCTCCTCATTCCCATTTTCATCCCTATTCCTTTTCCCATCTCTATCCCAATGCCTATGCTTGCTCCTGTCCCCATTCCTATCCCCATCTTTATCCTTGTCCCCATCCCTATGCTCATTTCTTATCCTTGTTCCCATCCTTATCCTTGTTCCCTTCTCCATTTCTGTCACCATTCCCATCCCTTCTCCATGCTCATCCTCATCCTTATGTTTTATTCTGTCCCTATTCCCATCCCTACTCTTATTCCCATTTCCATCCCTATTCCTTTTCCCATCTATCCAAATCCCTTCACCTGTTCCTATGCTTGTTCCTGTCCCCATTCCTATCTTTATCCTTATTCCCATCCTTATCCTTGTTCCTATCCCCATTCTTATCACCTTTTTCATCCCCATTTCTGCATTTCTGTCACCATTCCCATCCCTTCTCCATGTTCATCCTCGTCCTTCTGTTTGTCTCTGTCCCTATTCCCATTCCTATCCTCATTTCCATTTCCATCCCTATTCCTTTTCCTATCTCCATTTCCACCTTCATTCCTGCATCCATTCCCATCCCTTTCCCAGTGAGGGACAGACCTTCTCCTCCCTCTCCTCCTCTCCCCAGCTGGAGTGGTTGCAGGTTTTTTGCCATCCCTGATTTTTATCAGGATTTCAGTTGAATCTCAGATTTCTTGCTAAATTCCAGCTTTTCTTTGTGATGACAAAGTTGTGTAGGGCTCAGCTGTGGAACCCAGCTCAGGCACTTCCTTGAGGGATAAAATTCTGGGAAGCAGAGATGGATCAGCCTGATCTGGTGGGTGACGTCCCTGCCCATGGGATCTTCTCCCACCCAGACCACCCTGGGATTCCAGGAGTCTGTGAAGAGCATGGATATGGAGCAAAACCAGCCCTGGGGACAGTTTGCAAGCCAGCAAGAATTCCTCCTGTTCCCTGCAAGTCTCAGCACACTTCCCCCTCTGCTAATAACTCATTGGGATGTCACAATAACAGCCTGCACCCTTCCTGTGGGTGC
The DNA here is from genome assembly GCF_014805655.1 of Passer montanus. NCBI lineage: Eukaryota > Metazoa > Chordata > Aves > Passeriformes > Passeridae > Passer > Passer montanus. The sequence goes on from NW_024366381.1 coordinate 456,290, forward strand.
AGCTCCTCTGCCAGGGAAAATGGCTGGAAAAATAACTTAAATCCTCACATTTTAGGGCTAAAATTGGGTCTTAGTAGGGAAAAGGCTGGAATGGACCCTGGATCTGCTGCTGGGAGCAGCGTGGGTCCCCCCAGCCACCCACTGCATGGACAGGGGACTGTGGACTTTCATTATAAGAAATGCTTATAATGCTTTGTAATTAAGAAATGGCTTCTGATTTTAATGGCATGAATTAAATATATATTATCTGCATTGTCTCACTCTTCACATGAAACTAAAAATAAAATAAAAGTTTTTAAAACACTTCTCAGTTGCCATTTCTCTGGGTTAGAAAAGAGCTTAATCCAACAGGGGACCAAGAGCTGGGACTGTCTGCAGGAAGAGTGATGTTTTTGGGGGTGGGTGATGGGGATATTTATGGGATGGAGGTCCCCAAAGTTTGCTTTGCAGGAAAGATGGAGGAGAGGGCTTGCTGTGAAGGGAAGGGAAGAGAGGAGGAGGAAATGCAAACTAATTAACTAATAAATATGCTGGGTTGGCTCGGGGCAGCAGGAGAGCAATCCAGAGGGCTGACTCACTCTGACTCAGGCAGAGGAGTGGGATGGAATCTGGCTCAGGAGCATCTCCTGCCTCAGCCACACTGCCAGGACTCGGGGACTGATCCCAAACCTGCCAGGGCCAAACATCCCGTGGGGACCTTGGGGACCTTCTTGATGTGAGCTTTGCTTTCTTTGGAGAAATCACTCTCTAGAGGGAAACAAAGCTAAATTCACCAGCTGGAGCAAGCAGCTGAAATGGAGTCAGGCTTTAGGATGCAATTCCCTGTCTCTCCATTTCCACTTTAATATCAGGACAGGTGGGAAATCCCCCTCCACACAGCCAAAGCAACTGTGGCTGTGGGAGGAGGTAATGGTGTCACCAGAGCTGGGATCCCAAACATGAATCCCAAAGCCATGAAAAATGTCCAGAGCCAGCAGGATGACCAAAGGGATAATGGACTCATAGAATCCCAGAATGGTTTGGCTTGGAAGGCACCTTAAAGCTCATCCCATTCCACCCCCTGCCATGGGCAGGGACAATTTCCACCATCCCAGGTTGCTCCAAGTCCTGTCCAGCCTGGTTTTGGATACTTCCAGGGATCCTGGGGCAGCCACAACTTCTCTGTGCCAGGACCTCCCCACCATCACAGGGAAGAATTCTCTTCCAATATCCCATCTGAGTGAAGTCATTCTCCCTTGTCCTGTCCCTCCATGCCTTGTCCCCAGGGGCTCTCCTGGAGCCCCTTCAGGCCCTGCCAGGGGCTCTGAGCTCTCCCTGGAGCTTCTCCTCTCCAGGGGAACATTCCCAGCTCTCCCAGCCTGGCTCCAGAGCAGAAGGGGTGCAGCCCTCGGAACAACCCCATGACTTTCCCTGGGCTTGTTCCATCCACTTCTTTCTGCTGCTGGAGACGCCCGAGGCAGCTCTGCAGGTGGGGTCTCACCTGAGTGGAGCAGAGGAGGAGAATCCCCCATTTCCCTGCTGCCCCGCTGTGGGATCAGCCCAGCACCCAGCTGGATTTGGGGCTCCCAGCTCACACAGGCGCCTCACGCTGCACTCCTCACCCACCAGCACCCCCAAATCCTTCTCCTCAGCGTTCTCCTCTCTCCATTCCCTGCCCAGCCCGTGCTGGGATGGCTCTGAAGGGATGGAAGGAGCAGGCCCCGCGGGGAGGCCGTGCGGGCCCGGCATGTCGGAGCAGGCCGCCGGGGAGGTGCTGCCTTCCCCCGGCTCCTGCTCGCCCTGGCTTCGCCCTGTTCCTGCCCGATGACTGGGTGCCATTGCTTCACCCCACACGCTCCAGCCCTGCGGCAAAAGCTGCCCTTGGCACCCACTCCCTGCTCCCCGCGGAGCCGCCCCGGGGACGGGCACGGCCGTGGAGCCATGGAGGCGTGGGGGATGTGGGTGCGTGGCCTGAGATGTGGTCAAGGGTGTCACATCTCTGCAGCCCCACTTCCAAGAGGCTGCGCCAGAATTTTTGGAGGAGATGAGGCTCCTCCATTGCCCTGATAGTCACCCTCCACCCCACAGCGTGCTCTTGGAGAGATGAGTTCAGTGAGACAATCCTACCTTCAGCACAGACATGAAAGAAAAGGGAGAGAAAAAAAAGTTCTGCAGTCAGCTTAGGTTTTTTCCCACCCCCAGAGGCTTTTGCATAGACTGGCTTTCTTTTTTTTTATTATTTTATTTTATTTGTTCTCGCTCCCTTTTTTCTTTTTCAAAATATTTTCAACCGACGCGTTACTGAAGTCGTTTGCCTCCTGACAAAACCTGGGCTGCCTGCCAGCACATATTTTTGATAATTCATCCATTATTAAATGAAATCAAAGATAGGAGTTAAAAAAAAAATAACCATGGGAGTGCTTGCATCTGAGAGAGAGATCTGTTTACAGCAGGGCAGGGAGTTTCTTCTTTGCCTTCTTTGAGAGGCAAAAAGCTCTCCCCAGGGAAAACTCACCCAAAATGCCTGCCCTGCTCCTCACACTGCAAACATCTCTGTGTGGCCGTGCTAAAACCCAGGGATTCTACGAAGTTTTTCTGCCTGGTTAAAGGTGATTCCATCCTGACTTGGGTGGGTGCTGCTGGATGTTCCCCTTCCTCAGGGAGAGCCTGCAACCCCTGGCCAGAGACAGCCCGACTGGATCAGCCGGTCCTCTCCAAACCGGAGCGAGAGGAAAATCTGATGGAGAGGGAGGGGCCCAGCAATTACAGTCTTTTCTTTTTAATAACCCTAGCTGCTTCCCCGAGCCCATATTTACATCCTTGGCACCAAAGTAGTAATTAAAGTCTCTCCACTCAGGTCTAAACAACAGCAGACCCTCCTGTCATTAAAAGAAGAGGCAAAGATGAAAATAAACCTGATTTTTATGGCTTTGGAGGCTCAAACCTCTCTCTATCAGCTGGCTGGGCAGCAGGTTTTAGGGTCACACCTCAGTGCTTTGCTAGGACACCGATAAGCTGCATCTGTCTCCATGGGATGCTGGGGTGGAAAACTGTTTGGAAAACTCCTCCATGCCACTGGTCCCTTCTTATGTGATTTTTTGGCCATTTCCACTGCCTATAAGGGAATAAATGGGTCTTGGGGTCTGCAGGCACCAGCCAAAGGACTGAGCCATGGTCATGCCAGGAGCTGCTCGAACCCTCTTGCTTTAAAGAAGCTATCAAAAAAACCTGTGAGAAAATTAATTATTCACTTAGACTGCTAATTAAGCTGATTTGCTCTGTGAGGGCATTGAAGGAAATGAGCTGGAGAAGCTCTTAATTGTTTAAAAAGAGCAATCCTACAAACACTCCTCCCAAGCTGCTCTGCTTGCCAAGAGAGCCTGGTCCCGTGTTCCACCGGGCCCAGAGGAGTTTCACAGAGTCATGGAATGGTTTGGGTTGGAAGAGGCATTAAATATGACCTTGTTCCACCCCCTGCCATGGGCAAGGACACCTTCCACTATCCCAGGCTGCCCCAAGCCCTGTCCAACCTGCCTTGGACACTTCCAGGGATCCAGGGGCAGCCACAGCTTCTCTGGGCACCCTGTGCCAGGGCCTCACTTCCATGACAGGGAGGAATTCCTTTTCAATCGCCCATCCATCCCTGCCCTCTGGCAGTGGGAGCCATTCCCTGGCTCCTGTCCCTCCAGGCCTTGTCCCCAGTCCCTCTGCAGCTCTCCTGGAGCCCCTTCAGGCCCTGCCAGGGGCTCTGAGCTCTCCCTGGAGCCTTCTCCTCTCCAGTGAACATTCCCAGCTCTTTCAGCCTGGCTCCAGAGCCTTGGAGCACCTTCATGGCCTCCTCTGGACTCGCTCCAGCAGTTTGACAGTATCTGTGCCAACATCAACCTTGCAGATGATTTCAGACCAGGAAAGATCAGCCAAGAAGCCTAAAGTGCTCCTGAGCCCTTGTCCCCAGAGTGTGTGACCCAATGCAGTCCAGAGGGGATCCCTGCCAGAAACACCCGAGGAGCACCTGCCATACACACATATAAAAACCCAAAGGCAGTTTGGAATTCAGCAATCCCAGCTCATTCCTCAGGTTATGGAAGCTTGGAAGCACCAGGACCCGAAGGCGGAGCACTGCACCCACTGCCCAAAGCACCCTAGGGTGGGTGGCTGTGGAAGATGGAGCTCTGGATGCCCTGTGCCAGGATCCCTCCCAGCTGCTGGGTGCAGGGTGGGAGCAGAAGTGCCCCCAGGACCTCACCCAGCCTCCCACAGCAAGGAGTGGTGCCCTGCCCACGCCCAGTCTTGCCCTCCCACTCCCACTACCAATTCGCTTCGATCCCACTTCACCGGGACCTTCCCCTCTTGTCCTGTAGGGGTTGGTGGAGGAAAACTCCCCGTGTCTCGTGGCAGAGAACAAAAGGAGCTGTCTTTAACCAAATGGATTTGTCTTTGACAGGAACAGGGCGATGCCACACCAGCCTCGCTTCTCCCACAGGAGATTCAGTAGATTCCCACAGGAATCAGTCAGGCACAAACATGGTGGGTTTGCTGACATGGAGCACATCCCGTCCGCTCCAACCCTTCCACCTCTCACAGCTCCGAGGATGGGACAAATCTGGGGCTTGGTGCAGGCAAAAGATGGAAATCACACCAACAAAACCAAGGGAAACGCCACGATCCAAGCAAACAGCATTGCACTGGGAGCTGGGGGTTTTCCCGAGATCATGCCATCTTCCACAAGAATTCCCAGGCAAATTCACCATTCCTGGCACAGCTCTTGTGCCAAAATGCCATGATAAAGGAAAAACACGGCCACATGGAGCATGGCTGCCAATGCTTGGCCAACCGTGTCCTCAGCAGGAGAAGGCAAAGCTTTCCGACCCCGTGATTTCCCTGAGATCCTCTGCTGAGTTTCCAGGTGGGAAAGATTTCACAAGCCATGGGAAACACCTGGATAGGCACCTCTCAGTCAACACCACAGCCCCACGTCTCCCGTGTCCCCACCAGTACCAGGTCACTCCCTGCCCCACCACTCCCTTCCATCCCCAACACCACTGAAACAGGCCCTCGTTTTCCTACCTGGTTCTGGGAACATCTATGAGTCCGGCTCCTCCAGCAGCTCCATGGCGAGCTCAGGGTTGTCTCAGCACAGCTGGAAGATAAAGCCACCAAGAGAGAAGCTCAGTGTCCCTGCAGAGGTGGCGTTTCTCAGGGCAGGCTCCTCCTGCGTGGCCGCTGGGAGCCCATCCCGCAGGAGCCGTGGGGCTCTCCACGTCCTCCTGGGCTGGTGGGGTGCCGGGATCCCTGGGAATTGTGCTCTGCTTGGAAGCACCAACCCTTTTTGACTGGTGTCCAAGCCCAAAGCGCATGTTCTTACCTGCTCGGTGGAAGACAGGGGAAGGCTGGACCACCTTTCCGAGAAACTCATGGATCTCAGCAGGGTGTGGATGTCCTGCTCCTCACCCAGACGGTGTTTGGGAGAAAAGGGGGATGCGAAGTTGTGGGAATTTGGAGAAAAGAGGTCGGAGGTGCGAACGCTCCTGCGGCTGGAGCCAGCACGGCTCTGCCGGTTGGTTCACAGCAGAGCTGTGATCAACAGGGATGGGGATGTCAAGCTGGGACTTGTCTCCTCAGCAAGGAAAGGGAACAGCAGAGATTACTAAGCGATGCAGGAATGTGGTTTGTTTAATATGAGCCATCAACACAGAAGAGTAAAATAATGACAGATGTGTAATCACATTTCCTGAGTCTAAAACCATGAGATCGAGAATTTAAACACCACTTTTCCCAAGATCAAGAAGAGGAGCCGTTTGGCTAAGAACTGATTTGGTTACTAATTTCCTTGGCATTAAATCAGCTGTTTCCCCAATCTCTTGACAGGCTTTGCTCCAAGGACGGGGCTGGTCCCTGGCTTGCTTTGATGTGAGGGTAAGCAGAGAGGGAAGATGCTTTGGAAACAGGGATTCACCAACTGACCGAGCTGGCCTGGATCAGAGGCTCCTCAGCATTGCTTAATTGGTTTATTTTAATGAAAGATGGCGAGATAAATTTCACATGGATCTTTATCGGGGGAGCGGCGAGTGGTGGGAGACAGAAATCCAGAGCTGGGTTAATCCAACCTTCCAAGGGCAAGGATGGGGGAAAGGAGAGCTCTTTCCCCATCATGGAAAGCCAGAATTTCTGCAAGGCTGGATTGCAGAAGACACGTGGCTGAGGGACACCAGACCACAACCCACCAGGACTGGGGGATGAGGTCTCTGCTCAGCCCCTGGACATGGCACTGTCCCAAAGGTCACGGGTGCAGGACCTGGAAGGGAGCGGTTCCATGGTGGGGTAGGGCTGGGAGGGAACGGTGTCATTTGCTTGTCAGATGTTTCCATGTGTCTCTTGAGATCAAAAGTGGGAAAAACACCGAGTAGGGAAGGTGCTGCTGGCACAGGAGCTGGCCTTAGAGAGACTCCAGTCTGCCTCTCTGCTGGATTTGGGAAGCGTGTTCTCTCTCCAAAAGGAAAGGCTGAGAAACCAGGGGGTGTTCACCTGGAGAGGAGAAGGCTCCAGAGAGCTCCTTCCAGAGCCTAAAGGGCTCCAGGAGAGCTGGAGGCAGACTGGGGATAAGGGATGGAGGGACACAACAAGGGGGAATGGCTTCCCACTAACAGATGGGATACTGGGAAGAAATTCTTCTCTGTGAGGGTGGTTTAGGAAGCTGGGAAAGCCAAAACAGAGGTGCCCAAGGATGCAGGACAACTCTCCTAGGTCATGGAAAACACAAAACCATTTAAGGCCTAACAGGGAGAATAAAGAGCAAAACATATTAATTTGTTTTGTATTTTTCTTCATGTCCCTATGTTGGAAGTCGCCAGTGCTGGTGGGATTCATCCCGGCTCGTATCTGAAGGAGCTGTGCTGACCCTACAGCTGATGGTGCAGAGGTGCCATCAGCTCACACCTCCCTGCTGTGAGCCTGGGAATGTTCCTACATTTCCAGGTAAGCGAACAAAGTGGTTCTTTCCCTGAAGGTTCCCAAGGAGCAGCGTCCCCGTATCCATGACCACGTCCCTGCTTTCCTCCCTGGCTTTATTAGAGCCTGTGAATCTGCTGTCTCCTGCCACAGGAAATGCAGCTCCTTCTCCTAAATGGACTTTAATTAGCTCAGCTCCCTGCTAGGAGCTATTTTGGGGACACACATGCTCCAATTAAGTCATGGTTTCACCCCAGATTGTGCAGGACTTGGACATGACTTTTCCCTTGCTGGTGGGACTATGTCCAGCCTGGGGAGCTGGGCAGCAAATGCCCAGTACTGGGGTGGTCATTGCTGGTCATTTCATAGGATCATGGAATCCCAGGATGGTTTGGGTTGGAAGAGACCTCCAAACCATCCCTTTCTTCCTCCTGCCTAGGGCAGGGACACCTTCCACTACCCCAGGTTGCTCCAAGCCCTTTCCAACCTGGTCTGGAACACTTAAAGTGGCTTTGAACTCTTATGATGCAAACAGATAACTTGAAATATAGGGAAAACATCCCATGCAGTGGGTTTGGGAGCCTGTGGAAGCATTCCTGGAGCAGCCATGGGAAGCAGAGCAACCTGCCAGCCGTGCCTGCGTGGAGCAGCTCACGCCATGCCCAGGGCACTGCCGCGTTCCTGGAAGCGTGGTGGCCTCCATCCAGGGCTGCCATTCCGTTGTCACTCGCAGTCACCTCGGAAGGGGGGATGCAGATGGGCTGAGTCACCCCCTCCCAGCTGTGCACAGGAGTCTAGACGGCGGCTGATGTGGAGACATCTCCTCTCGAGATACCTGCGCCACGTCCCCACATCAAAGGGCCCTGAGCTGCTCCAGTGAGGATGTAATTAAGCCACCCCACGGCAAGAGTTTCTCCCAGGGCTGGCTGATCTCCCTGCACAGCTCTGTTGGTCGGGGTGGTGGCCTCTGTCACCCTCCCAGGGGGATTTGGTGCCCGTAGCAGGGTCTCCTGTGCCACAGTTCATGGGAATCGTGGCTGTTTCGTGCTGACCCTGCTCTGAAAGCCAGAACCCAAAATATTTTCCAAGCCAACCTTGCTCTGCTCCAGCTTCTTGGCAAGGAGAGGGGCCCTGTGCAAGGACAGAGGTGTCAGGAGTTCCTTAAACCCTTTTTCCTGACAAAGAGCCCCAAAAGCCAAGGAACAGCCTGGGCAGACTCTGGGAAGAGCAGGAGGAAGCTGAAGCCCTGGAAATCCTTGCAAACACAACCACAGCCTGCCAGTGACTCACTCCACAGGTGATCAAGCACTGAAATGCTGCAGAATAGAATTTTCAGTTCAGGGAAAGCCCAGGAAAGCAGACACATAACCAGAGGAACCAGCTCCGTGCTGTGAAGAACATCAGAATCTCATTTTTATCCGTGCAAAAAGCCCAAGAAACCCAATGCCTTGCAGGTGGGAGGTGCTGGATGGTGTTTCCCCATTTGAGTGGGATTTGTGCAGCTGGACTGTTGAACAGAGCCAGCAGCTGACCACAAAAAAAAAGGAGAAAATTGGCACAAACAAGAATTTAAGCTCTGGTGGGCAGGGAAAAAGGATCCCACCATGGATTCTACCTGCAGCACCAGCAGGGCCAGGTGTAATGTTGCCTTAATAAAGGCAGGGAGGGGCTACTCGACTTGCTGTTAAAACCTAAGCTCCATAGAATATCCATAAAGCTCACATTAAAGGATTAAAGACTGGCAGAAAGATCCCAGGAGGCAGCTGTCCTCCAAAAAAAACCCCCACTCCATGAAGTAGAGCATTGCTGCTGTAACATAAATTACAAACTTAAAATAATTTATTAAAAGGTGATTTTTTTAAAAGCCACCCAGCTGGCTCTGCAGATGGATTACCCCTCAAAAGGAGTTATTTGGTAGGGTGATGTTCTCCCCCACACACGACTTCGACCATCTGAGCCTTAAGTGACATGTCACAGAATCCCAGAATGGTTTTGGGGTTGCAGGGACCTTTAAAAACATCCAGTTCCACCTCCTGCCATGGCAGGGACGCTTTCCACCATCCCAGAGTGCTCCAAGCCCTGTCCAGCCTGGCCTTGGGCACTGCCAGGGATCCAGGGGCAGCCACAGCTGCTCTGGGCACCCTGTGCCAGGGCCTGCCCACCCTCACAGGGAAGAATCAAAGCTGTCCTCGTGCAGCCCTGGTGGATTCATGGTCATCTTCTCTCATCTTGGAACTGATTTTTCATTTTCCAAGAGAAGAGTTTCCCCTCTGTTTTTTTCCTTTCTCTATCCTCTGTTTACTCCAAACTCAAGTGTGAACACAATCTGGGCTCCTGCAGCTGCCCAACGGCCTCATTGCCCAACAGAGGCAACCAGGGAAGGCTTACCTGGGAAGCGTGGTGGGATTAAAAAAGAACACCCCTTTGAAATGTGGAAACCTTGCTTTGAGCTGGGTAAGGATTTAAGGTTAGGAATATTCTAGGAGTGAGCCAATGCAAAGTGACTTTTATGATTCATTCTGTCTCCAGCCTGATCTGGAAGTCGCTGCAGACATAGATGGTGGGTGACATTGAGATGAGAGGGACAATACAGATGTCAAGAGAATAAAAGGTGCAGTGACATGATTTTATGGGCTAGATAATATTCTACAGAATATAATAATACATGGAATATGAATATGAATATATGCCCTGCCCAGACAAGAGTTCACCCATGAGTTCATCCCATGGGATGCTGGACAGAAAATGAGAGCTGGGCATTACCATCCCTTATCCAGGAGCACGAGGGGCAGCAATTATTCAATAATTATTCAATTATTTCACTCTGTGGGGTGAGCAGGAGAACCTCTGGCCTGATGCTGTGCCCCCAGAACCATTCCCCTTCCTCCCACAGCTTTTGCAGATCTGCTCCTCACAGAGGAGCAAAACACCAGCTTGACTTTGAGGCAGGAGGAATTACCCAACCGGACTGCCCTGAGCAGTTCCAGGGCACTGCAAATGCAGGAACTTGTCAGAGCTGCAGTTGATTTGCAGATTATTTATTTGCTTATTAGATCACATTTGGCTGATGGCTGCTGTGATCCTCTGGAGCGTGAGCTCAGAGATCTTCCCTGGAGACCCACCAGCGTCTGGCTTGGTGGCCAGCTCTGAGCCATCCCTAATTAACCAGTTTTGCATTTCTAATTGAGCTCTGGAAGTCAGCCAGCAAGAGCAAGAGGCGTTCACCTGGCTGCCACCCTTTGATGACAGCAGTGGAGGTGAGGAGGAGGTGGTGGCATGCCTGGAGCTGTGCCATGTGTCCTGTCACAGCCCCAGCCTGCTGAGACCTCCTGTGGGGCCAGAGCTCAGCTCAGCCTGGAGGTTTGTGGTGGAAAAAGATCCTTCATGCCTGTCCCACCGCCTCTCCTGGGGTGGAGGGGGCTCTCAAGGTGAGCAGAGCTTTGCACAAAGTGTCACCGAGGGAATTGCTTTGTGTCTGTTCTGGAGGGACATTTCAAACTCTGCCTGCATCAGAGCTGCTGTGCAAATGGAGCATCCATCAACCTGCCTGGGAAAGCTTGCCCGCCACTCTGATGGGCATCAGGCACCTCTTCCCATCCCACCTTCTCCCCATGCAACCATTGGTATCTTCTCCGGGGCCATTCCAAACCCTGCTCTTCCCATCCCACCTTCTCCCCATGCCACAACAGTATCTTCTCCAAGGATCTGACATTCCTCCCCAAACCCTGCGAAATATGGAAGAAATGGTGGATTCCATCCCACCTTCTCCCCATGCCACCAACAGTATCTTCTCCAGGGCCAAAATGTTCCTCCCCAAACCCTGCTCTTCCCATCCCACCTTTTCCCTACACTACTAGCAGGCTCTTCTCCAAGGACCTGACATTCCTCCCTAAATCCTGCTCCTCCCATCCCACCTTCTCCCCATGCCACAACAGGCTCTTCTCCAAGGATCTGACATTCCTCCCCAAACCCTGCTCTTCCTTTGAAATATGAAAGAAATGGTGGAATTCCATCCCACCTTCTCCCCGTGCCACCAATGGTATTTTCTCCAGGGCCCCAGTGTTCCTCCCCAAACCCTGCTCTTCCCATCCCACCTTCTCCCCATGCCACCAACAGTATCTTCTCCAGGGCCCCAGTGTCCTCCCCAAACCCTGCTCTTCCCATCCCACCTTCTCCCCATGCCACCAATGGTATTTTCTCCAGGGGCAAAATGTTCCTTTCCAAACGCTGCTTTTCCCATGCCACCTTTTCCCAGCACCACCAATGGGCTCTTCTCCAGTGACCTGACATTCCTCCCCTAATTCCTCCCCAAACCCTGCTCTTCCCACCCCACAGAGCCCGTGCTTTGCCTCGTCCTGCCCCTCTGAGGCACGCACCCCTCTGGCACAGGGACTGCCTCTTCTTGACACAGCTCAAGCATTGGAAGAATGCGTCCCGGCTGGCTGGGGCTGGGCGAGCAGCACGCCGTGGGCAGGCATCCCAAATCCGCCTCTTCTCCAGCTCCAGCCCACCATCCCTCGCCCTTCCTCGCCTCCCTCTTCCTCTCTGCTCTCCCCCGCCTGTGGAACAAGAGGGCTTTGTCTGCTCGCCCCGCTCGGAGCAGCACGGACAGCCTGAACTTTCCCTGAGTGAGTTTTTCCCCTCCAGCAGGATTCTGTGCTGTGCCGATGCCAGGGATTAACTAAGAGCATGACTCAACGAACCAGTTCAGACCAAGCAAGAACAACCCTTCATTTTTCTTCCAAGATTCTGGCTCAGCCCGGCACAGGCTGTTCTGGAGCATCAGAAAAGGGTGGTTAACGTGAAATATGACTTTTTAAACAGTTTATTACTTTTCCTGTCCTTTGTGTTGCGGCTGGTATGGGAGGCTGATGGAAATGCAATCAAGGAGATCATTCCAAGGTAGTTTTTCCCTACACTTTCTGTCTGATTTCAAGGTTTCCCTGTGACATTCTGGTGTGTATTTGACAGAAGTGACACGTGCCAGGGGATGGAGATGAACATTTTCAGGAGGGATGAGAGTCCCAGTTCTGTTTCATAGAATCATGGAATCATTAAGAAAAGACCTGTAAGGTCGAGTCCAATGTTAACCAAGAGCTAAATCCACCACTAAACCCCATCCCATGGCTGGGCAGGGCCACACTGGGGGCAGAGCTGTCCTTTGGGACTGAAGCTGCCATTTTCATGGAAAGCATCATCAGTGCTGTGTTTTTCCTTGCTGTCCTAGAGCTGCTTCCAAGCCTGAGAGCCCCGACGCTGCCAGGAGCTCACCAGGAACAACCTGCACTGCTTGGGATTGCCCAGGTGGGATCCCACATGTGCACTGCTCATCCTGGATGAGAAACATCAAGGAGACATTGGTGAGGCCCTGGCACAGGGTGTCCAGAGAGGCAGTGGCTGCCCCTGGATCCCTGGAAGCATCCAAGGGCCAGGTTGGATGGGGTTTGGAGCAACCTGGGATGGTGGAAGGTGTCCAGGCTTATGGCAGGGGTGGGATGAGATGGGATTTAAGGTCCCTTCCAACCCAAACCATTCTGGGATTCTGTGATTGTGTCTCTCCCTTTGCTTTCTTGTGGATGACATGGAAAAGGAGAAAGAGGCAAGGCAGGAGGTTGGGGTGTGGAGCAGCAGTGCCCAAGTGTGGGACAGGAAAGCCTCCTCAGGTTTGGGAACACCAGGGGTTGATCTGGAGCTCTGGAGGTTTGTCCTGCCTGCAGCTCAGGCATTTGGAGAGCGGGAAACCAGGAGGTCCTTGATGGCAACCTAACATCTACACCCAGGAGAAATCCTGCCACCAGCTGGGACTGTCCCAGCAGGGAAAGGAGTCAGACCAGTTCAGGATTGCTCCAGAGTGGGTAGTGACCCGCGGGTGCAGCCCAGAGAGAACAGCTCCAAAGCACCATGGAGGTGGGAAATCAGCTCCTCATGCACCTGCAACGGGCTCCAGAGTGAGGAGGTGCCCAAAGAGGGGCTCTGGAAAAGGTGTCCTGAGGGTGAGGAGCGCACAGCTCTGCGTGTCTTGTAGGAATTTCATGTTGGAATGTCCCTGGCCCTTCTGGAGCCTGAGTAGAGCCATGTCACCAACATCACTGTCCATGCTCCTCATCGCCCAGCAAACAGATGGGCTGGGGATTGCCTCCCCTGCAAAATTCCATGGCGATGGGCACTTTCAGTGCACTGCTGCCCGAGCTGTGGCAATTCCAGCCCGATGTCTCTGACTCCCTCTGTCACACCTGCCGAGCGGGGCAGGCACCTGCTTTCAGCCTGGCAAGGAAAATCAAGGTGTCACCTCCACCTCCATCAAAAACCACCTCACTGGGCTTCCCAGGAAGCTGATCAGTGACTGAACACACTCCATGTCCATGCCTGGGAGGAGTGATAAGCAGTGGGAAGTGCCTTTGTGCTCTGTGCATCCCAGACAGAGCCATGGCTTTGCAACACGAGGGATTTTCCGTGGGGAGAACCAAGCAAAGCCAGAGCGGGTGGGAGGGAAGGTTTTCCAGCACTGAAATGTTTCATTTGGATGTTTTTCTACAGGAAACTTTCTGCTTCCAAACAACCAGGGCTTTCTGTTCAGCAGTGACCTCAGTGGGAAGAAAAATTGCTGCACAAAAGGGACGGAGAGCTGACGCCAGGAGCTAAACCTCGGCGCTGGTCCCACGAGCAGCTCTGGGTGGGTCCAGACAAAGCATTTTTCAGAGATTTTGTAAAAGTAGTGGAATAAAAATCCCTCCCAAATCTGGCTTTTCTTGTTTGTTTGTTTCTTTTTTTTTTTTTTTTTTTTTTTTTTTTTTTTTTTTTTTTTTTTTTTGGGAACTCTAGAGCACAGTTGGTTTGGACCCCAAACACCAGAACCTTCCCAGCTTCCTGGCTTGGCCTCTACAGCAAAAGTATCCAGATCTTTCCCATTTCTTCATCTCTCCAGGCTCCTTTTGCTCCCTCATATTGATTGAAAAAACAACACCCCAATTAATAAATCCTGCAAGAATCCTGAGGGCCTCATTAAAATCCTTCCCTGTGAGGGAGGGCAGGCCCTGGCACAGGGTGCCCCGAGCAGCTGTGGCTGCCCCTGGATCCCTGGCAGTGTCCAAGGCCAGGCTGGATGGTATTAGGAGCACTCTGGGATGGTGGAAGGTGTCCTGCCCATGGCAGAGGGTAGAACAGGATGGGATTTAAGGTCCCTTCCAACTCAAACCATTCTGGGATTCTCTGATGTTGATCCACCCTTATTAGTATGATTTTATTCCTCTTTCTGCATTATTGACTCCTTTACTTCAGTGGGAATTGGGGCAATTTATATTCATATATTCATCTATTCATGTATTCAGAGGAGCAATTTTGGTGACTACTGATGGCCATTCCCAGTAACACCTTCTCCAGATGGAAGAGATTTCCCAAAAGGTGCTTCACCACTTTGACTCCTGAGCAGTCGATTTGGGGTGAATTTTGCTCTCCAGAGAAAGCCACCATGGATCACATCTGTCCTAGGAGACACCCAAGACAGATTTCCCATTAGAGCAGCCAACAAAACCGAGCCATGGTTTGGCAAACTGTGCACTCAGAATGCCTCAAAAAGAGTTTTGGACTAAAAAGTCCTTTTTCTGCATGTTCTGCAATTATTTCACTCCAACACTGAGCTCAATTAATTCCAGAGTACACTTGAGAGAAGAAAGGAGAGAAGATGAAACCTGCACTCTAATTTTCCAGAGCATTAGGCCTGTGGCAAAACACATCTCAGCTAAGCCATCCATGAGATTTGCTTCCCAATCTCAGCCCAGGGAATTTTCCAGAGGACACATGGGCCAGGAATCCCAGCCTGGGAATACCGTTCAGAAGTGGTTTTCCAAAAAAATGCCAACCAGCTGCTTTTCCACCCTCTGGGTGCTTCAGGGCCCCATCCTGAAATGTGCTGCTGCATCCAAGACTGGGCATCTCCACTTCCCCACTTGCTGCCATGACCCCATTTCATTGCTTTAATTTGTGATGTTTTCCACAATTTTGTATGGGTAGAGATCCCGGCATCTCCTGCTAGGGATCCATGATGGAAATTGAAGGAGTTGCAGTTGGAAAAACCCTCTAAGGTCATCAGACCCTGCCTTTAACCAGCACTGCCAAGCCCACCCCAAGTGCCACATCCACAAGGATCTGTAACCCTTCCCTTCTCCACTTTTTTTTTGCAGAGCTGAGCGACCAACACCAGCTTTTTGTCTGGGAAAACCAAAAACAACAAATCTGGGAGAGGAAAAAACAGGGAAAAGCAGGAAAAGCAGGGAAAACCTGCAAAAGAGGGTTTGCTTGGGTCCATCTTATGAGGAGCTCACAAAGGAACTGCTGCAGGTGGAGGGTTTTTCTCCATGCCTTGGATTGCTGTTGGATGTTTGGAGCTGCTCCCTGCCAGGATTGCAGGAGCGTGCTCCATGTTTGCAAACCCGTTTCAAAAACACCTCGGAATTTGCCAGGAAACAAAACTCCAAAGAGAAACCGGATAACTGGGATGAATCCTGGCCTTCTATTCCAGCTCTGATTAAGAAAAGATAACCTGTCTTGTCGTGGGGAGGGAAGTTTGCCCCTAAAGGAAAAATCAAAACATGCCCTCGTGAGGAGGGTCAGCCATATTCCCACAGAACACCTCGGTTTTGGTGGAATCATCGTTGTCTGCCAGGAAAATCACTTTGTAACAAAATACCCAAAACACCAGCCCCTGGGAGATAGGATGTGACAGATCCCATCCATCAGGACCATGCCAAGGAGGAGGTGGTACCAGGGCGTGCAGGGAGATTATCCCAAGTTTACCTTGGCTCCAGAAGACCCTTGCAAGTTATCCATGTGTCTCTGAGCTGACATTTAAAGCTGGGAGGTTCTGGCTGGCTACAGAGCTCTGATCTAATTCCATTCCAGTGTTTTCCTTGTCGTGAGCTCGTTCCTGGCCTGATCCAGAGTCATATTTTCTCCGGGAACAGTTGTGTTTTGGATCTCCTCCTTGTCAGAGGTTTGTCCCAGGAGGGCTTTGAACCAGAAGGACTTTTTCCAGTTTTCAGGACTCGCAGTGACCTCATCGTGTTTTCTCGGCGCGGATCAGAAGATGAATGTCAAGAAAAATAAAAGTATTAATCCAAAGATGAGGCTTGCAGGGAACATGGAAAAGCAGCAAACTGGGAAAAACAAGCTAGAAGACATGAGAATATCAGTTCAATACCACAAGAATAAAAACAAACCCTCAACCCACAGACAACCTCCCCCTCAAAAAAATGTGAAGAATTCCCAGTGTTTCACAGGAAGTTTGTTACGCTAGTTGTTTTCCCTTCTTAAGACTAATATTTTGATTTTTAAAACTTCTGTCATGAGCACAAGGCCACCTGCTCCATGCCCGAGAACAACCAGCTGGGTTTTGGATGTGATCCCTTTGGATGAGCCAGGTTTTAGGAGCTGCCAAACTTTGCTGAGATCCTCACCCACGGGCACGAGGCAGGAGAGGCTGGGCTGTATCTGCATCCAGGTGCTGATTTGGGCTGGAAATTTGGACTTTGTGGAGCAGCACGAGTTTTCATCCCAGCTATCAGCAAAGTGAGGTTTGGGCCTGCTGCTGCTTCTGCTCGGGGTGGAGATAACACAAACACCCCTGGGAAGCTCTCAGAAGTCAGCTGGGGCTGTGCAATGCTAAGCTCAGCCCAAAAATGGTTTTTTTAAATGTTTCCTTCTAATTACAATGCTCTTCAGTGACAGCAGAGCAGGAGCAAGGGCTGCTTTTCTCTCCCCAGTCATCTCAGTGCCATCTATCTCCCAACAGTTCGTTTTAATTATGCAATTACAGTGTGTACAAAGCTTTCTGTGAGCTCCAGTGGATAATTAAAACAGATGGGGAGCTTAATGGGACCAACTCCTTTTTCTTCTTTTAATTAATGTGTTAACAGTTTATGGGCCAGCCTGTGGAGATCTGCTCGTCAGCAGCTCTGGGGGGTCCACAGGTCCCCCTGGTGTGTGCAGCCCTGTCATGGGTGGGGAGGTGCTGTCCCAGAAGTGGTGGTGGTGGTCTCCAGAAGGTCCCCACACGCCTCATGTGTCACCTCTGTGCTGTCCTGTCACTGGTGAGGCATGGGCACCTCGAGGTGCTGCTGGATGGATGAAAGTCTTGAGGAATGCACAGAGCTCCTGCAGCTCCAGGATATTCCAGGCTCCTCAGGAGATCATCTCAAGTGTCTGCTGGAAGAGACAGTGGAGGGAGAGGAAGAGGCAGGCATGGACATGTGAGTTCCAGGACAAAATCCACTCCAATTCCAATATGTGGGGATGAAAAGAGTTTTTGGGAGTAAGCTGTGGAGCCCAGTAGTGGTGGAAGACCAGGGAATGGGGCAGGATAGAATCATGGAATCACACAATGCTTTGAGTTGGAAAGGACCCTAAAGTTCATCCCATTCCACCTCTGCCATGGCAGGGGCACCTCCCACTATCCCAGGTTGCTCCAAGCCCTGTCCAGCCTGGCCTTGGACACTTCCAGGGATCCAGGGGCAGCCACAGCTGCTCTGGGCACCCTGTGCCAGAGCTCCCAGGGAAGGAGCCCTGTGTTTGCCCAAAGTGACTTGGAACTCCAGGATAAGGCAACAGGAGGCTGTGGAATCTTGGTGGCCTTGGGAATTAGGAGCTGTGTCCAGTTCTTGCTGATGCAGAATCAAACAGGCATCAAATGATGCAGGTGACAGCACCCAAAAGAAGGTGAATCCCCAAATTCCCTCTATGTAACTTGCTGAGCTCACAGAACACCAGGAATGCCAATGGTTCATGAGGGTACTGGAGAAGTTCATGGGATAAAAATCCACCAGGTTCCTAAAGTCTCAAAAGCCCCGTCAGGAAGCTTCTGAGCTGGACAAGTGAAATGAAATATCCATCTCTGAGTGACTCTCATGGGACAGGATGGCCGGGGAGAATTAAAGGTCTTTTCCAACCTAAACAATGCCAGGATTAATTTAATCTATAACCAACTCCAGCAGGGCAGTGCATGCTCTGCAGGCAGAAGTGCCAAGCCTGAGAGAAGGGAGGAAGGATTTGGAGAGCAGCCCCCAGCCCTGGGGGTGGCTGTGGGAGCACTTCAGGAGTAGCCTGATAAACTGATAATGTTTTACAAACTGGCCCTGACTGCAGCAACAAGCAAATCTGGAGGAAATCCCCTCCAGCCCACCACTGGATTGGGAATAAATCCCAACACTTCCTTGGGCTCCACTGGGCCACTGGGATGAGCTTCCTGAAAGAACAGCACCTTTGTGGGAATGATGCCCGAGCAGAAAAGTGCCACTTGATGCCATCTAACAGGAAAACCTCCCTGCAGAGGTTTGCTTTCACAGAATTCACAGAATCCCTCAGTTGGGAGAGACCTTCAAGATCATCCAACCCAGCCCCAACAGCTCAACCCAGCCCTGGCCCCCAGTGCCACATCCAGGCTCTGTTAAACACACCCAGGGATGGGGACTGCACCACCTCCCCGGGCAGCCATTCCAGAACTTTATCACCCTTTCTGTGAAAAAAACTCTTCCTGATAACCTCTATTTCCCTTGGTGCAGCTTGAGACTTTGCCCAAGTCCTGATGCTCTTCCAGGCTTGGAGCGCTGAGCTCCCACCAGGAGCTCCCACACCAAGTTCTTCCTGCCAAAGTCATGGCTGAGGGATGAGCAGGGCTGGTCTGAGCGAGCTGGCCAGCTGAAATAATAATCCCATGGTCAAGGGGAAAACAAGGAGTTATTCCTGAGCGCCTCGGGGTGTTGTGTGGATTTGATTTCAGGATTTTCAATGGCAGAGCGGCTCTGCAGCTTCATGGAGGTGCTCAGGGATGTGCACTGAGGGCAGACAGGGCTGGAGGGGACAGGGACACACACACAGATGCTGCAGGCTGGCGTTTCCCACATCTGCAGCCCAGCTGTTGGGCCACAGCTCAGCATTGCACAGCTTTTCCAGCTGAAAAATGTTAATAGCAGGGAGAGGGACACCTCGGGGAGGGAAAGCACAGCTCAGCAGCTGCATTCCAGCCCTGGGAGAAGCTTTGCATGGCACTGGAGGCATTTGGATGCTGGGGGAATGGACTTGGAGGAAAGCATCCAACCACAGGGATGTTGTCAGCCATGCCAAGCACGCTGTCCCCAGTGAGGGTCACTCAGCTGGGCCGGTATCAATCATCCTGTGATAAGCCCTGTGCCCCCCTGCCCCTCTCCAGCCACAGCCCCCAGCCCTTCCATTGCACAAGGAGCTCGTTGCTACAACAGGAATTGCAAAAAACCCCCATGGAAACTGCTTGTCTCAGCCAACCCCAAACTTCGCTGTATACACAGCATAAAATTTAGTTGCTTTAAACTTGCATTTTTTGGCTCAACTCTCCTGGCCACATCCTGAGCCCGAATGGATTGAATTACTGAGCACAAAATAAATTCCATCTGAGCAGGCTGCAGCCCTTGTCTCCCTGAACAAAGGCTGAGGTGTTTGCTTTGCCTTTTTTTTAATTTTTTCCCTTTTTGGACGAAAACGAACTGATTTTGTCCACGTGGAGGGAGAGAGGCTGGGACACTGGGGAGAGCCGTGTTAGCCATGGTTCCCTGACACCAGCCAGAGCTGGAGAGACACCATCCATTGCCTCTGGGTCAGTCCCAGGGCTGTGATGCTACTGCCACCAGCATCCTGCTGGCAAATGTCACCTGGTGTGGCAGTGCCACCTCTCTTTGTCCCCTTCTCCTCCTTTGGAGCAGGCACCACGCACCAGGGGCTGCACAAAGAGGGGAGGACTCTGAGTGTTTGGGAAGGAGCGACTGGGCTGCTCATGGATTCTCTTTTGTCTTTAAACTGGGCATGAAAGAGAGGGGGAAGGAGAGGGAGGTAGAGAGGGGTGGCAAAAGAGCTGGAGGGGAGCTGCAAAGGCAGACACAGTATTACAAATCAAGGGCGACTCTGACATGGGTGAGGGAGAGAAAATGATGCATCTGACTCCATCATCAGAAGGCTAAATAATTACTTTATTATTCTATACTATGTACATTATATCTAAACTGAATCTGCCTTGCACTCACCCTTGCTCACAACTGCACAGAGCTGCACTCATCTCTGATCCTCTCGTGACTCTCTCGTGACAGTCCAACACACACACACTTCTTGGCCCTGATAGGCCAAGTGAACAAAATATCCTCGCTTTGGATAAACAATTTCCATATTGCATTCTACTTTGGCACAACACAGGCACAGCAAGTGATAAGAATTGTATTTTCCCTTTCTCTGATGTTCAGAGAATGTGAATCCCAGAAATATTCTTGGGAAGAATTGTGCCTTGCTTTTCTCTGTGAAGAGAAGTGTGGCAACACACGGCACACAAAACCTGGGCAGGGAACGATCCCAAAGATCCCAGCAATGCCAGGGCTGGAGGGGGCCGGGATGGGGCAGGAGGGGCTCGTCCGGACTCAGGTATGGGATGGGGCACACAAAGCTCATCAGGGCCCAGGTGCACCGCAAACCCAAGTGAAGGTTTGCAGAAGGAGAGCCGAGAGGAGCCCCGGCGGCTCCTGGGCGCTGTTTCCAGGAGGAATCCCCGGGCCGGGCGTGGGAAGCGGCTCTGCCGGCTCTGCCTGTCCCGGGGCCGCTCCCCGCATCCTCCTCTGCAGAGCCATCCCCGCTCTCCTCCGTGGAAAACACCTCCAAAGGGCCTCCTCCAGACCCCCCAGCCCTTGGAATAAGCCCACCAAGAGGTGTGACCTCAAAGCAATCCTTCATGAGGGGATCCCCCAAAATATGCTGTAGATACCCCCAGCGCTCGTCCCACAGCCCAGTCCAGCCCTGCAACTTCAGTTTCCCAGAAGTGTTCTGGGAAGGGAATCTCTGGCACGTTTTCCTTGCTGAGCCCTGATTTGCTCCGAGGAGCCAAAATGCTTCATGATTTGTGCAATTAATTCTCTGCTGGGGGCTCGTGGACCCTTCACCTGTCAAGGAGGGCTGCAGCTGGAGAGAAAAACTGGAACACGTGTCTGCCCAACATTCCTTGGGGACATTATCTATTGACTTTACTAGAGGTGTGACCTCAAAGCAATCCTTCATGAGGGGATCCCCCAAAATATGCTGTAGATACGCCCAGCGCTCGTCCCACAGCCCAGTTCCAGCCTTGGAACTTCAGTTTCCCAGAAGTGTTCTGGGAAGGGAATCTCTGGCACGTTTTCCTTGCTGAGCCCTGATTTGCTCCGAGGAGCCAAAATGCTTCATGATTTGTGCAATTAATTCTCTGCTGGGGGCTCGTGGACCCTTCACCTGTCAAGGAGGGCTGCAGCTGGAGAGAAAAACTGGAACACGTGTCTGCCCAACATTCCTTGGGGACATTATCTATTGACTTTACTATTTACTGACTTTACTATTTATTGACTTTACTATTTATTGACTTTACTATTTACTATAGTCAAGTCAATAATAGTCAAGCCCTTTTTGGAGGGGAAAATTTTAAAAAAAAGCCCAAACAGGGTTACCAGTGACACCGTGGGGTTTGTGCTTTGCTGAGGCTGTGGTGGCCATGGTTTGGTGTCACCCTCCAGCTGTCCCCACTGTCACTGTGCCTTCTCACAGCTTCCAAAGTCGGCTGGGAATAATGGGACAATGGCTGAGGGTGTGGGGGTGTCTTCTGGGATTCATCACATCCTATTTGGCACAGTGAAAGGGCAGGAATCTCCTCAAGGACAGTCTTGCCAAAAAGGATGGATGCCCCGGGGCAGGACCATCCCTTGTGGGTGGGCAGAGCCATCCAAACCCTCTGGCACATCAAGGTGTGACATCCTCGCTGCTGGGGCTGAGCCACGTGGGGTGAATTCTTCCTCACGCTTTCTCAGGCCTGGCATTTAATGAGGAATTAATAACCACTTAATGATTTGCCCACACGCCGTGGAGGTGGAGCAATAATCATCTGGTTGCTTTATCAAAACCCACATCTGGTCAGGAGAGTTTGGCACGGCCCTGGCTTTGTTCCCAGCTCCCTGTGACTGCCACGCCCCAGCACTGGGTCACCTTCCCTGCTGTGCCATGGAATGATGGAGCAGCTCCCAGTGAGCCTTTCCCAAATCACAGCATGGCAGTGACATCAGCACTTCCACAAAATCCCAGAGTCACGGAATGGTTTGGGTGGGGAGGGACCTTAAAGTTTATCCAGTTCCATCCCCTTTCCATGGGCAGGGACACCTTCCACTATCCTGGGGTGCTCCAAGACCCATTCAGCCTGGCCTTGGACACTTCCAGGGATCCAGGGGCAGGCACAGCTGCTCTGGGCAACCTCACCCTCACAGCCAGGAATTCCTTCCCATATATCCAAGCTAAATTTCCCATCTTCCAGTTTGAACCCAATCCCACTTGTCTTATCATGACAGTTCCTGATGAAGAGTCCCTCTCCAGCTCTCCTGAAGCCCCTTTGGGCCCTGGAAGGGGCTCTGAGGCCTCTCTGGAGCTTCTCTTCTCTTCTCTTCTCTTCTCTTCTCTTCTCTTCTCTTCTCTTCTCTTCTCTTCTCTTCTCTTCTCTTCTCTTCTCTTCTCTTCTCTCTCCCCCAGCTCTCCCAGCCTGGCTCCATAGGAAAAGGTTCTCCAGCCCTTGGAACATCTCCATGGAGATTTCCTGCAGCCAGGCTGCCCCAGCCCCTCCTTGGTGAGCAGGTAAGGCTGGAGAGAGCATGTCTGTGAAAGAAAAAGATTTAAAATAGCAGAGGGTTCCCTCCTCTTCCTGATCCCAAGAATCTCCCTTTCCAAGCAGTGGAAACCTGTCCTTTAAAAGCAGGGCTGCTATTACAGTAAATGAGTTTGCAAACAAGGATGAGAAAAACAAACAAACCCAAGGGCCAGCCCTCCCTCTTGTCACGGAAAGAAGGAAAACAGCAACTCCCTGTGGCCTGTGGCCTCCATCCCAGCCCCCTAGAGCCCACAGCCAGCATTCCAGTAACTCCAGCTCTCCCAGAGGCCTGGCTGCTGTGACCCCATCCCAAAATCTGCCAGCGCTGGCAGCAGGGCTCTGCCTGCTCCATGCCTGCTGTCCTGCAGGGCTGGCACAGGGTGAGCTCCAGTTCAGCAGTGGGACAGACAAATGCTCCATGGAGGTGAGGAAGGATCAGGGACCTTCTCAAAGAGGAGGTTTCCAAACACATCAACACAATCAAATACCCACTGCCATCCAGCACAGCTAAAACAACATCCCGCTGGCAAAATTTTGGGATAAAATGGGAAAGTTCATCCAAGGAATAATGGGATTTTCCTCCAGGGAGAGAGAGTCTGGGGTCTCCTCTGGCCCCACAGCCATGGGACAGATTTGTTGTCCTCAGGGCTTGGCTTTTCCCCTGTCCCAGCAGCAGGCACAGCACGGGGTCGGGATGCACCCCGGGAATCCGGGAGTTGGGAAGCTCCACAGGAATCTTCTGGCAGCCCCAGCAGGAGGGAGCGAGCGAGCAGCCCAGCTGCAGCCACATTCTGAGCACACAAAAGCATCCGCCTGACCCCTCATTATCCACTCTGAGGAGCTGGTGCATATTAAAATAATCCCTTCAAAGAGACTGGAGGAGACGAGCACTGAAGTATTGATGAGCCAGGCTGGCACAGGGATTGATCTTGATGGGTTTGTGAATTTTGTTAAGAACTTTAGAGAGGGCACCCGGCACACAAACACGTCCCTCTCACTGGGCTCTGAGGGCTCCCCATCCCAGCATGAGCCAAAGGTCCCCTGATCTGACCCCAGGCTGGTTCTGCTCATCTGCTGCTCTCGGAGCCTTGGAGACAGAGGAACAAACAAGAGATAAGGGCAGAATTTGATGCTGCAGATAAACAACAACTAAAATCAGAAGGGGAAAAAGCAAAGCCTCAAATGAGATTGCAGCTCTGCCTCCTCTGGGTTTTCTCATGGAAATCCCCCACATTCCCATGTATGTCTCTCCTCCTCCTAAAGCCAGGACAACCTTTGCTCCAGCATCTCAGCACCCAGGAGAGGCTCTCACCACTCCAATGGAAAAAGTTCTTCCCCCAGAGGGTGCTGGCAGTGCCCAGGCTCCCCAGGAAGGGGCACAGCCCCCAGGCTGCCAGAGCTCCAGGACCTGCCAGGGATGCCCAGGCTGGGGTTGTTGGGGGTCTGGACAGGGCCAGAAGCTGCCCTGGCTGATCCCTGTGGGTCCCTTCCAGGTGAGGATATCCTACATTCTATAATTCCACTATTCCCTGACCCAGTGCAGCTCTGCTCTGCTCTCCTCCAGAACTCCTCTCCTGATACAGATCAGAGAATTTTCAGGGCTCTGCTGTGGGACTTGCTGTGTCTTGTTTCCAGGCTGGCTTGTGTCTGCTGCCCTGGCTGGGCTTCACAGAAAAATTCCCATACAGATGGGTATCAGCAGGGGTTTTAAGTGACCCCCAGTCCTTCCTGCAGATAAGGCAGGGTTTAGGGGGGAGCCTTGCCAGTCCCACAACTCCTGAGCACTGACAAACATTGAAATCACTGAAAACTGCAGCACAAGCCCAAATCATCTTCACCTGCTCATTTTAGGGGCAGAGAGGGACAGCTGCAGGAATCCCTCAGGAGCCTGGAGTAGGGTCTCCTCTCTTTGTGCTCCTGCCCTCACCATCAGCTCCTCTTTCTCCAAGCAAACTCTGTCCAGGCCCATGGGACCTCCCCATCCTCACACCTGGGAGAACAAGGAGGCAAAGAAATAAATGTTCATTACTTTCACGATCTCTTCAGTGCCTGGATTGTCCTTTCCTCCTCCTATTTTTTCAAAGTCACATCTCCATCTTGCTTGGCTCCTTGGGAGCAGAGCTCTTCCAGCAAAGCCATGCCTGGTTTCCATGTGGAAGCAGCCTAGGACACCCCACATGCCCCCAGAGCTGCAGCCCCCCAGTGAGTAGGTGACTCCTTCCAGCTCTGATCCCTGCCCTTGTAAATGCTGGGAATGCACCCAGGGAACCCTGGAATGAGGCCACCTGGGGCTGTTCTGCCTCACCGTGGGCAGACCCAAGCCATGGGAACAGCCCAGAACCACCGTGAGCAGTGATTTACAGCAGGGCTCCTGCCAGCTCCAAGGTGACCCTGTCTGTGCAGGGAGGACATTTATAGGGCCAGAGCTCTTTCCTGCCACACCTGAGCTGTGCTGGGGGTGACACAGAGCTGTGTTCCTGGGAAGGCCAGGGCTGGAAGGGACCTTAAAGAACATCCAGTTCCACACCTACCATGGAAGGGACACCTTCCACCATCCCAGGCTGCTCCAAACTCTGTCCAGCCTGGCCTTGGGCACTGCCAGGGATCCAGGGGCAGCCACAGCTGCTCCGGGCACCCTGTGCCAGGGCCTGCCCGCCCTCACAGCCAGGAATTCCCAGTTTCCAATATCCCATCCATCCAAGTGTCACTGGTGAAGTCTGTACCTGTGTCCAGCATCCACAGCTGCATCCCTGTGGCCCTTGGATGCAGAAGGGGCAGGAGGGAGTGGGAGAAGCCCAGAGGCAAAGAATTTCCAAAGCTTTGGGCTGGAATCAGCCCACAGCAGCACTGGCCATCGAGTGCTGCAGCACTCACAACGTGCAGGCTCCATCCTCTGCCAAGAGCCCGCAGGAAAACCTGGCACAATTCCACCCAGGGAGCAGCCCTGGCACAGCCCCAGGGGCTGCCCCGCTCTGTCTGTCCCTCACTCCCTGCCCCCAGAGCAGAGAAATCCCACAGAATCTTCCTCCAGCCGTCCTCCATCCTGCAGTGGGGCAGAGCTGCTCTCCCCTCTCACACCCCGCAGGAAACCATCCAGGAAAACTGAACTATCCCAAAATGCTGAAAGCACCATGAGGTTGGTGCCCTCACCACCCTCCCAACCAGGAATTCCCAATTCCCCATGAGCTGGAGAGGATGTGCAAGGATGGGAAACCTTTTCCTGAGATCAACCTCCAACCCCACTGAGAATCCCATGGGAGCATTTGGGTGGGGGGTCAGAGTCAGCAGGAAAACCTTCTGGATAAAGCCAAGCTCCAGGAGCTCCACCTGGCAGCACTTTCTGGATTTACTGATGAAGGTCTGCAGGCATCCAGTGGGAGAAGGTCCCCATCAGGTGCTGCTTCCTCAGCCTTGAAGAAAATCATTGCAAGAACGAGCGAGCAGCTGACACAGAGCAAATTAATTTGGGAGATAAAGCACAAGAGGTGAGCTCTAATGAGGGGAGGAGGGTGAAAGTGGCACTCCCCCAAGGGTGAGGGATGTGACAAATCTGAGGTGGGGTTTCATCCAGAAAGGAGCAGTGACAAGCTGGTCACGAAGAGGAAAGGCGAAACAAGATGGGAGGCTCCAAAACTCAGAATTTCTCGTGAGTTTGGGTGGGGATGTTTGTAAGGCAGATGAAGAAAAAACAAATCACAGGAGAAAAATCTACCCCTATCAACACATTATTTTGCACTGTTACAGCATCACATGTGCCATGGGAGAGCCCTGGGGTGCAGAGCAGCTCTGGGAGGTGCTGGTGTCACCCTCTGGGTGGGCAGCACAAAGCTCAGCACAGCCCCAGGCCTGCAGTTCCACAGGAAATCCTGGAAAAGCAGCTGAGAGCTGGTCCTGGGGAGCACCAGAGGAGGCAACAGATGGAGAACCTTGCTGTGTGATAAATATTGCAGCAGAGCCTGGGTTTGCCTGTGCAGATGTCCCTCCACAGGCTGGGAGCAGGGATGAGGGAGGCAGTGCACCTCTGGTTTGGGAATGGCCACGGCACAGAAATGGAGATGCTGGAACACCAGGATGAGCTCCTGGCAGAGCCCAGCCTGGGACAACTCGTTCTGTTGGTGATGGTGCTCCAAGGAACACAAAAAAATTGGGAATGAGGTTGGGATGTGCTGGTCTGTAGCTGTCCCAAGAAGAAAGGGAGATCAGCAGCCAATAGTTCCCAGCAGCTGGCAGGACACAGACTCTTATGGAGTCATGGAATTGTTGAGGTTGGGAAAGCACTTGGAGGTTGTTGAGTCCAATCATCCCCCAGCATTGCCAAGGCCACCACTGCCCCATGTCCCCAAGTGCCACATCCACATGGCTTTTAAATCCCTCCAGGGATGGGGACTCCACCCCTACCCCGGGCAGCTTGGCCAGGGCTGGACAGCCCTTTCCATGAAGAAATTTTTCCCAATATCCAATCTCAGCCTTCCCTGGTGTAGCTTAAGACTTTTTCCTCTTTTCCTGTCTCTGTTCCCGGAGAGCAGAGCCTGACCTTGCTCATCCCTCCTTTTAAGGAGCTGTGGAGGGTGAAAAAAACTAAGCCTCCTTTTCTCCAGATTAAACAACTCCAAGGGCTTTGACTCAAGGTGACCTTGAGTAGCATCACCTGGAGGAAAATTCCTGGATGTTGTTCCAGCAGCAAGCTCTGCTCCCATCTGCCCTCCCAAATGCTCCCAGCACCTGCTCAGAGCGGCTGGGAAACATTTTGGGTTCTCCTGAGGAGATTCCTGAGGAGCAGGATCACAGATCCAGGTCTGCACTGGGGACACTCATCCCAGAGCAAACACAGAAGAGACACCCCAGAGGTTTCAGCAGGAGGCACGTTTGTGCCAGTGCCTGGGAAAAGCCCTGGAAACCAGGGAACACGGATGGTTTGGCTCCAGCACCATCTGGACAAGAGCTTCCAGTGAAGGAGGGAGTGCAGTGAAGCCAAGGCATCGGAGGGAGGCTGGGAGCTGCCCACTCTGCCAACCTGCTGCCAAGGATTCCGGGCCAGGAGGGATTTCCTCCCTGCTGGAGCCAAGTGATCCTGATCTTCCATTGACAAATGGGGCTTGGATCCAAGAGACAAGGAAAATGAGCTGTCAGAAGCCAGGCTCTGTGGCTCCACAGTGCTTGTTCCAACAGAGCAAGGCCCTTTCCAAAGGGAATGCAATGGCAGGTGTGGAATTTGGGAGGAATCAAGGCCCAGCAGGGAGCCCTGTGGGAAATCAAGACCCCTTGTCTCTGATGAGACAAGAGACAGAGGCTGACAACTTCTGCTGGTTCATCATGGACTCCATGGTCTTAAAGGTCTTTTCCAGCCTTAATGATTCCACGA
Organism: Passer montanus; assembly: GCF_014805655.1. Classification (NCBI taxonomy): domain Eukaryota; kingdom Metazoa; phylum Chordata; class Aves; order Passeriformes; family Passeridae; genus Passer; species Passer montanus. Next base: position 484,237 of record NW_024366381.1, read on the forward strand.
TTCTCCACTTTCTTTCCAAAACAAGGAAATTTTCAAGCATGATCACTTTGGTCTAATGAATAAAATAAATAAATTTTTAAATAAAGCAATTCAGCACCAGTCTGGTTTAATGTATTAGCACTGACAGTGCTAATGACAAATGTGATTATTCCAAAGCTCCTACATACATCAGGGAAGTGAAACTGCAGAAATTGGCAACCCTTGGGCATTCTTCTTTTCCACCTGCCATTAAATCAATTTAAAGTTCCCATCTCAATCTATCAGAATTAATTATGTGTTTTCAGGCAGCAATTACTGGAAGAAGTCCTTCATTTTGGGATTGTTCCATCTCCAGGGCCCAGAGCAGGAGGGGGATGCAGGGACCACAGTACTGGGGGTGGATTTTGCATCACTCTGGGGTTATTTTAGCTCTGGAGGGTCTGAAGGTGCTCCTGGACTCTGCCCAAAAAAAGGGCTCTGAGCATCTCTCATCCACAGCAGGAACAGACTGGAATATTTCAGTTGGAAGGGACCTGTCACAATTATCAAGTCCAACAGCTTGATCACCTCAGGGCTGACCAAAAGTTAATTATTGAGGGAATTTGTGCCTGTTAAACATCCCTGGAAATGTTCCAGGCCACACTGGACGGGGCTTGGAGACACCTGGTCTCATGGAAGGTGGAATGAGGTGGTTTTTAAGGTCCCTTCCAGTCCAAACCACTCTGTGATTCCATGGAACACTGACAGGCTCATTAAGGAGCTCTCTGGGCAGCTTCTTCTCCGTGCACACACAGCTCCAGCAGAAGTGGAGTCATTCCTGCCCAGAAAAAATCCATTCCTGGTGCACTTCCAACCCGTGTCATGTGCTTTGGAGTTTTTGTTGGTTTTTTGGGATTTTTTTTTCCTTCTGCCTTTTTTTTTTTTTAACAACCAAGTTTGGAAAGTCGCAGGAAATAAAAACAAGAAATTGCTGACAAGTGTCCCACTGTAATTGAGTGAGAACACAGAGCTCAGCTCTACAGATTCCCAGAAATACAGCCCAGATGTGGCTCTCCACAGTGGCTCAGCCAAACCACAACCCCTGAAATGACATCCCTGGGACTGGGAAACTTCCTCAGCGCCCCTTCCACTGGTGCCCAAAACACACCCAGCCAGAGACTGGGGAAAACACAGAGCTGGCAGCAGAGCCTGGAGGGGCCCTGGCAGTCCCCAGTGCTGAGGGTTTGCAGCAGGAATCATGGAATGGTTTGGGTTGAAAGGGATCTTAAAAATTATCTCATCCCATTCCCTGCCACGGGCAGGGACACCTTCCACTGTCCCAGGTTGCTCCAAGCCCTGTCCAACCTGGCTTTGGACAATTCCAGGGACAGCCACAGCTTCTCTGGCACTTTGTGCCAAGGCCTCACCACCCTCAAAGGGCAGAATTCCTTGCAAAATTCATGGCAGAGGGATATTTTTGGTGGCCCAGGCAGTGTCCCAGCACTGGTGCTTTGCCTCCCAGCCCCACAAAAAATGGGGAGGGGGGAATTGTCCCCTGCCCTCTGCACCCTCCCATGGGACATTACATCTGTGCTGCTGCTGCTGGGGCTCATCTCACCAGGATTTACCTGAAATGTGAACTCTGCTCTTCCCAGAAGGATGGGAGAGGTGTCCACTGACCCATCTGAGTGGCTTTTTTGGCTGTTAGAAATCCAGGAGTGTGGTGTTGGGGCAGCCAGAGCAGAGCTGTGCTGCTGGGGAACATCCCTGCATGCAGGGTGATGGTTTTTGCTTCCAAATTAAATAATGTAAGAGCATCCATGGGTTTTTCTCCCAAAATAGTTCACTGAGCATGGCAAGGAGAGGGGAAAATCCCAATACACCCCAAAAAGGATGAGAAAAATGTTTCAAGGCTTTATCACCAGAGCCATGGCACTCCAGATCTGTCATGGGGATCAGGGATGTGCAAGAGAATCTGTTTGCAGAAAAGACACAGGTCTGGCAAGGCTGGGCAGGCCCTGTTGGTGAATGGACCATCTGTCCCCAAATTGTGATTTGTACCAACCTGATGGCGTTGGCAGAGCCAGCCCAGCTGCGCTGCTGGGCCATCTGCTCTGCAGCAGAGGGAATTTATCCCCCCTAACCTCAGGGTCATGCTCTCCATGTTCAACATCGGAGAGGAAAACAAAGGCTGTGATTTGAGCAGGCTGAATCCACGTTTCCAGCCCCACATGGAGCGCCAGGGCAGAGCTCGGCCTGGCTGCCGGGCGTTCAGGCCCTGAGGGATTGCTGCAGCCCCACCACGGCCCTGCAACCCTCCTGAAGGGGGTCAGATGCTCTGGGTGCCGCTGAGGACTTTAATTTGGGGTATTTGGCTGTAAATAACGCAGCACTGTGCAGGTGTCCCAGCTGTGGCCTGTGCATCCTGTGCCACCCTCGGCACGGGCGACGGACGGAGAGCTGGGCCTGGTGTGACAGGATAACCTTTCACAGGAGCTCCTCACCAGGAGCTGCTGCCAGGACAAAACTTTCTGGCATGGAAAAGCTGGAAACAGACTCACTGGAGCAGGTATTGAGCCTGCTGTGCCTCATCCCCGTCCATACCCCAGCGCACCCATCCTCCCTCATGGCCGTGCTTGGCGCCTGCTCCCACCCCAGGCCGGAGCTGTGTCCTGGGGGAGGAACAGTCCCAGGAGCTGCCCCTGCCATGGAGAGGCAACATCATGTCTTAGTTGGAAATGGGAGTGTTTATTCTATTTCCCATCTGTCAGAGGTGGTGCAGTTCTCTCTGTTCATGGGGCAGTTTTCTTTATCACCTGAGAGCCACTTATTTTCAAAATTCTAATAATTCATAGGGAGGGGTTTACATTTTCCATTTCAAGGAAGGCTCCTGCCTTTCTTAGCACACAACTGTCTCTTCAAACCAAGACACATCAAAAATGATCCTCTGCAGTTGATGTGATCCACTCCTCTCCACCTGGCAGGTACTGGGATGCCTGATTGATTCCCAGTTTCCACGACCTGTTTCTCCTGTAAGACCCACAGCTCTCAGCTAAGTAGAAGTTCCCAAATCAAGAGTGAGGTCTGTGGGTGAATCCCCCCCTCTCAGAGCCAAATCCCTTCCCTGCAGTGCTGCACGCCAATCCCAGGGACTCCTTCCATGTTCTTCACTCAAGGAAAAACTCCTGCCACCATTATTCCCATTCTTCTCGCGGAAATACTTAATTCCCTGTACAGCAGAGAAGATTTATTCCCCATATTCCGTGGGAGAGATTATCTCCAGCTGCTATTATTCCCTTATCAATAATTCACCCCATCTCCAGCAGCCCTGGAGCTGCAGAGGAAAACTCCCCCCTTGTGCAGGATCCCTGCTCCAGCAGAAGCACAGCTGGCACTGCAGGAGGCTGAGCCCCCATGGGATGGGACTGTGCCACCACCCTGACCCACAGGGCTCAGCTCCTCACTCTGGCAGTGGTTTGTTTTCTTTTTTGTACTATTGCATTTGTATTTTTTAATTTTCCTATTAAAGAACTGTTATTCCTTCTCCCATATCTTTACCTGAGAGCCACTTATTTTCAAAATTCTAATAATTCATAGGGAGGGGTTTACATTTTCCATTTCAAAGAAGGCTCCTGCCTTCCTTAGCACACAACTGTCTCTTCAAACCAAGACACATCAAAAATGATCCTCTGCAGTTGATGTGATCCACTCCTCTCCACCTGGCAGGTACTGGGATGCCTGATTGATTCCCAGTTTCCACGACCTGTTTCTCCTGTAAGACCCACAGCTCTCAGCTAAGTAGAAGTTCCCAAATCAAGAGTGAGGTCTGTGGGTGAATCCCCCCCTCTCAGAGCCAAATCCCTTCCCTGCAGTGCTGCACGCCAAACCCAGGGACTCCTTCCATGCTCTTCACTCATGGAAAAACTCCTGCCACCATTATTCCCATTCTTCTTGCGGAAATACTTAATTCCCTGTACAGCAGAGAAGATTTATTCCCCATATTCCGTGGGAGAGATTATCTCCAGCTGCTATTATTCCCTTATCAATAATTCACCGTGCAGCCACACTCCGGCTCATTCCCGACTGCACGAGCAGCCGGGAGCGATCCGGGCTCCTCGGATATTGCTGATGCTCTCAGCAAAGCAGAACACCACAAATGAGTCACATCCTCTGGAATCTTCTCCTTCCAGCCTCCCGAGGAGGGGAGCAGCTCCACGGAAGGGCTGCGAGCCTGTGGAGTGGAAATAAATAAATAAAGGGGAGATAATTAAACGCTATATTTCAGTCGTAGAGGAGGAGCTCATGAAAGGGACTCTTCATCTGGCAAATCCAATACAATGAGGTGATTAAAGGAGAAAAGCAGACATGGAGCTGTCTGTGAATGCAGAGCACACGCTGAAGCCTTGATCAAGGCTCCCCTGTTAGAAGGACAAGCTGGTTGCCATTCCCATTTATCTCCCACAGGATAACAACAGCGGTGCACAGAGCTCAGGATTAGAACAGCATCCTGTTATTGGATTCCTCTCTCCCACACCATGCATGGCACAAATGCCTCATTCCCCACTGGAGAGATGAGCACGGGGATCTTTGGGATACAACCTCAGCACCACCACGCTTCCATGGCTGTCAAAACTCCACCACCAGGGAGATTTACAGCCCTGAGGATGCACAAGTGTCATCTGTGACTAAATCAGGCACCGGCTGGGAGAGGAAAGATGATCTCCCCCGTTGCAGTTGGCACTGGGAAGTTCCACAGCCACAGCTCGGATGAGCCATCTCGGATGTCCGAGACATCTGTGCAGTCATTAACTGAACCTTTCATCTTCCAGGCTGGCTCTGCTCTGGAGCATCCTGTCAGGGAGCCAAGGCAAGCAGCACTTGAGTGCTCTTTGATCCAGCCAGGTGGATCTGTCTGCCAGGGATTTATTGGCACATGGAGGAAATGCCTCCCGTTGCTCTCTTTACCTGCACTTTTCAATGGATTGCATCACAAATCCCACAAGCCCAGAGTGGCTTGGATTGGGAGGGACTCAAATCCCACCCCATTCCACCCCCAGGGACACCTTCCACTATCCCAGGGTGCTTCAATCCCATCCAACCTGGCCTTGAACACTTCCAGGGATCCAGGGACAGCCACAGCTTCTCTGGACACCCTGTGCCAGGGCCTCCCAGCCAGGAATTCCCAATTCCCAATATCCCATCCATCCCTGCCCTCTGGCAGTGGGAAGCCATTCCCTGTGTCCCATGACTCTGAGGGACAGCAGGATGCTTTGAGCAAGGCAGAGGACTAATGGCAGGAATACAGAAGTTTGGAGAAGGCCAGTGCCACCAGCACACGTGGATAAAGCTGAAGAAACAAAACCCAAACGTTTTGATTTCATCTTTCCTAGAGGA